>NW_016107569.1:2661817-2671122 GCF_001604975.1 Cebus imitator | reverse complement strand
CATGTTAGCCAGACTGGTCTTGAACTCCTGGGCTCAAATGATCCACCTGCCTTGGCCTCCCAAAGTGCTAGGATTACAGGCGTGAGCCACTGTGCCCGGGCCTGGCCCCATTTGTCTTAAATCCTGTTCAGGGACCTTCTGCTTCCACCTGCCTTTCCATAAAACAGGGCTAATGACAAGAAGGATTTCTGGCCAGGACTGTCGCGCGGATGAAATGTGACCATCCATGGGGCACCCCCAGCATGAACCTGGCCCTCTGCAAGTGCTCACTGGGGCCTGCCATTGGTATCACTTGGAGGTTTATTACCCTGTCTCAGTTTCAGTGAGGCCTCAGGCTGACCATGTCACAGCTGAGCCTCAGTTCCCTTCAGAAGAGGTGATGTGATATGGCTCTCACTAGGCGTGGGAAGAGTTCTGGAAAATGCAGAAGCCCCTTAGCAAAGGCGTGGAGGGGATGGCGACGCACATTTCCTTCTGGGATTTGCAGGCATGATGGTAATATTCTTTTTTTTTTTTGAGATAGAGTCTCCCTCTTTTGTCCAGGCCGGAGTGCAATGGCATGATCTTGGCTCAATGCAACCTCCACCTCCCGGATTCAAGTGATTCTCCTGCCTCAGACTCCCGAGTAACTGGGATTACAGGTGCCTACCACCACACTGGTCTAGTTTTTGTATTTTTAGTAGAGATGGGGTTTCACCATGTTGTCCAGGCTGGTCTCTAACTCCTGACCTCAAGCGATCCTCGGCCTTGGCCTCCCAAAATGCTGGGATTACCGGCGTGAGCCACCATGCCCGGCCAGCATTCTTGCACATTGTAAAGTGCTTTAAAATATAGTGAGTGCTGCTTCCATACCGGGCCTCAGTGATGGAGGACAAGGTGAGGTTGATCATTTTACAGGTGAGGAGAACTAAGTCCAGAGAGAGACAGTGACTGTCCAAGGCTGCACAGCTAGTGGATGCTCTAGAAGCCACCTCTTCTGCCCACCTCCCCTGCCAAATGGGGCAGCAGGAAGGAGAGGACCAGGGGAGGGTGCACATGGCTGGAAGCTCCAGAAATGTCTCCGGCTGTGGAAAGAATATTCAGCCATTACTCTGGACAGAGACCTGGGGGCTGTCACTGCTTCCTCTCTTTTCCTCACTTCCTACATCCAAACCATGACCCACTGGTGTGTCCACATCAATCCTCATGCCGATCCATGCCTGTGGCCCCCACACAGGCTGGGTCATCACCATCTCCCTGCTGGAAGACTCCACGCGGCAGCTGGGCAATGCACCTGCTCAAACCCCCAATACCCTGACTCATCCCTCCCGCGTCCACCGTGGGTCCCCAGCATGCCTGACCCAGCCTGCTCCCTGCTGGCCTCATCTCTCCCGACCCACGCCTAGGCTCACTGCACTCCAGCCACGCCGGCCTTTGGGCCAGCTCCCATCTCAGGGTTCCATGCTGGTGGTCCCTCGACCTGAAGTGCTTTTCCGCGTGCTCCGCGTGGCCGGCTCCTTCCCAACCTTCCGTTCTTAGTTGAAATGTTGCCTCCTTGGACGGTACCGCTCCAACCAGCCGATGTAAAGGCGATCCCTTCTGTTACATCTTCCCGCCTGTGGTTTCGTCTGCAGCGATCACTGCCACCGGGAGCCCTCCTTTCCTGGCCCCCATGTCGTCTTGTTCAGGAACCCCCTCTCCTTCTGGGGAGCACCTTCCAGGGAGGCAGGGACCTGGGACATCTTTGTCATTTGGGGAATCATTCTTTGCACAGACCAGGCACTTAGTAGCTGCTCAATGGATATTTTTTATTTTAATTATTTATTTTTACTTTTTTTTTTTTTGAGACGAAGTCTCACTCTGTTGCCCAGGCTGGAGTGCAAAGGTGTGATCTTGGGTCACTGCAGCTTCTGCCTCCTGCGTTCAAGTGATTCTCCTGCCTCAGCTTTCCAAGTAGCTGGGATTTCAGGTGCTTGCCACCACGCCCAGCTAATTTTTTTATATTTTTAGTAGAGACGGGCGGGGTTTCACCATGTTGGCCAGGCTGGTCTGGAACTCCCGACTTCAGGTGATCTGCCCACCTCAGCCTCCCAAAGTGCTGGGATTACAGGTGTGGGCCACCGCGCCCGGCCACTATTTTTACATTTTTAATTTTTAATATTTTTTTCAAAACGGAGTTTTGCTGTGTTGCCCAGGCTGGAGTGCAGTGGCATGATCTTAGCTCACTGCAACCTCCGCCTCACAGGTTCAAGTGATTCTTCTGCCTCAGCTTCCTGAGTAGCTGGGACTATAAACTCATGCTGCCACGCCCTGCTAATTTTTGTATTTTTAGTAGAGATGGGGTGTCACTGGTCTTGAATTCCTGACCTCAAGGGATCCGCCCTTCTCGGCCTCCCAAAGTGCAGGGATTACAGGTGTGAGCCACCGAGCCCGGTCAGTATTTTCTAGATAAAGCAAAGTATTTGTTCGTAAGTAGTGATAGGCCAAGCTGCGTGGGGTTGTTGTGAGCTTTCGGTGGATGGTGCGGAGCTTCAGGCGCAGAGTAGGGGCTTACAGACGGTGGTTGGGGTCTCCCCTGGGACGGGAGGCTTCTGGATGCAGGGGCCTGGGTCCCGGTCCCTACCATGCCTGGCACAGCTGCACAGGAAATCTGCTGAATGCTCGAATGAGAGAGATTTACAGGACTACAGGATGGAGAAGGAGGGTTAGTCATTGTCCTCCGCTATTGTTTCTGTTGCCTAGGAACCCCCTACCCCCACCCTCAGAGGTAAATGACTTTGTGGAGTGAGGAACAAGGAGTGAATGACCCAGAAAGTAGAACAGACACCCCGGCAGGCAGAGGGAGGGACAGAGGGAGGCGGGGGAGGGCTCTGTGCTGTGGGACCCAGAGCTGGAGGAGGTGCCGGCTCCCTGCTTGGGTGGAATTCAGATTCACAAAGATTCCCCTGGTGTCTGAAACTTGCAGGAAGATTTTAGGATAAGGAAATGTGAACTCCTGTACCCAGCTCCAAAACTCAGCGGAAGGATGGGGGAGAGGGAACCTACCGGCAGCTTGGCTGGAAGCTCCAGGGACCTTGGATTGCCTCCAGCTTAGTGTGGGTCTCCAAGGGTCCCCAGATGGCCCCTGAGCCTGTGAGAGATGCCCAGGACAGGGTCTCTGGGGTGCTTGGATCTGAACTGTAAATCCTTTTTTTTTTTTTTTAAATTTTAATTAAAAAACCAGAGACAGTGTTTCACTGTGTTGCCCATGCTGGTCTTGAACCCCTGGGTTCAAGCAATCTTCTGGTCTCGGCCTCCCAAAGTGCTGGGATTACAGGCAAGAGCCACCTCGCCCGGCCTGAACTGTAGATCCCAGAGCCTGATGTGATGCTTCCGTCACCAATGCAGGTTCTGCTTCATGGAGATCCTGACCCTCGCGTCCTCCTGTCCTGGACCCCTCTAGGAGGACAGGATGGGAATGCTTTTGGACATCCACCTGGGCTCCATCTTCCTCACCCCAAGGTGACTATGTGAACTTTCCAAGTGGGTCAGGGTTTGGAGAGAAAGGTGTAGCCCAGCAAGAAGGAGAAATGACCCTGGTCCCAATCCCATCTCCACCCTTTCCTAGCTGTTGAGCCGTAGATAAATAGCTCAACTTCTCTGGGTATCAGTTTTCTCTTCTGTAAAATGCGGATAAGGATTGTTCCTCCCTAACTTCGTAGTGGGGATTTCATGAGGCAACATCTCTGGAGTGTGTGGCATGACTCCCTGCCTCGGGAGCCACATTTGGTCCCTGGGATGCCTTCTGAGCTGACACAGTTCTTGCCCTGGTGGAGGAAGTCATTGGTGGGGGCACTTCCTGTTTTAAGCTGGGTCCCACATGGTGAAGGGTGCAGCAATCACAGGCATCAGGAGGGCCACCATCACACCTGCAGCAGCCATGTAAATGGTAGCAAGAGTGACAGTGACGATAAGGCAATGAGAACCAGCATTGACGGAATGCCCAGACCCTGCTTCACGCTGCGCTGAGCACCTTCCCAGGCTCATCCGTGTTACCCTCACTGAGAATCTGGGAGGTGGATTTTGTCACTCTTCCTGTTACACAGAAAAGTCACACTCAGGGAAGCTGAAGCGACTTCCTCAAGAACACCCTGTTGGGTGTCCTGTTGGGACCCAGTGGTGGCAGCTCCAACCCAGAATTCTGGCTCCCAAATCTGTGCTCTTGACCTTCCCACCCAGCTGCCTCCTTTTGTCCATCCTGTCCCTCTTACCTGAGCTAATGTCAACTGTTCTTTCTTTTTTCGTGGGCATTCTGCCTCAGAGAAGGGTGGAGCTGAGGGCGTGGGTAGTAAATTGCAGGGCCCTCTCTGATGCTGGGCTCCCCACATTTGTTCTGCCTGATTGAGGGCCTTCTAAGGCTGTAGGGGTGATGGGGACAGGACTGACTATCAGTGGGGCTTGGTATTCCCGGCTGAACTGCCTCATCTCAGATCACCCAGACCCGTCAAGCCCAACTCAAGTTTTGATGCTTCTGTGAACTTTGTCCCTGCAGGCCTCCCTGATGAGGCCACCCCTCTTATCTTCCCTATCCTAAGGCTAAGAAAAGAGTCAGGGCTTTGGAATCCATTGGATCTTGATATGGTTTAGCTGTGTCCCCACCAAAATCTCATCTTGAATTGTAGCTCCCATAGTGCCCGCATGTCATGGGAGGGACTCGTTGGGAGGTATTTGAATCATGAGGGTGGGTTTTTTCCCATGCTATTCTTGTGATAGGAATAGTAAGTCTCATGACAGCTGATGGTTTTATAAAGGGCAATTCCCCTGCACATGCTCTCTTGCCTGCTGCCGTGTAAGACGTGCCTTTGCTCCTTTGCCTTCTGCCATGATCTGGGGAGCCAGCCACGTGGAACTGTGAGTCCATTAAACCTCTTTTCTTTGTAAGATTTTTTTATGAAACTCTTTTTCTTTATAAATTCTATCCAGTATGTCTTTTTTAACAGTGTAAGAACAGACAAATACAGGTCTGGATTAAAATTCTGTCTGTGTGCATCTATAGAAAACTCACAGGCCAGGCATGGTGGCTTATACCTGTAATCCCAGAACTTTGGGAAGCTCAGGTGGGCAGATCACCAGCTCAGGAGATTGAGACCATCCTGGCTAACACGGTGAAACCCCACCTCTACTAAAAATACAAACAATTAGCTGGGTGTGGTGGTATGCACCTGTAGTCCCAACTACTTGGGAGGCTGAGGCAGAAGAATCGCTTGAATCCAGGAGGCAGAGGTTGCAGTGAGCTGAGATCATGCCACTGAACTCCAGCCTGGTGACAGAGTGAGACTCTGTCTCAAACAAACAAACAAACGAACAAAACCCACAGTTAATATTATGCCTAATGGTGAATGATTGAAAACTTTATCCCTAAGGTCAGGAACAAAACAGGGATGCCCACTCTTTTCACTTCTATCCAACAATGTATCAAAGTTTCTAGCCAGGACAATTCGACAAGAAAAAGAAATAAAAGTCATCGAGATTAGGAAGAAAGAAGTAAAATGACCTCTATTCACAGATCACATCATGTATATAGAAAATCATAAGGAATACACACACACGCATTCACACATACACAAATTAAAACTAATAAATGTATTTTGCAATGTTAAAGGATACTAAATCAATATACAAAAACAGACTGTATTTCTATACACTAGCGATGAATACTCCAAAAATGAAAAGAAAACAACTCGATTTACATTAGCATCAAAAACAACAAAGTACTCAGGAATAAATTTAACAAAAGAAGTGTAAGATTTGTATGCAACATAGTTGAGAGAAATTTAAAGAAGCCAGGCATGGTGGCTCATGACTGTAATCCTAGGAGTACGCAGAGGTGAGAGGATTGCTTAAGCCCAGGAGTTGAAGACCAGCCTGGGAAACATAGGGAGATCTTGTCTCTACAAAATAAAAAAAAAAAATAATTAGCCAGCCATGGTGGCGTGTGACTGTGATTCCAGCTACTTGGAGGCTGAGGTGGGAGGATCACTTCAGCCTGGGAGGTTGAGGCTGCAGTGGGCTGTGATCATGTCCCTGGACTCCATCTTGGGGAACAGGGTGAGATTCTGTCTCAAAAAGAAAAAAAAAAAGAAAGAAAGAAAGGAAGAAATTAAAAGAAGACCTAATTAGGCTGGGCACTTTGTAATCCCAGTGTTTTGGGAGGCTGAGGCGGATGGATCACGAGGCCAGGAGATTGAGACCATCCTGGCCAACGTGGTGAAACCCCATCTCTACTAAAAATAAAAAAATTAACTCAGCGTAGTGGTGTGCGCCTGTAATCCCAGCTACTCATGAGGCTGAGGCAGGAGAATTGCTTGAACACGGGAGGTGGAGGTTGCAGTGAGCCGAGATCACACCACTGCACACCAGCCTGGCAAGAGAGTGAGACTCTGTCTCAAAAAAAAAAAAAAAAAAAAAAAAAAAAAAAAAAAAAAAAAAAAAAAGACCTAATTAAACAGAAAGACACCCTGTGTTCATGGATTAGAAGACTTAGTATTGTTAAAATGGCAATACCAACCAAACTGATTTATGGATTCAATTCATTCCCTATCAAAATTCCAGTTGGCTTTTTGCAGAAATTGACAAGCTGGTCCTAAAATTTACATGGAAATGCAAGAGACCCAGAATAGCCAGGCAATCTTGAAAAAGAACAAAATTGGAGAACTCACACTTTCTCATTTCAAAACTTACTACACAGCTATAGTAATGAGACTGTGTGGCACTGGCATAAGAATAGCCTATAGATCAATGGAATAGAACTGGGAGTCCAGAAACAGACCTGTACATTTATGTTCAATTGATTCTTGACAAGGGTGCCAAGACCATTCAATGAGGGGAAAGAACAGATTTTTTTCAACGAATGGTGTGGACAATTGTATATCCAAATCAAAAGAAGGAAATTGGATCCTGACCTCACACCGTATACAGAACTTATTATTAACTCAAAATGGGTCATAGACTTAAACGTAAGAGCTAAAACTAGAAAACTCTTGGATACAAATGTAGGAGTAAAGGCCGGGCACTGTGGCTTATGCTTGTCATCCCAGCACTTTGGGAGGCCAAGGAGGGCAGATCACCTGAGGTCAGGAGTTTGAGACCAGCCTGGCTCACATGGCAAAACCCTGACTCTACTAAAAATACAAAAATTAGCAGGGCATGGTGCCGGGTGCCTGTAATCCCAGGCTGAGGCGGAAGAATCACCTGAACTTGGGAGGCAGAGGTTGTAGTGAGTCCAGATCACAGTACTGCACTCCAGCATGGGTGACAGAGTGAGACCCTGTCTCAAATATATATAGATGAGTAAATCTTTGTGACCTTGGATTAGGCATATGACACAAAAAGCACAGGGACAAAACAAACAGCAAAGTGGACTTCATCAAAATTAAAAATGTCTGTGTTTCAAAAGACACCAAGAAATGAAAAGATAACCCATGGAATGGGGAGAACGTTTTGCAAATCACGTATCTGACAGGGGACTTACATCTAGAACACATAAGGCACTCTTACAAGTCACTAATAGAAGACAATCCAATTTGAAAACGGGCGAAGGATTTGAATACACATTCCTCCAAAGAAGACATACAAATTTCAACAAGCACATGCATGTCAACACCGTTAGTCACTAGGAAAGTGTAGCTCAAAACCGCAATAAGATGCCACTTCACCTTTATAGGATGATGGACAGAAACAAGCACTGGTGAGGATGTGGCGAGAGGGGACCCCTCATACATTGCTGGTAGGATTGTCAAATGGTGCAGTTACTTTGAAAAACAGCTTGGCAGTTCCCCAGACAGGTAAATATGGAGTTACTATGAATTAGCAATTCCACTAGGTATATACCCAAGAGAATTGGAAACACAATCACACAAACACACACATTATAAGCATTTTACTTTTATTTTTAGGCAAAGTTTCACTCTTGTCACCCAGGCTGGAGTCCAATGATGCGATGTTGGCTCACTGCAACCTCTGCCTCCTGGGTTCAAGCGATTCTCCTGTCTCAGCCTCCCAAGTAGCTGTGATTACAGGCATGTGCCACCACGCCCAGCTAATTTTTGTACTTTCAGTAGAGTTGAGGTTTCACCATATTGGCCAGGCTGCTCTCGAACTCCTGACCTCAGTGATCCACCTGCCTCTGCCTCCCAAAGTGCTGGGACTACAGATGTGAGTCACCTTGCCTGGCCAAGCGTTTAAATACTTATAACAGCATTATTCATAATCACCAAAAGATGGAAGCAATTCAAATATCCATCAACTGATGGATGGGTAAATCAAATGTGGCCTATCCTACAATGGAATATTATTTGGCAATAAAAAAGAATGAAGTACTGATACTCGGTCATGGATGGACCTTGAAAACATGGTGCTAAGTTATAGCAGTTAGACACAAAGGCCATATTTCCTGAGATTTCGTTGACATGAGATGTTTAGAACAGGCAAATCCAGAGAGAGAGAGAGAGAGAGAGAGAGAGAGAGAGAGAGGAACAGTTGCTGCCGAGGTCTTCCAGGAGGGCGGGGTGGGGAGTGACTGCTGATGGGTAACGAATTTCTTCTCGGGGAGAAAAACATTCTGAAATTTGACAGTGGGAATGGTTGGATAGCTCTGTGAACAGACTGAAAACCATTGAGTTGTACACTTTAAAAGGGTGAATTGGAGGCGGGCAGATTGCTCGAGCACAGGAGTTTGAGACCAGCCTGGACAGCATGATGCATGGTGAAACCCTGTCTCTACAAAAACGTAAAAATTGCCAAGTGTAGGGGAACATGCTTGTGGTCCCAGCTACTCAGGAGGCAGAGGTGGGAGGATCACCTGACCCTGGGAGGTTGAGGCTGCAGGGAGCCATGATAGTGCCACTGCACACCAACCTGGGCGACAGAGTGGGACCTCATCTCAAAAAGTAAAAGGGTGAACGTTATGGCATGTGAATAAGCAGTTATTCAAAAAGAGAGGGAGCTAATCCCTAACTCACAGGAAATACAGGGAGAGAGAAACAAGTTAAATGACATTGTGAGGGGCCAGCCATGATGGCTTACGCCTGTAATCCCAGCACTTTGGGAGGCTGAGGTAGGTGGATCACTTGAGGTCAGGAGTTCAAGACCAGCCTGGCCAACATGACGAAACTCCATCTCTACTAAAAACACAAAAATTAGCCTGGCGTGGTGGGCACCTATAGTGTCAGCTACCCAGGGAGCTGAGGCAGGAGAATCACTTGAACCCAGAAGGTGGAGGTTGCAGTGAGCCAAAATTGCATTACTGCACTGTAGCCTGGGGGACGGAGTGAGACTTTGTCTCAAAA
>NW_016107569.1:2636912-2661803 GCF_001604975.1 Cebus imitator | reverse complement strand
ACACGGTGAGGAAGCAAACAGACCAGTCCAGGCTGTGGACATTTGTGGGATACTGACCCCGTTTCTTCAATATAGTCAATGGCACGAAATGAAAAACTTTTTAAAAAGCAAGAGGAGCCGGGTACGGTGGCTCACACCTGTAATCCCAGCACTTTGGGAGGCTGAGGCAGGTGGATCATGAGGTTAGGGGTTCAAGACCAGCCTGACCAACATGGTGAAATTCCGTCTCTACTAAAAATACAAGAATTAGCCGTGTGTGGTGTTGTGCACCTGTAATCCCAGCTACTCGGGAGGCTGAGGCAGGAGAATCACTTGAACCCGGGAGGCGGAGGTTGCGGTGAGCCGAGATCACGCCATTGCACTCCAGCCTGGGCAACAGAGCGAGCCTCAGTCTCAAAAAAACAAAACAAACAAACAAAAAACTCAATAGGACATAACAACCACATGCGATATGGAAATCTTACCTGGGTTCTAACTTGGACAAATGACCCTGATGAGAATATCTGGGAAATTGGAAGACGCCCTGTGTTTCGGGTGATATCACGAAGCCGGGACAAGAATCCCAGCCTACCAGGTGCTGAGGCCTGGCTCTCAGCTCCGCATGTCTCTGTGGACTTGGTGGCTGCACCCAGCAGTTGACACCTGTGTGTGTGAGTACATGTGTATGTGTGTGTGTGCATGTGCGTGTGTATGTGTGTGCATATGTGTGTGTGTGTGTGTACGTTTGTGTGTGCGAGCGTGCATGTGTGTGCCACGTATGTATGTGTGCATGTGTGTATGTGTGTGTGCGTGTGTGCACGTATGTGTGCGTGTGTGTGAGCTGGGGAGGATGAGTTCACCTCTGAGGCCCGTCCCAAGGTGAAAACTGTTTTCCTCTTGCAAGGGTGCAGCAGACACTGGACTGTCCTCAGAGCTGGCTGCGGCGGTCACACAGGCCCTCAGTCCACAGAGCCCTCCACCTCTGCCCTAGGTCAGCCTCTGCCCCCAACTCCGGATGTCCAGGAGCCAGGCTCAGTAGCCCAGGCAGCCGGACAATGGGGCCTTTGGAGGCTGAGCCAGGCCTGTGCCTCCGCTGTGGGCTGTGGCTGAGGCCACCACAGAAGGCTGCTTGTGGCCGGGCCGGGTGGCAGCCAGAAATAGGTCCTGCCAGGCGCTGACTCCTGCAGCCCCGCCCTGGGCTGGGCCTGGGAACGTGGGTATTTGTGGAGCCGAGGGGAGGTTAGTAAGTGGATCTATTTTGGGGCCTTTGGGAAGCGTGTTAGAAAAGGGGCCTCGGCCTTTAGCGTTTACCCGGGGCCCCCGCCTTTCCTGCACAGCCTCCTGGGTCCCCGGGGTTGAAATCCTGGCTCTGCCCTTCCAGCTCTGTGCCCCACATGCTGTGTGGTCAGTCACCCGTCTCTGAGCCTCCCTCTGCTCATCTGTATCTTGGGGACGAATCATGAGGCTCCTTCGCAGAGAGGATGGGCCCAGAGCACCTGGCACAGTCTGTGCTCACCAGGTGCCCGAGGTCACTGGGCTTCCCCTCCCCCCTCCTCCCCTTCCACCCTGGCTGGGGCTGCTCCTGCTGTTGAGGTCTCTCCCAGCCCCTGGGCCGGCTCTGTATGGTGCTGGAGGGTGGTCTGGCCTCACACACTGGCCTCACTGTTGTTTTGGGGGGGGCTGGAAGCGCAGGAGACCTGGCAGAGCCTTGCAAGGCCCCTGCAGCTGGGCGGCCCCGTCCCTCCCGGCTGGCTCCCTGGTTATCCGCAGCCTCCAGGCTCAGCCCTGGACCGCAGCCTCCGTGCTTCCATCACACGCAGGGGCCCTGTGGATCTCATGCTCATTGCTGGCAGTGGAAGGAATTTAAGCCGCTTCCCTGTCACGACTTCTACGTCTGCTTGTCTCGGTGATGGAACTGCGGGCAGAGGAGCTCTGCGGGTTTAGGCCCGTAGTCCACAGGGAAATACAGAGCAGGGTTCAAAGCCAGAGTCAGAGGGCGGCAGGGGGGCCTTGGAGAAGGAAAGATGGGAATCGGGTGTAGCCAGCTCCCCTGGAAGCCGGGGGCCAGGTCTCCCCCTCCTGGCCCCTGCACGTCCTTGAAGCTATTTTTATATGTCGCTGGAAGCCAGAATGACAGCCGGAGCCAAAGCGCTCGGAGGTTTCCCGAGCATCATGGGTCTTGCCTAGGGGACCAGGGGTCATTCCCAGCAGATTGATGGAGCCAGTCCAGAGGCTCTACTGCGGGGGTTGGGAAGCCGGGGTCCCTCATCCCTTACCAGCTTGAAGGTCACTGTTGGAAGACCTCTGGCTGACACGAAGAATGAGGAACAAGGGCTGAGAGAGGCGATGGGGGGGGTGCAAGTGTTCTGCGGTCTTTGAGCCCTGCACGAAAATCCGGAATGTGCATGGAGTTCAAGAACTCATTCACGGCTGGGTGCAGTGGCTCACACCTGTAAATCCACCACTTTGGGAGGCCGAGGCAGGCGGACTGCTTGAGTTCAGGAGTTCAAGACCAGCCTGGGCAACATAGTGAGACCCCATCTCTCCAAAAATAAAAAAAAAATTCGCTGGTGTGGTGGCATGCACCTATAGTCCTAGCTACTCAGGAGGCTGGGGTGGGAGGATTGCTTGAGCCACAGGGAGGTCAAGACTGCAGTGAGTTAGCTGAGATCACGCCATTGCACTCCAGCCTGGACAACAGAGTGAGGCCCTGTCTCAAAAAAACAAACAAACAAAAAAACCAGGCATGGTGGCTCACGCCTGGAATTCCAGCACTTTGGGAGGTGGAGGTGGGCGAATCACCTGAGGTCAGGAGTTTGAGACCAGCCTGGCCAACATGGAGAAACCCCATCTCTACTAAAATTACAAAAGTATTAGCTAGGTGTTGTGGTGGTCACCTATAATTCCAGCTACTCTGGAGGCTGAGGCAAGAGAATTGCTTAAACCTGGGAGTCAGAGATGACAGTGAGCCGAGATCGCACCATTGCACTCCAGCCTGGGCAACCGAGTGGGACTCTGTCTCAAAAAAAAAAAGAAAAAAAAAAGAAAAAAAAGAAATTCATTCATTCACCACTGACCTCTTTACTCATCACATTTTATTTTATTGTTTTTACACAGAGCTTCGCTTTTGTTGCCCAGGCTGGAGTACAATGGCGTGATCTTGGCTCACGGCAACCTCTGCCTCCTGGGTTCAAGCGATTTTCCTGCCTCAGCCTCCCGAGTAGCTGGGATTACAGGCATGTGCCACCACGCCCAGCTAATTTTGTATTTTTAGTAGAGATGACAGGGTTTCTCCATGTTGGTCAGGCTGATCTCCAACTCCGGCCTTCAGGTGATCCACCTGCCTCAGCCTCCCAAAGTGCTGGGATTACAGGCATGAGCCACCACGCCTGGCTTACTCATCACATATTTAAGCAGAATCTTGTCGGTGCTGGTGGGGGGGTCACCCACAAACATCCAGATCTCTGCTCTCCAGGCACTCACGAATCCGCCTGCTCCACTCTGGCTCAAAACCCCCATGGTTCCCCATTGTCCGTGGAGACAGTGGGACCTTTGTACTAGGACAGGAGCAAGACGCAGAAGTGTTCCCTGCTCACCTGCGCCTCACGAGACAGAGTCCTCATCTTGCCTGTTGGGCTCTCCACCATGCACCCCCTTTTTTCTAGTCTGGTTAGGATCTTTTAGGGGGCAACTGAGGGGACGGGACTGCAGCAGGCTGGGAGAGGCTGAGATGTGCACTTGCCGGGTGAGCTGTGCTGTTCTCTTTTGGAGGGACTCTGGGAAAACAGAAAGAAAAAGAACCAGAGTCACCGAGGCTAAGCCGGATGGTCTGAAGAAGAACCGAGTGAGCAGAGAGAGGGTGGGGTCTGCACATGGGGGGTCGGGGTGGCACACAGTACCAGGGTCCTGGAGGGAGAGGTGTGGGGGCTGAGAGGTCCTGCTGAGGGGTATAAACTGGACTCTCCTTAGTGTGACACAAAAAATATTGACAGTCCCTATAAAGAATGTTAGGTGCTGGCCGGGCGTGGTGGTTCAAGCCTGTAATCCCAGCACTTTGGGAGGCCGAGGCGGGTGGATCACGAGGTCAAGAGATCGAGACCATCCTGGTCAACATGGTGAAACCCCGTCTCTACTAAAAATACAAAAAAAAAAATTAGCTGGGCATGGTGGCGCGTGCCTGTAGTCCCAGCTACTCAGGAGGCTGAGGCAGGAGAATTGCCTGAACCCAGGAGGCGGAGGTTGTGGTGAGCCGAGATCGCGCCATTGAACTCCAGCCTGGGTAACATGAGTGAAACTCCGTCTCAAAAAAAAAAAAAAAAAGAATGTTAGGTGCTGCCCCAAGCTGCTTTAATGAGACTCTGCAGAGATGGGGCCACATGGCCCCAGAGTTACCCGAGTTACATCTGCGTGGCTCAGCGGGCTTTCCATGCCCTGTGACCTGCCAGCTCTTCAGCTCTACTGCTCACCTTCCCGCCTCTTCCCTCCCCGAAATCCTCATCTAAATTCCACCCTCCAGCCTGCCCTGGCTCCTCTGACCTCCTGACAGCGTCTTGCTCCCTGCTTCCCGCAGCCTTGTGGTAAGAACTGCCGGGGACCTGCCTCCACCCCACCCTGTGACTCTCGTCTCCCGGGCCCCAATTCCCCTTCCTTGGTCACCTGTTTGAAATGGACAGACTGACTATGTCTCTCTTGCTTCCTACGGTGGTATGCTTTTAAGTTCCACCTTAGAAAGAACAAGATGAAATTAGTGCACAGGTGAATTTTCCTAGCCTGTTCTTAGGCTAATCCAAAGAAAAAAAACAGAATATCCATGGAAGTAAGGCTGGCTGGTCCCTTTGTCTTGCTGGTTCACAATGAAACATCGTGATCCATTCATTAAACAAATCTATCTGTTTGGGGCCAGTGACATACGTATACTTAGTGGAGCGCAGGCCCATAATCCCAACCCTAACCCCCAAACCAAACCTAACCCCAATACCAACCACAATCCTAAAGCCAGCCCTAATCCCAAACCCATGCTAACCCCAGTCCTAACCCCAACCCTAAATCGAATCCCAAGCCCTACCGAAACACCAAACCAACTCTAACCCCAACCGGACTCTAAACCCAACCTAAAATTCAACTCTAACCTCAGATCCAACCCTAATTCTAATCTTCCTGTTAAAAGTCTTCCTTCCTTCCTCCCTCCCTCCCTTCCTTCCCCCTCCTCCCTCCCTCTCTCTCTTTCTCTTTTTCTTTCTTTCACGGAAACAGAAACTCACTCTGCTGCTCAAGCTGGAGCTCAGTAGTGTGATCCTGGCCCACTGCATCTTCGAGCTCCTGGGCTCAAGCCATCCTCCCACCTCAGCCTCCTGAGTAGCTGGGACCCTCAGGCATGCACCATCATGCCTGGCTAATTTTTGTGTTTCTTGTAGAGATGGGGTTTTACTATGCTGCCCAGCGTGGTCTCGAATTCCTGGGCTCAAGCAATCTGCCCATCTCAGCCTCCCAAAGTGCTGGGATTGCAGGCGTGAGCCACCGTGCCCAGCCTCAGCCTTCCTTTTCTTTCGTAGTGCAATGTGCAGAGTGTAATGAAATGCATTTCTGATTCTAGATTGACCAGTGCCTTCAGATTGGAACAGGTAGAAGGTGAGTGAAATGGGATTGAATATAAGCCCAGTCCCGGGGATCACTTTGAAAAACAGCGGTGTGTATTTTAGTTTAAGTCCCCAGAAGCCTCTTTGTGGCCATTTTTGAAAATCAAGATCCTCAGGGTAACCCTGCCTAATTGGGCTTCCACTGACTCCTCCCCTTGCTGGCTTCTGGGCCACACAGGCATTGTCCTTGCTGGCGCTCCTTCCAGTCTCCAGGCTCAGAGCTCCCACATGCTGTTCCCTTTGCCTGGGATTCCCTTCCTCCACTCCTCACCAGGCTACCTCTGGCTCAGTTCTCAGGACCCTCGGTAAACGTCACCTCCTCAGGGAGGCCTGCCCTGCCTGCTCCTCCCCCAGCTCCTTTTTATTTCTTACATGCCCTCGGCTCATGAGTTTTCCTTTCTTTCAGGGCATTTAGGGATATTTGTGGCTGTGTGTTTGTTTGCCTGTTTATTTCTTTAACATCTGTCTCCCCAGCCAGACGGTGACCTCTTTCAGGACAGGAATGTTTTGTTCACAGTTGTAGCCTGGGTACCTAGCACAGTGCCTGGCACACAGTGGACTTGCAGAAAACTGTGGAATGAATGTATGAATGAATGAATGAATGAATAAGTGCATTTCCCACTTCTTCCTAAGAGTGAAGCAGATTCCAGCTAATTGACACTCCTGGTGGGGGGTGTTTGTTGGTCACAGGGCCCGCTCTGGGACCCGGGGAAGCCAGGTAAGAGGGGCCCAGTCCCTCGGTGCAGGCATCTGTTTCTGCTTCCATTAAACTCCCTGAGGCTAACTTAGAAACAGAGGTTTTTGAGAATCCATTTTCTCATTTCAGATTCTCCACCACCAGAGTGGGAAGTCGGCAGTCATCTCTGCTTTACAAGATGGTTTTTCCTAGAGAGGCAAAAACGCCAGCGAGGGTGACCCGGCTGGGCAGCAAACCCTGTCCTGCCCCCAGGTCTTGGCACTGAAACTCTTTCTGCCCCTGCACCCAGAAATGCTCAGCTGTGTCTACTCCGGAAACTCAGCAGCCTGGATGCTGCTATGGGGCCCTCCATCTTCCCATTTTGTCGACAGGCACGTTGAGGCCGGCACTGGGATCGGGCTTGGACAAATGAGCTGCTGAGAGGGTGGATTCTTCACCTACGAATAAGGTCCTCCTTTCCATTGGGTCAGGAAAAAGGCCCTTTGTCATAGGGTCTCTGCTGTTTATTGGTCACCTCTGACTGCGAGGCCCGGGCTAATCGCATATCTTGCTGGACCCTGAAAACCACCCCATTTATCAGATAAGGCAAAGCAAGGCTCAGTCGCTTGCACAACGCACATCGCTAGTAGGCGTTGCTGGTGGGATCACACTCAGCTCTGCTGGACTCTAGAATCTTAACCTTGCACTTCATAGGCAAAGAAAATCCTAGGAGTGCCAAGGAAACGCTGCCAAGATGCTGCCAAAAATACGCGGTACCGACGTCAGCCGGGTGGGCATCCTCCGCACTGCGGACCGCCCGGGGTCGGGGTCACCTGGGCCCCGCCCCGAGATTGCTGACGTCTCGGCCCCGCCCCTCTCGCCCCGCCCCGCGCCCTCCCGGCCCCGCCTACTCCGGCAGCGCTGGGCTCCGCCCCCGCGGGCAGCACGGCCTCCCATTGGCCGCTGTTTCTATGGTTACGCGGGCCGGCGGAGCTGCGGGCTCCCAGACACGTGTCCCCGGGAGCCGCCCGGAATTTGACAGGGGACCATGTGCGCGGCAGCGCGGGAGCGAGACAAAGGGCCGGGGGAGGCGGGGAACGAAGCCGGGCGGAGGGGTCTGCGTGGCCCGGGCGGGGATGGGCCCCGCGCTTCTCCTGCGCTTAGGACACCCCCTCTTCTTTTTTATTTTGAAGGAGAGGGAAAAAAAGAATTGCTACGGAAAGCGAGGCGGGGGGCGGGGGAGATCCCAGTCAGTCTCACCTGCTCCCCTTACTCCGGGAAAAATCGGGTACGCAGGCATCGGTTACACCCTGAGAACCCGAAGGGTCTCTGCTTATGTCTCCCGGCCCTGGGCTTCTAACCCCACGTTGACCTCAACCCTTGAGGTTTAAATCCTGTTTCTGGCTTGTTCTAGAAGCAAAAGCTTAATACGCGTGGTTGTTTTGATACTCGAAATATGAGACCCAAGGCACTGTGGGGGACCTCGCCATGCATCCATCCCCCATCCATCCTACAGCAGCGACTGCACCCCTGATTGTGATGATGAATGCATCTCCATCCTGGGCCCCGTGCCCACTGCTGGGCTGGGCTGCTCCCTCAGGTGCGGCAGCCAGAGGAGGTGTGGACTCCCGTCCCACGCGTTTATCCTCCTGCAGCCTCTCGTGCTTGGTGGTATAACCGTCCTTCCAGTCCCCAAGACAGATGTCCTTGATGCCCCTTCTCCCAGCCCCGCCCCCATCGCCAGTTGTATCAGTTTCTATTGTTACTGTAACAAATCACTGCAAATTGAGTGGCTTAAAACAACACACATCTACTCTCTTACAGTTCTATAGGTCAACCTGACAAGGTCTCAGGGGGCTAAATTCAAGGTGTCGGCAGGACAGTGATACTGCTGGAGGTTCTTGAGGGAGAATCGGTTTCCTTGCCTTTTCCAAGTATAGAGGCCGCCCACATTGGCCCCCTTCCGTCTTCAAAGCCAGCAATAGCTTCGAGTCTTTCCTCCCTAGCATTGCTGTGACGCTGGCTCTCCTGCCTCCCTCTTCCACATTTAAGAACCTTGTGATTACATTGGTCCTCCCAGATAATCCAGAATAATCTCCCCATCGCGAAATCAGCTGATTAGCAACCTCAATTCCACCTGCAACCTTAATTCTCCCCTGTCATGGAGTATAAGAAGGAGATCCATATGTTCCGGGGATTGGGATGCAGGCATCTTGGAGGCATTGTTCCAGCGACCACACCATCCTGACAGTTTTACCTCTGGAATCTCTGCAGTCCACCTCCGCCTCGCCGTTCCTGCTTCCACTCCCCCACTCCCTTTCTGGTTATACACATCTACTATTCTCCCGAGATGCCCGCAGTAGCACCTGTCCACTGTCGTCATCTCTCTAACCTCTCTCTGTCCACAGTCCCCTGCGCCCCCATTCCAAGATCAAGATGCGGATGTCGCTATTTCCATGGCATGATCATCTGCAAGGGAGCGTCCTAACTCTGCTTGAGCACACACAGGCCCTTGACCTGCCCTACCCCATTGGTTCCTCTGGATCCATGACCCCTCCCACTCTCCACCTCACACTCCGTGCTCCCTTAATACTAAATCACTTCGGGTTCTCTCAAGAGCCTGGGGCATTTGGTTCTTCCTGGCCCTTGGCTGTGTGGCTCCCATTCTCAGGACTGTCCTGCCCACCTTTACTTGCATCCCCCAGGAAACCTCCCTGACCCCCCCAGGCCCTTTCATTGCCCTTCCCTGGAACAGAAATGCACTTTTCAAAGAGCTTTAAACGCGAGGCTGCCTCCTCATGCCACCGAGAGCCCTCTGGGGTGGGCACTATGCTTTGCTTGCCTCTTCGGTCATAGTGCCCAGCATGAGATTGATCACATAGTAGGTGCTCAATGAACTCAGATTGAACTAAACTCAAAGCCTTGGGTGGGGGCGGGGGTGAGAAGACCAGCTGGGCTGATTGGGGAATAAAGGATGAAGCTGAATGGAAAAGCTCTTGGCTCTGTGTCTGGTTCTTGGGGTGGAATAATGAGAGTGACACCAACAGTGGCTGGTCCCAAAGGCCGTCCCGTGCCAGGTGTTGGTTAAGTGCTTGATGCAGATGTCATCAATTGATTCTCACAACAGCCTTAGGGGGTGCCAACTCTTATGGCATCCCCATTTCAGAGGGGAGGGCCCTGAGGCTGGGCCAGGAAGTGATCTTGGCTGTCCCTGATGGGAGGGAGCAGGGGACAGGCGACTCTGGCAGGGACCTGCAGGGAGGTTGCCGCTAGCCTGGGCTCTGGAAATAGCCACCTTGATGCTCTGCCCCAAAGCCTGTTCTTTCCTCACTTCCTGTTCCCTGTCCTCACTATTCCGCCAACCTGCTGTCATTTTCCCTTTCCCAGCCTGCCCAGCCAGGCTATGCGGCAGAGGTTCCTGTGTGAAAGCGTGAGAAGGGCCACCGGGAGTGTTTCACGGACCGAGGTTGCGTTTGGGAAGATGAGGCGGTTCTGGAGATGGATGCTGGGGGTGGTTAGGCAGCAACGCCGCTGCGGTCCCTGTACCAACGACCAAAACGGTAAGTGTCTGGTGTGGATATTTTACCACAATTTAAAAAAATTGCTAAAAAACTTGTAAAGAAAAAGTGCTTTGTGTTTGTCGAACTTTTGAGGCTCGGCCGCCCACTGCACATTTGCCGTTTCCCAAGCGCCTCCCACGGGCCAGGCCACACGCTTCCTCCTTTCATCCTGGAAGCAAGCTCCAGGAGAGAGGTGGCCTCCTCCTTGCCGATGAGACTGAGGCTCGGAGCCCGGCAGGGGCGAGGCTGCTTTTGCAAACCCGGCAGGCCTCTCTCTCTAGTCCTAAGGGGCATGGCAGGGATGGGGTAGGAATTTGGGCTCAAAATGGGCTCTGCTCCTCTGGGCTGCGGAACCTTGAGCAAATTGCCTCACTGACCTTCCTCTTGTGAGGATCGGAGACAATAATAGTGTCCTCTCTCGTGCAGGGGGAGGATTCCCCGAGATGCCAGAAGGTCCTAGCACAGCACCTTGGCCGCCATCAAAAATACAATTCTCCCAGAGCTCTCCCTAGTGCCTCCCTTGCTGTCCAGTGGACAGAGGGCTTGGTGTAAGGTCGGGAAACCCGTGTCAGGGTCTCAGCCCTGAGGCTGACTTTGTCTGTGATCTTGGGGAAGTCCCCTCCCTTCCCTGGTCCACAGGCTGCTCTCTGTAAAGTTAGGAGAGTGGGTAGGGTCGGCAGGGCTCTCTAGTTGTGGTTTTCTGGGATTTCTCCCACAATCCTGGTCCTGTCCAGAATTGGTGTCCTCTGTCCCACCTGCTCTCTGGGCAGAAGGGTCTGCGCCCAGTCTCCAGTTCCACCTTTGTCCCCTACCCCGTCTTCTCAGGAGCATCCAACCCCTAAGCAAGAAGAAAGGCAGAGGAAGGGGAAGGCAACAGAGTTCCTGATCCCAGAGCGTGAGTCGCTGCCTGACACCCAGACCCAGCTTCTGACGGAAGTGCTAGCAGGAACTGCCCCCATCTCCGGCGTGAGTCCCATCCAGCTTCCTGCCATTGGCTTGAATTGTTGCCTGGTAACTCTAGCTGCAAATCACCCCTTCCCCACAACTATGTGGCGTTATTTTTCCCCCCTGAGACAGAATCTTGCTCTTATTGCCCAGGCTGGAGTGCAATGGTGCAATCTCAGCTCACTGCAACCTCTGCCTCCCGGATTCAAGCAATTATCCTGCCTCAGCCTCCCCAGTAGCTGGGATTACAGGTGTGTGCCACTACGCCCGGCTAATTTTTGTACTTTCAGTAGAGACGGGGTTTCACCATGTTGGCCAGGTTGGTCTCGATCTCCTGACCTCAGGTGATCTGCCTGCCTTGGCCTCCCAAAGTGCTGGGATTAAAGGCATCAGCCACCGCGCCTGGCCTCCCCCCAGCTACATGTAAGTTTCAAGATCTCAGAGACACACTTCCTTTTGCCTACCCTGTCTCTTCCAACATCTCCACAGGGCTGGGCCGGGGGGTACTCCCCAGATATCTCACAGTTTTAGGGTGCCACTTAGCTGGGATCCTGGACACTGGGAGCAAGAAAAAAAGAGATGATGATTCCAAAGTACGGGCTTCTGGAGGAAGAACACGAGCAGGGGAAGGCAGGCAAGGTCAGCACTCTGGGGGCTCCGGGAGATGCCAGGATGGTGTGCCTGGCACACGGGGGCTTAGTGACAGGAACTGGGCTATGGTGGTCTCCACCGTTACTGATAAATCATACTATTAAAAAACCCTAATGGGACAACCACAGGAGCTGGAGGGAGAAAGGTAAGCATTTGGAGACATTTGGCCATGATGATAATTTTTACACTAGGTGATGCTTAATGGGTGATCACTGCATTTGAGGCACCGTGCTGAGCACTGACAGTCAAATCTCATTTACATCTTAGAATGAGGCAGAGACTGTTGGCTTCTCCGTTTTACAGATGGAGACTGTATTAGTCTGTGTTTGCCTTGCTATAAAGAACTCCCTGAGACTGGGTACTTTATAAAGGAAGGAGGTTTAATTGGCTCATGGTTCTGAAGGCTATATAGAAAGCATGGCTGGGGAGGCCTCAGGAAACTTACAATAAAGGTGGGAGGCGAAGGAGAAGCAGGCACGCCTTCCATGGCTGGAACAGGAAGAAGAAAGAGAGAAGGGAGAGTTGCTACCCACTTTAAACAACCAGATCTCATGAGAACTCACTTGCTCTCATGAGAACAGCAAGGGGGAAGTCAGTCCCCTGATCCAGTCACCCCCCCACCAGGCTCCTCCTCCAACACTGGGGATTACAATTTGACATGAGATTCGAGTGGAGACACAAATCCAAACCGTATCAGAGACACTAAGGCTTGGGGGAAGCTGTGCCCAAGGTCACACCTGGTAATGATGCAGGGCAGGTGAGCCCCCACATTGGGGCTTAGCCCTGGAAGGTTCTTGGCTTTGTGCAGGAAAGGATTCAAGGGTGAGCTGGTGGTGGGAGACAGCAGCTTGTGTTGAAGTGGGCGTGCACAGCAGCAGCAGAGGTTTGGTACCTAGTGGAGCAGGGCTCCCCCGTGGGCAAGGTGCCCAGAGTAGCAGCTCAGAGGCTGTTCCGCACTCATATTTGTTACACCCACTTTTATTTTATTTGGAGGTGGAGTCTTGCTCTGTCACCCAGGCTTGAGTGAAGTGGCATGATCTTGGTTCACTGCAACCTCTGCCTCCCGGGTTCCAGCGATTCTCTTGCCTCAGCCTCCCAAGTAGCTGGGATCACAGGCACCCACCACACACCCGGCTAACTTCTGTATTTTTAGTAGAGATGGGATTTCACCGTGTTGACCAGGCTGGTCTCAAACTCCTGATCTCAGGCCATCTGCCTGTCTTTGGCCTCCCAAAGTGCTGGGATTACAGGTGTGAGCCACCGTGCCTGGCCAATATACCCACTTTTAATTGTTTGCAAATCAAGGGACAGGCTATGCAGCAATGTTGAGAAAAAGGGTGGTAACTTCCTGATGGTTGGGCTGTTGCCGCGGAAAGGGGCAGTAACTGCTGGGTGTTGCCATGGCAACGGTAAACTGACATGGCCTGCTGGTGGGCGTGTCTTACAGAGAAGTGCTTTCCTCCCTTCCCTGTTTTAGCTAGTTCTCAATTTGGTCAAGTGTTTGAGCCCCGCCTCAGAGTCCAGTCTTACCTCCTACCTCACTAAATGGCTGAGATTGAGAGAGACATGTGGGCTGGGATTGAGCAAGGGCCAGAATGGGGGAGTAATGGGGTTTGGGGAGGGCGGCTTACGGCCCAGGCTTAGTGGGGGTGGAAGGGAGCTGGTGTTCTGTCTAGCAAGCGAGGAGCAGCCACAGTGGGCCAGGGATAGGGGAGCATCGGAAAGCACATGGACAAGAAACAGCACTGAACAGACTTCTCCAGCCCTGACCAGACCTCAGTTCAGTGGGCGCTGAAATGACCACAGGTCCTATGGAGGAAGATCGAAATCAGCTTTTAAGCAACACAGGGAACCCGCTTATTCCTCCAATTCATCCAGCCTCCTTCTATTTATTTATTTATTTTGAGACGGAGTTTCACTCCATTGCCCAGGCTGGAGTGCAGTGGCCTGATCTCAGCCCACTACAACTTCTGCCTCCTGGGTTCAAGTGATTCTCCTGACTCAGCTTCCCAAGCTGGGACTCCAGGCGTGTGCCACCACACCCGTCTAAGCTTTGTATTTTTTTGCAGAGATGGGGTTTTGCCATGCTGGCCAGGCTGGTCTTGATCACCTCAGGTGATCCACCCGCCTCTGCTTTTCAAAGTGCTGGGATTACAGGCGTGAACCACAGCGCCCGGTCCACCAGCCTCCTTCTATAGCTGAAACTAGGAGAAAATGTGGGCCTTCATTGGAAAATCCATTCATTCATATGCTCATTCATTCACTATCACGAAGCAGCACTGTGCCAGGCACTGTTCTCGGCACCAAAACACAGCAGGAAAAAAGAGACAAAACTTCCTGCCATTATGGCGTCCACATTCTCGTGGAGGGAGATGGACAGCGAGTGAAAAAACTGCATACGTTACGTACTTTATTAGAGGTGACAGATACTATACAAGGGAGAAAAATAAAGGTAGGGAGGGCAGAAAGAGTCCCCGGAAAGGCGGTTTGTGATATAAAGTAAGGGGGATGGGCATGGTGGCTCACACCAATAGTCCTGGCTCTTTGGAAGACCAGGGCAGAAGGATTGCTTGAAGCAAGGAGTTCAAAGCTGCAGTGAACTATGATTATGCTGCCGCACTGCAGCCTGGGCAACATAAATACCCCATCTCTATGAAAAAAATTAGCCTGGTGCAGTGGTGCATGCCAACAGTCTCACCTACGTGGGGAGGCTGAGGCAGGAGGATTGCTTGAAGCCAGGAATTCAAGGCTGCAATGAGTTATGACCCTGCCACCGCACTCCAACCTGCTTGACAGAAGAATACCTTGTCTTAGTAAAAATAAAAATAAAAACACAGCTGGTCATGGTGGCTCGTGCCTGGAATCCCAGCATTTTGGGAGGCTGAGGTGGGAGGATCACTTGAGCCGAGGAGTTTGAGACCAGCCTGGGCAATACAGTGAGACCCTGTCTCTACAAAAACCAAAACCAAAAAATTAGCTGGGCATGGTGGTGTGTGCCTGTAGTCCCAGGTAGCTGGGAGGCTGAGGTGAGAGAATCACGTTAGCCTAGAAAAAGGGTGTTACTGACGAAGCCAGGATCCAGGGTGTGTTGTGGAAGTGACTACTGAGGTAGGGGCTGATGGTGGTGGGCGGGATGGGTAAAGAAGGCATCAGCCTGGGTGCGGGGACTCGCGCCTGTAATCTCAGCACTTTGGGTGCCTGAGACTGGAGGCTCACTTGAGCTCAGGAGTTTGAGCAACTTAATGAGACCCCCATCTCTACAAAAAATACGAAAATTAGCTGGGCATCATGGCGTGTACCTGTGGTCCCAGCTACTTGGGCGGCTAAGGTGGGAGAATTGCTTGAACTCATGAGTTTGAGGCTATAGTGTTCTATGATCTCCCCGCCTGGGACATGGAGCAAGACCCTATCTCAAAAAATAAAAACATGAATAAATAAAAGGATCCCCCTGGCTGCTGTGCTGGGAATGCTGAGGACTGAGCGGGGCAGACTCAGGGAGCCCTGCCAGTGCCAGAATCTGGGCCAGGTGGAAGCGGCAGGTGAGAAAGAATCAGGGTCTAATGGGAAGGTGGAGCTGCCAGGATTAGCTGATGCTTTGGATGAGGGTTTGTGAGAAGAGCTGAAGCTGGGAAGGATTCCAGAGTTCTGGGCTTGGGTCACTTGCCGGATGAGGAGCCATTAACCGAGAAAACAAAGCAATTTTTTTTTTTTTTTTTTTTTTTTTTGAGAAGGAATCTTGCTCTGTACACCGAGGCTGGAGTGCAGTGGCGCAATCTCAGAGGCTCACTACAGCCTCCTTCTCCTGGGTTCAAGCGATTCTTTTGCCTCAGCCTCCGGAGTAGCTGGGCTTACAGGCATGTGCCACCACACCCAGCTAATTTTTGTATGTTTAGTAGAGACAGGATTTCACCGCATTGGCCAGGCCGGTCTCAATCTCCTGACCTCATGATCTGCCATCCTCAGCCTCCCAAAGTGCTGGGATTACAGATGTGAGCCACTGCGCCCAGCAGAAAGCAAGCTTTGAGGGCACAGAGGGGAAGTTGTGTTGGGGGCATGTCACATGTAAGTTGCCTGCAAGACTCCCAGGCAGGGCATAGGCAAGGTGAGCCTGGAGTCCACAGGGAAGGGCGGGATGGAGGCATCAGCGTGGTAGTCACAGTTCCAGCGGTGCCATTGCTGCCACCAGTCAGGATGAGACCACCAGGCTGGGAGGGAGAAGACGAGGGGCCTGTATCCATCTCCCAGGGCTGCTGTAACACAGTGTCATAAACTGGGTGGCTTCAGGCAGCAGAAATTGACTGTCTCACATTTTGGGAGGCCATAAATCCAACCCTGAGGTGTCAGCAGTGTCGTGCTCCCTCCGAGGCTCTGGCAGGAGCCTTCCCTTGCCTCTTCCCAGCTCCTGGAGGTGGCCGGCCATTCTTGGTGTCCTTGGCTTGAGCTGTGGTCACATACTGTTCTCCCCGTGCGTCTCGGTCCTCTGTGTGTGTGTGTGTGTGTGTGTGTGTGTGTGTGTGTATGTCTGTGTGTATGATGGAGTCTTGTTCTATCGCCAGGCTAGAGTGCAGTGGCATGATCTTGGCTTACTGCAACTTCCGCCTCCTAGGTTCAAGCGATTCTCCTGCCTCAGCCTCCGGAGTAGCTGGGACCACAGGCACGCACAACCACGCCCAGCTAATTTTTTGTATTTTTAGTAGAGACAGGGTTTCACTGTGTTAGCCACGCAAACTGGCTCAAGTGATTCTCGATCTCCTAATCTCGTGATCCGCCCACCTCAGTCTCCCAAAGTCCTAGGATAACAGGTGTGAGCCACCATGCCCGGCCCTTAGGTCCTCTTTATAAGGACACCAGGCGTATTGGGTTAAAGGCACAGCCGCTCAGGTAGGACCTCATCTTCTCTGATAATGACCCTGTTTTCACATAAGGTCGCATTCTGAGGTACACATCTTTTTTATTTTATTTTTATTTAAAGAAATTTTTAGGTTATACTTATTTTATTTTTAGTTTTATTTGTTTATTTTTGAGACAGAGTCTTGCTCGGTAGCTCAGGCTGGAGTGCAGTGGCGTGATCTTGGCTCATTGCAACCTCTACCTCCTGGGCTCAAGCGATTCTTGTGCCTCAGCCTCCCCAGCAGCTGGGATTACAGGCATTCGCCACCCGTCCCAGATAATTTTTGTATTTTTATTAGTAGAGGCAGGGTTTCACCATGTTGCTCAGGCTGGTCCCGAAGTCCTGGACTCAAGTGATCCACCTGCCTCAGCTTCCCAAAGTGCTGGGATTACAGGCGTGAGCCGTCGTGCCTGGCTTCGGTTATCCTTTTTTATATTGTGAAAAAAGTGCACAATCATAAAATATACCATCTTCACCATTTAAACAAAAACCTTTTTTGAGACAGGATCTCGCTTTGTTGCTTAAGCAGGAGGACAGTGACTATCTGCAGGTGTGACCACAGCTCACTGCAGCCTCCAGCTCCTGGGTTCACGCTGTCCTCCTGTCTCAGCCTCCCAGGTAGCTGGGACTGCAGTGTGTGACACTGAGCCCAGCGCCATCTTCGCCATTTTTCAGCGTCGAGCGCAGTGGCATCAAGAACATTCCCATTCCTCTGCAGCCATCATCACCATCCATCTCCAGAACCTTCCCATCTTCCTGAACTGAAACACTGCACCCAGCGGACCCTAGCTCCCTACTCTCCCCCGCCCCAGCCAGGGGCAGCTACCATTCTACTTTCTGGCTCTATGAATTTGACTGCTCTAGGGACCTCATCTAAATGGAGTCATGTGGTCTTTGTTTTTCATGTCTGACTTATTTCACGTAGCATAATGTCCCTGAGGTCAGTCCACACTGTAGCCAAGAGTCAGAGTTCCCTTCCTTTTTTGAGACGGACAGAGTCTTACTCTGTTGCCAGGCTGGAGAGCAGTGGCATGATCACTTGAACCCGGGAAACCTCCATCTCCTGGGTTCAAGTGATTCTCCTCCTCAGCTTCCCGAGTAGCTGGGATTACAGGCGCCTGACACCACGCCTGGCTAATTTTTGTATTTTCAGTAGAGACGGAGTTTCACCATATTGGCCAGGCTGATCTTGAACCCCTGACCTTGTGATCCACATACCTCAGCCTCCCAAAGTGCTGGCATTACAGGCGTGAACAACCGTGCCCAGCAGATTCCTTTCATTTTAAGGGCTCTATGATATTCATCAACGACATATCCTTTAGGAGGACACGAGTCAACCCATAACAGTGCCCAGGGCCTGGGTGTCCGTCATTCCCGGGATTTTAGAGGCTGTAGACGTGGGAGGAAGGAACCAGCCAAGAAGCTTGAGGAAGCATGGCGGTGAGGTTGCAGGGGAAGGAATCATGAGTGCATGCAGTGAATTTCGAGGCAGAGGAAGGGATGCCAGGGCCACAGCCTGCTGAGGGTCAGGGAAGAGGAGGCTGGAGATTGATCATCGGGTGAGAAGCGGGGAGGCCACTGATGAGCGTTAGAAGAGCAGTGTTGGTGGCAGAGGGTGTGGTGTCTGTCTGGAGTGGGTTCTGGGAGGCTGGGATGAGAAGAAGCAGACACAACAGGTGAAAACTCTCTTTCTCTTTCTTTTGGAGACAGGGTTTTGCTCTGTCACCCAGGCTGGAGAGCAGTGGTGCCATCACAGCTCGCTGCAGCCTCAAACTCCAGGGCTCAAGTGATCCTCCCACCTTGGCCTCCCAAAGTGCTGGGATTACAGGAGTGAACCACTGCACCTGGTCCAACTCTTTTGATAAATGTTGCCGTAAAGGGGAGCAGAGAAATGGGGTGATAGCTGGAGAGAAGGGTGCAGTCAGAGGCTTTGCAAGGGCGTGTGTGGCCACTGCCTTTCTGGACGCTGGTGATACCTGTGCCACAGGGAGGGGACTCCAGGTGATGCAGGACAGAGTGGGGCTGGAGCGCCTCCTCAAGGAGGGTTGGGATCTGGTGCAAGACAGGGTTGTCTGGAGGCCTGAGCGTGGACGCTAGAGGCAGGAAGTTGGCTGAGGGACAGGCCCAGGTGTCCAGGGGTAGGAGCCAAGGTGGCCATCCCTGGGTTTTCTCTGTCTTGTCTCTGTCCCTGTAAAATGAAAAGCAGGGTCAACAGGTGAGAGAGAGTCGGAGAGATGGTATGGGTGGGCGAGGGACGAGGAGGAGGCCCAGACTTGTGACCCAGGAGGGGGCAAGCGGACGGGCAGGGAAGGAGGTTTGACGGCCGGAAATCATGCTGGCTGTGGACTTGCTCTGTGCCAGGCGCCATGCCAATGGCGCTTCCATGTTTTCTCATTTAATTCTTCCCACTCTCGACGTGGAGCCTGTGATTTTTATTTTCCATTTTACAGAGGTGGAGACTTCAAGGCTGAGGAAAGTGCTGTGGTCTGAATGTGTGTGCCCCTCAAATGCGGAAGTGGAAACCTAACCCCTAAGGTGGTGATATGAGGAGGTGGGGCCTTTGGGGACGCTCCGGTCATGAGGGTGGGACCTTCAGGAATGGGATTCGTGCCCTTATAGAAGAGGCCCCAGAGAGCTGTCTAGTCCCTTCCACATGAGAATGCGGAGATACGGTTCTGTCTATGAACCAGAAAGTGACCTTCCCCAGACACTGAATCTGCTGGTGCCTTCATCTTGGACTTCCAGCCTCTAGAACTACGAGAAATCACTCTCTGTTGTTCTTCTTTACTTTTTTTTCTTTTTTGAGACAAGGTCTCAGTCTGTCGCCCAGGCTGGAGTGCCCGGCACAATCATGGCTCACTGTAGCCTCGACTTCCTGGCTTAAGTGATCCTCAGACTCCTGAGTAGCTAGGACCACAAGACGGACCACCAGACAATCCTGTCCAAATCCCAACCACCACACCTGGCTAATTTTATTTTGTTTTTTATGTTTTATAGAGACAGGGTCTTGCCATGTTGCCCAGGCTGGTTTCCAACTCCTGGGCTCAAGTGATCCTCTCAAAGGGCTGGGATTACAGGCATGAGCCGCTTCGCCTGGCCTCGTCTCCACTGTGTTTTATTTTTATTTTGTCCCTTTTACTACACATGTAACAAAACTGCACAATCTCTGTACTTTATAAGCTACCTAGTTTACGGTATTTGTCTCAGCAGTCCAAACAGACTAGCGTAAAAGGTGATACAGCTTTCCTTCAATTATATAACCTGTAAGCCTGACCACCAGACAATCCTGTACAAATCCCCAAAGAAGCCTGAAGACTATTGTTTTCAATGATCAAATCACATATTTTTTTTCTCTCTGTAAAAGTACTAAATGTTTATTTCAGAAAATTAAAAAGAATTCAAAGTAATGTAAATATGAAAAACATTTTAAATGCTTCCAATTTCACAACCCAGGAATAATGACTGTTGTATGGGGTGACTTCCTTGCAGTAGTGTTTTTCATGCATATTAACTGTGGCAGATGTGATGCTGTGTGTTCAGGAAATCCTGTTTCCCTTTTTCTCTGATGTGCAGCTAGACTACATTTCCCAGCTTCCCCTGCAAGGAGAGTGTCACATGACTGAATCTGACCAATGGAATATAGGAGAAGATGATGTCCCTTGCTTCTCGGCCTGTGCCATACAATCTTCTATTAATCCTTCAAGCTCTCTCTTCTTTGGATGCTCTCGGGATGGGAAGGACCCGGTGAAGGACACCAAGACCCTAGTGAGCAGCCAAGCCTCTAGATGGAAGAAACTGGGATTCCCAAATGACCCAGGGGAGTGAAGACCCCTCCCATCCCCTACTGTCCCACACTTAATAGTGTCTTGGGGAGAAGTGAACCTTAGCTGTGTAAAGCCCTTGAACTCTGGGAGCTGTTTGTTAAAGCAGTTAGCCTTACACAGCAACATCACGTAAATATTGGAATTATATTACAGATACCCTTTTAGGCAGGCCAGCAGCGGTGGCTCATGCCTGTAATTCCAGCACTTTGGGAGGCTGAGGCAGGCAGATCGCTTGAGGCCAAGAGTTCGAGACCAGTTTGGCCAACATGGCAAAACCACGTCTTACTAAAAATACAAAAATTAGCTGGGTGCGGCAGCACATGCCTGCAATTCCAGCTACTTGAGAGGCTGAGGCATGAGAATCACTTGAATCTGGGAGGTGGAGGTTGCAGTGAGCTGAGATCACATCACTGTACTCTAGCCTGGGTGAAAAAACAAGACTGTCTCAAAAAAAAAAAAAAAAAGAGAGAGAAAGAGATACCCTTTTAGGTTGATTTATTATTATTATTGTTACTATCACTTAACATTCATAAAAACCTTTCACCCTATTATTAAATCACTTTTTTTTTTTGAGACAGAGTCTTGCTCTGTTGCCCAGGCTGGAGTGCAGTGGTGCAATTTTGGCTCACTTCAACCTCCACCTCCCAGGCTCAAGTGATCCTCCCACCTCTGCCTCCCAAGTAGCTGGGACTACAGGTGCCTGCCACAACGCCCAACTAATTTTTGTATTTTTAGTAGAGATATGGTCTTACCATGTTGGCCAGGTCCTGAACTCTTGACCTCAAGCATTCTGCTTGCCTCGATCTCTCAAATTGCTGGGATTACAGGCATGAGCCACCACACTGGGCCTACATTATGAAACCACTTTTGACAGCATAATTTTAATGGTCGCGTAGAAGTCCATCATCATTATTTATTTACCCAGTCCCATATGGTTGGATGTGTAGGTTGCTTCTGACGTTTTGCGTTTGTAAGTCATGCTCTAGGGAACATCGTGGTGGTCAACTGGGTGACCCACCTGCAGATGCACCTGGGAACCCTGCCTTGGTTTCCTGCCTTAGCCTCTCCTGTTATCAAGTGTTTCAAGGGATGCCCTAACTCCACAGAAACTATCTGTACAAATGAGTGTAGGGGACCAGGCACGGTGGCTCACTCTTGCAATCCCAGCAAGAGGGGAGGCCAAGGCCGGTGGATCACTTGAGGTCAGGAGTTTGAGACCTGCCTGGCCAACATGGTGAAACCCTGTGCCTAATAAAAATACAAAAAATAGCTGGGTGTGGTGGCACGTGCCGTGCCTGTAATCCCAGCTGCTTGGGAGGCTGAGGCAAGAGAATCGACTGAACGTGGGAGGCGGAGGTTTCAGTGAGCTGGGATTGTACCATTGCACTCCAGCCTGGGCAACAGAGTTAGACTCTGCCTCAAAAAAAAAAAAAAAAAGAAAAACGAAAAGAAATGAGTGTAGGGGGTGAAATGTACGTCCTTGGGCTAAGTTGTGGGAAAAGCCTGGATTTTCCAGATCTGATCTCCTTTTGCCCCGTGCCCCCTTTCCTGCTGATGTCTTGGCAGTGGGGGTAAGTGGGGGGACAGACCGAAAGTCTCTTCCTTTGTAAAATCATCTCTTCCAGGCAAATATGTGGTTCATTCAAATCCCTGTCCCTTGTAAGGGTGGTTTGTCTGCAGTTGGGGGGTCTCCCTCCTGTTTCCTTTTGGAGATGGCGTCCAGCTGTGTGGAGAAGCCTCCATGGGCCAGGAAAGGCGTCTTGTCCGACTTGCCACCGCTGGGCCGCTCCAGAGTGGCAGGTCTGGACCGCCTGGTCTCTGGGCATCCACATTCTCGGAGGCTGACTGGACTTTGCTTTGCCCTGAAAGCTTCCAATTCGGAGTCAATCTTCTTCCCAGATGTTGTATTTTTCTGTGGCTGTTCTAATGAAGTGCCACAAACCCGGTGGCTGAAATCCACAGAAATGTGTTCTCTCACAGTTCCGGAGGCCAGAAGTCTGACATTAACATGTGGGCAGTGCCATGCCTCCTCTGAAACCTCTAGGGGAAGGTCCTTCCATGCCTTTCCGGCTTTCTGTAGCCCCAGACTAGATGCGTCGCGCTGCCCTCTGCCTCCAATGTCACATAGCATTTTCCTCTTCTTTTTTTTTTTTTTTTTTGAGATGGACTCTTGCTCTGTCTCCCAGGCTGGAGTGTAGTGGCATGATCTCCGCTCTCTGCAACCTCCACCTCCTGGGTTCAAGCAATTCTCCTACCTCAGCCTCCTGAGTAGCTGGGACTACAGGTGCCCCCTACCATGCCTGGCTAATTTTTTTTTGTATTTTTTGTAGAGACGAGGTTTCACCGTGTTAGCCAGGATGGTTTCGATCTCCTGACCTTGTGATCTGCCTGCCTCCCAAAGTGCTGGGATTACAGGTGTGAGCCACTGAACCCGGCCCATGTTCCTCTTCTTATAAGGACACCACTCATATTGGATTCGGCCCCACCTAATGACCTGGCCTTTAATCATATCTGCAAAGGCCCCATTTCCAAATAAGGTCACATTCACAGGTACTGGGGGTCAGCGTTGTAGCATCTTTTTGGGTGACAGACTGCAACCCATAAGACCTTCCCTGGCCTTCCTCCACTCAGTGCAGGGGTGGATCTCTGTGAGACTGTCCTCGGCTCCTCTGCCTGGGGACTGGGGACCCTCAGTCATTTCAGTTCGCTGCAGCCTGGTCGTCGTACTGGGTGCAGTGTCAGGCCGAAGGTGAGCCTTGCAGTCCCCTTAGGACATATCCTAGGGACAAGGCACCAGCCCCAATGTCCTCGGATCCCCCAAACTTATCTGAATCTTTCTACTGCCCCTAGGCCCCTCATGCCTGACCCCCAGCCTCCCTTCCTCTCCTCCTGGCCTGAAAGGGTCTTCCCCTCCCAGTGCTGTCTAGCAGGGACTCGCCTTGTGTCACGTCCCATTCTTCTTTACTCAGGGATGCTGGTGTTACCCATATGGCTCTTCATGGGACCAAACCCCTCACGGTTTAAGTTTTGTGGTGGGGGAGATGCTGGGGACACAGAAAATATACTGAATTTGCAACAGAAAACACAGCAGGAAACAGTTCCAAAATCCCACGCCTGTGGAAATGGTTTTGATGTTGAGCCCTATTTGCCTTGACCTTTGTTTTTTTGTTGTTGTTGTTTTTTGAAATGAAGTCTTGCTCTGGCCCAGGCTGGAGTGCAGTGGCGTGATCTCAGTTCACTGCAACCTCCATCTCCCGGGTTCAAGCGATTCTCCTGCCTCGGCCTCCGGAGTAGCTGGGATTACTGGGATTACAGATTCCACGTCATGCTAATGTTTGTATTTTTAGTGGAGACGGGCTTTCACCATATTGGCCAGGCTGGTCTTGAACTCCTGACCTCAGGTGATCCACCCACCTTGGCCTCCAAAAGTGCTGGGATTACAGGCATGAGTCACCATGCCCAGTCTTGCCTTGGCCTTTGAAAGACGAAACCGATGCAAACTCTGGCCTTGCTTTCTCTCCTAGCCCGTTTTCCTGCCCAGCCAGCCCAGCCACGCTTCCCGGCAGCCTCCCCCTGCTCCAGGCCTCTTCTGGTCCCTTGGCACTTTGTTCTCATTTTCTGGAACACTCTTCTCCTTCCCCCTTGCTTGGGCAATTCCTCCTCATGTTTTGGGTCTCAGCTTGTGTAATACTCCATCAGGAAAGCTGTCCCCATGCCCCAGACACGTGACCCCCACCACGGGCTGCCTGACACCTACACCTACCACACTTGTGGCTGCGTGTTTTACATTTGTGACCCTCAGCTGACCACAAGCTCCATGAGGGCAGGGACACTGTCTCTGTTGTTCACCTCCAATGTTTCACTACTGGCCCTTGGTAGTGAGGTAGGGTGGGACTGGCTTCTGGAGGCAGACCTTGGACACTGGACCAAATTGAGGACTAGCTAAAACAAGCCTGGGGTGGAAGCAGCTCTTCATAAGGCCTGCCCACCTGTGTGCCATGTTAGTTTAATGTTGCCATGGCAACACTGGAAGGGACTGCCCTTTCCATGACAACAGCCCAGTGATCTGGAAGTTACCACGCTTTTCCTAGAAATTTCTGCATGAACTGTCCCTTAATTTGCATCTAATTAAAAGTGGGTCTCAATATGAGTGCAGAATTGGCCCTGGGCTGCCACTCTGGGCACATGGCCTGTGGGTGAGCCCGGCTCTTCAAGGAGCAGTCTCTGCTGCCGAGCACAGCCACTTCAACACAAGCAGCCGTCTCACACCACAGCTCACCCTTACATTCTTTCCTGGGTGAAGCCAAGAACCCTCCCCGGTTAAGCCCCAATTTTGGGGCTCACCTGCCTGCCCTGCATCAGTAGAAACCCATCAAGTATGGGAAGAGGGAATGGACCCAGCGGAAGTGATGCCATCATTTCGTATGATGTTGACTCCATGACAGTGCCAACATTCACCCACAAACATTGCAGTTGCTTCTGATCAAAGCCCTCCTCAAGCTCCTGCTTTTTGTGGATCCCCATCACTTGGCGATGGTCAGCTTGCCTGCTGGGGAGGGGAGGCTGCAGGTGGTCTGACATTCACTGGGAATCTCCTCTCTCCTCCCGAGTTCATAACCAACCCTCTCAGGCTCAGCCAATTCTACCTTGGGTGAGAGCGTGAGTGTGCAGTTAGCTCCCATGGCGTAGCCAGCTGCTCTCTACACCCCCCTCCACACCCCCCTCCACA
>NW_016107569.1:2620263-2636356 GCF_001604975.1 Cebus imitator | reverse complement strand
TCCACAGCCCCCTCCACACCCTGGCCAGTTTGCTTCATGCATCTTGTCTTAGAGCAGCTTGGAGGCTGACACTATTTGAGCCAGTGTAGAGCAGCTGGTAAGTGCAATGGATTTGGCATCAGACAGCTCCCAGCATGGGGCCTGGCACACAGTAGGTGTTCAATAAATACTTATTGAATTATGAAAAGCAGATTGGGGTTTTTGTCACAGCTCTGCTGCTTATTAGCTTTGAGACCTTGGGCAAGTGACTCACACTCTCTGAGCTGAGCTCCTCCCGTGGTATCCAGGGTCCCTTAGGGTCAGCCTCACCCAGACACCTCCCCAGCCTCACCTCTGACAGCACTCCTGTGCTTCAGCCACACACTGCTTGCTGTTTCTGCTCCAGCCTCACCCGTCTCCCAGGTTCCCTGCTCCTCTCGAGCCGCCCCTTGCGCCTGGACCGATTTTCACCCGGGGAGGTGATGTGTGTCAAAGCACATTGACAATGGATGGCTACTATGAAAGAACCAGAAAACAGCGAGTGTGGGTGAGGATGGGGAGAAAACAAAACTCTCAGGCATTGCTGGTGGGAATGAAAATGGTGCAGCCGCCGTGGAAAACAGCATGGCAGTTCCTCAAAAAAAAGTAAAAATAGAATTACCATATGATCTAGCATTTCTACTTCTGGGTGTGTACTCAGAAGAATTGAAAGCAGGGTCTCGAAGCAATATCTGTGCCCCCGTCATCACAGCAGCGTTATTCACAATGGCCAAAAGGTGGAAGCAACTCGAGTCCCATCGATGGGCAAATGGATAAGCCAAATGTGCTGATTCAGCCTTACAGAGGAAGGAGGTCCTGACACACGTGGCAGTGTGGACTCACCTTGAGGATCTTAGGCTAGTGAAATAAACCAGCCCCCAAAAGTTAAATGCTGTATGATTCCACTTACACAAAATACTTAGAGTCATCGTAATCATAGAGACAGAAGGTGGCGTGGTGGTTGCCAGGGGCAGGAGGGAGGGGTAACGGGAGTGAGTGTTTACTGGAGACAGAATCGCACGCTATAAAGATAAAGACTTTCAAGAGATGATGGTGTTGATGGGTGCACAGCCACATGCACGTTCTTAATGCCATTGGATTACACATAAAGTGGTTATGATGGCAAGTTATGTGGTATGTGTATTTTGTGCTGGAAGCCACCATGCCCTGGCTTAGAGGGACAGAGGAGCCAGCCCCTGGGGACAGACCCCACCCTTGAGAAAAGGCTGAGACCCCTGTGATGGGCTCTCCCCAGGCTCCCCTTGGCCTTGACCTTCCCTCACCCTGGCCTTGCCTCTTGGTTCCCTGAATTTTCCTAGGGGTCTCAGCTCTTGTTGCCCAGGCTGGAGTGCAATGGCATGAACTTGGCTCACTGCAACCTCTGCCTCCCAGGTTCAAGTGATTCTCCTGCTTCAGCCTCCCAAGTAGCTGGGATCATAGGCATGCACCACCATGCCCGGCTAATTTTTGGAATTTTTAGTAGAGATAGGATTTCTCCATGTTGGTCAGGCTGGTCTCGTCTGGAACTCTCGACCTCAGGTGATCCGCCTACATAGGCCTCCCAAAGTGCTGGGATTATAGGTGTGAGCCACTGTGCCCGGCCATCTCCTCCCTCCCTCCCTCCCTCCCTCCCTCCTTTCCTTCCTTCCTTTCTTCTTTCTTTCTTCTTTCCTTTGTTCTTTCTTTCTTACTCTGTCACTCAGGCTGGAGTGCAGTGGCATGATCACAGCACACTGCCACCTCAACTTCCTGGGCTCAAGCAGTCCTCCTACCTCAGGCTCCCAAGTAGCTGGGACCACAGGCACATGCCAACATACCCAGCTAATTTTTGTATTTTTTGTAAGAACAAGGTCTCACTATGTTGTCCAGGCTGGTCTCAAACTCCTGAACTCAAGCGATCCTCTAGTCTCGGCCTCCCAAAGTACTGAGATTACAGGTGGCGAGCCCCTACAACTGGTCTGAAATCTTCTTCGCCCCTCCCCCACCCCGTCAGCCCCTACCTCAATGGCCACTTCCATGGTACACCTGGGTCCTGGCTCGGTCAGTGACACCCTCCCATCCGCCGTTTCTGCCCAAAGCGTCCGCTCCCAGAGCACGGCCTCTTGTCTTTCCACACGTCCACTCTGTGCCCTGAACTCCCATCATGCCTTCCCTCTTGCCGTCTGCCATCGGGGCACATTCCTTGTCCTTCTCCTCCCGTGTCCTCTGCTTACTCGGGTTCCAACCTCATTGTCTGCTGCAGACGCCCTCGGTCACCCTGCCCTCCCCCTCCTCCATCCACCTGGAGAATCCCTGTCCCAGTTGAGTCCTGGTGCTGCTTGTTGCTGTCTGATATCCAAGCAGCAGAACCTGCCTGGACAAAGCCACCTGACGGCACGACTGACTTTATCTATGACGACCTCCAGCAAACAATCTGTGCTGTCCAGCAATCCTGTGTTCCGCTGGTCAGCTCGCAGCCCCTGTCTCCTAGACCACAGCTTCTTCCTCTCCCCAAACCTCCAATACCCCACCTCCCTCAGCCCTCGGCTCACTCTCAGACATAGGTTGCTTTGTTTACTGGGGCGGGATCTCGCTATGCTGTTGAGGCTGGAGTGGGGTGGTGTGATCACGGCTCACTGCAGCCTCAAACTCCTGGGCTAAAGTGATCCTCCCTCCTCATCTTCCTGAGTAGCTGGTCCACATCACCATGGCTGGCTAACTTTTTTTCTTTTTCTTTTTTGTAGGGACAGGGTCTCACCCTGTTGTGCAGGCTGGCCTCAAACTCCTGAGCTCAAGAGATCTTCCTGCCTTGGCTTCCCAAAATGCTGGGATTACAGGCATGAGCTTCACTGCAAACAGAGGCAATCAGAGGCGTTCCTGGCCCTGCACTCACCAGCCTCCCTGGGTGGTCCCCTGGGCAACTGCCCTCCCCTCCTGCCCATCCTCCTGTCCTCCCTGCCTGGGCCCCACGCACCTCGCTTCCTCTTCCACCTTCCTGAGGATTCCCTCCACCACGGCCCCATCTCTTCTGCATCACCGCCTGTTTCCTTTCCTGGGTCAACCCCATCAGCATGCAACAAACATGCAGGAATGCCCCCAGACTTTAGGAAGCCACCCTTTGACCCCACAACCCCTTTAGCTTCCGGTGTGCTTATCTGATCCCCTTCTAGCACATTCCCTTAGAAGGGTGGTCTCTGTGCTCTCTCTCTCCGCCCCGCTTGCTGCATCCCCATCATCCCCTAGGCCCACCGAAGTCGAAGTTGGGCTTCCAGGCCTGCCCTTCCACCCACACAGCTCTTGCCAAGGTCAGCAATGACCACCACAGTCCTCCACCTGCTAGCGGCCTCGGAGGTGGCCGCTCACTCCCTCTGTCTGTGAACATGCCCTTCTCTTGGCCCCAGGACGTGGCTTTGCCTCCCTGTCTCTCATTTGCTCCTCTTGTCCCTGGTAACCTGCCTGCCCGCCCTCTTCCTGGGAGAGCTCTTCCATCCCAGGGCCTGAGTCCCAGATTCCTCCCCGAAGTCCACCCCCGCCATCCGACCTCCAGGCCTGCACTCCCAAGGGACGGACTCCTCCATCCTCACACTTCTTGTTTCCCATCTGCCCCACTGCGAAGCTCCGAACCTGCTCCTCCCACAGCAAATGGAAAGTGCGTGCTCTGCTTCCTCAGACCCAAGCTCCTGGAGTGGCCCTTACTCCCATCTCCTTGTTACATCCCATGATGGGTGCTTTTCTTTTTTTTTGAGACAGGGTCTCACTTTGTCACCCAGGCTGGGGTACGGTGGCGCAGTCACAGCTAGACCAGCGATCGTGTGAACTCTGACTTTAAAACACACTTGAGGCCAGGCGCGGTGGCTCACACCTGTAATCCTAGCACTTTGGGAGACCGAGGCGGGTGGATCATGAGGTGAGGAGTTCGAGACCAGCCTGGCCAACATGTGAAACCCTGTCTCTACCACATGTGGTGGTGTGAGTTTGTAATTCTAGCTACTCAGGAGGCTGAGGCAGGAGAATTTCTTGAACCTGGGAGGTGGAGATTGCAGTGAGCTGAGATCACACCAGTACACTCCAGGCTGTGTGACAGAGCAAGACTCCGTCTCAGAAAAAAAAAACCAAAACGAAACACACACACCCACCCCCTCCCCACACACACACACACATGGCCCCAGCCCCTTTCCAGGAGTGCTGGGACCCAGCGCCTGGCTGTCCTCCCTCCCCTGTAAGAACGCAGCAGTTCCCCAGTATCCCAGTTTCACCTTCTCCACACAGAAGCCAAAGGACCCTTTTAAAATGCAAGTCAAATCCCATCTCTCGCCAGCTCAAAACCCCCCAGGGGCTTGCAGAGAGGAGGACACGAAGTCCTCGAAGTCCTTCTGCAGCCCACCAGGCCTGAGTGGCCAGCCTGTTTCTAAGCTGACCTCTTGGCAGGCCCCAGGTGGGCAGGGCTGTGTCTGATGGGTCGGGGCTGTCTCGGCACCCAGGCCGTGTCTCGGTACATATTTGATGGATGAATTAAGTGATGGATGGGTGACTGCGGCTTCCCCGGGAGGCCCCACCTTGGACCCCAGCTCAGCCTCCGCGTGTCCCTGCCTGCCTGGGCCTGCACCTGGCCACCCCCTCCCTCCACCTCCGCCAGGTGTGCCGCCTCAAAAACTGTTGGTTCTGGTTGCCAATCTCTTAGCAGAGAGGGGTGCCCCAGGGGCCAAGGGTCTGTGGTATCTGGGCGAATCTCCTCTTGCTGCGCTGGTCACCCTCTAGGGTCTCTCTCCTCCATCTCCCCATCTGGTGGGTGGGGCTGAGGGAGCAAAGACCACGCCCACAATCTGGCTACACCCTTCTTCCAGCCAACCAAGCACCAGAAAACCAAGATTTGCACAAAGAGCTGGTGGCCTGGAGGGGGTCCCTCAGGCTCCTCAGTCTGCTCTGCGGCAGGGCCAGCCACTTGTCCCATTCTTGGAGCCATGCATGGTAAGGGATCAAAGCCCCAGGTAACTCCACACTGCCTTGCACAAGCCTAGCTTCTCACTTTGGACATCTACATTGCACCACTTGGGGTCATTCGAAGCCAGTGAGGTGAGTGCGTGGGGGCAGGGCTGGACCTAGAACCCCCCCGTCCCTCCCCTGGGCAAGGTCCCCACATCTCCTTTCCCGGTGATGCTCCGGTTCCCAGGATCTTTCTGGCTAGCTGCAGAATGGCCATTCATCTCGGGCTTCAATTTCCCACCTGCCCCTTTGACCTCCCAGGCCTCTCCAGCGGGGCCAGGGAGCCAGGACTGTGCTGTCGGGGCTTGTCTCTGGGGCTTGGGGCACCGCCCACAGTGAGGACTGCTATGTACCAGGTGCCTTCCGCCCAGTCCTCACAGCAGCCCTGCATCTTCACAAATGGGAAAACAGGCCAGGTGAGGGGGTCACGCCTGTAATCCCAGTACTCTGGGAGGCTTAGGCGGGTGGATCATGAGGTCAAGAGATCGAGGCCAGCCAGGCCAACATGGTGAAACCATTCTCTACTAAAGATATACAAAATTAGTCAGATGTGGTGGTGCACACCTGTAATCCCAGCTACTTGGGAGGCTGAGGCAGGAGAATTGTTTGAACTCGGGAGGCGGAGGTTGCATGAGCTGAGATCGTGCCGTTGCACTCCAGCCTCGGTGACGGGGCAAGATTCTGTCTCAGAAAAAAGAAAAATAAGAAAAGAAAAAAGAAACATCCCTGGTTAGGGCCACAGGGGGGCGTGGCAGGAGCCATCGGCTGGGAGGGGGTGGTGGCTGGGCGGTGCCAGGATGGAGAGATGTGTCTGTCTTATGAGGGTGGGCAGACAGGTCCTGGTTCCAGGAGCTGAACTGAGACAGAACTGTGGCGTCTCTTCTCATCGATAGACTAAATTGAACTAGCTCATAGAAATTCTCCATTTTAAGTTTCTTTACTTAAAAGTTTCTGATATGTTTAACACCTGCCAATACATGCATGTACATGATATTCAGTAAGGATCATTGCAAACTGGGCATGGTGGCTCGTGCCCGTAATCCCAGCGCTTTGGGAGGCTGAGATGGGAGGATCACTTGAACTCAGGAGGCTGAGGCTGCAGTGAGCTGTGATGGTGCCACTGCCCTCCAGCCTGAGCGTCAGAGCAGGATCCTGTCTGTAAATAGTAAAACAGTAACAGTAATAACTGTACCACCTATCCATGTTTCATCCATACATCCCGGTATTGTGCGCGCTCCATACAAAGGTATGAAAATTCACAGAAAATCTGTGCTTGCTCAGCGCTACAATCAGGCCTATTTGGCAGACGCAGAAACAGGTTCACAGAAGGGAAGTCACTTGCCGGAAGCCCCACGGCCGGCACGGGGTGGTACTGAGACGCGCATCCGGGTCTGGGCAGTGTTAAAACCCCTGCCCCACCCGCGGCCCTCCCGTCTCCGTGTTAGCGAGGAGCCCTGGGTTGTTTGGGGAGCCGGCTTCCTGTTTCCATCTGTGTTGGTGGAGATTGCCCTGATCTTTCAGGCATTCCGCCCTAGAGGGCCCCTTGGGGTGGGGGCTTCCTGTTCCTCTTGCTAGGACATGGCCTTGGGGCTAAGGCCGAGAGGAGTCAAGGTGGGAGGGGAGTGGAGTGGGATGCTTGGGGGCTGCCCCTCCAGCCTCAGATATGCCCGGGGTCTGCCCAGAGCCCCTCGCTGGGCCCTGGCTGAGCCACTGCCAAGGGCTGACTCTCATCTCCTGACTGATCCTGCCAGCTGGAGCCAAGGTGGACTCTCCCCATAGACTGGGATGAGTACCCAGGACCCGGTGGTGGCTCTGAGCCTCCTTGTGTCATCTTCTCCCCACCCAGGGCTCCTCACACTCTGCAGGGGGGTGCGCTTGGGTCTCGGAGAGCGTGGCCTCAGTCCCCTGGGGCTTCTGAATGCATCCAGGCTGCTCTGCTGACCCTAGAAGGTGACCAGGAAGCTGTGAGGTCAGGGGAAGGGACGGGCCTCAAGAGCGGGTCACAGCCCAGCCAGGACCTGTGTGGACAGAGGCCTTCCTGGTGATGGATTCGCCACCTGTGACATACGCCACCAGCCTGCGTGTCTGTGCCCCCAATACTGCCAGACAGTGCAGAGCGAGGGCTGCTCAGACCCCATGCTGTGGGGAAGTGACAGAGGAGCCGGTCCTGCTGCAGGTGAGACTAGCTGGGGACATCCTGGCCCCTCCTCCATCCCCTCCCCCTCGTTCTGCATGACTGCCTGTTTTAATTCACACATCCCTTTCTAAGACTTATAATTGCATTTCTCATAAAGGAAAGTATTAGCACAGGGGGTGATTGTGATCCAACTCTGCGGCTCCACTTAGGAACTGAGAGGGTGGTCAGCGGGGTCGAGCTTGCGAGAGGTCCCGAATGGCAGGACAGCGCTACAGACGTCATGATCCTCAGTGGGACAGTGTCCTACCCCAGAGAGGCCAGCGAGGGCTGGCAGAGGGAACCTGGAAGGCAGGTGGGGTTGACTGAGGTGTGCCAGGTTGGGAGGGGACGCCGGGGAGAGGCTCTGGAGAAAGTGTGGCATGTGGCGAATTTGTGGGAGGCGGACCGGTCGGGCCGGGAGCGCAGGGCGGAGGACTGTGGCCAGCCCGCTCCAGCAGGAGGACATGAGTCAGGCCTGTCCAGAGGACTTCCTCATCCTCTCCTGGAAAGAGGACCAGGGAGGTACCTGTTTCATGCCCAGGAGGTCATGATAGCACCCATCAGAGTTAGATGCCATCTGGTCCTCACCTCGAAAGGAGCCCCGCCCCCGGTTCGCTGGCTTGGGGGTGGCCCCCAGGTCAGGGTTTCCCCAGTGTGGGGTGTGGGCCCCGGTGACCTAGGAGAGAGTGGTTCGATCCCTCACACCACACAAAGGTGACTCCTTCTCGGGCTCAGTCTGCCTGGGGAAGCGCACCACGTCCCAACCCTTTTCTATCAAAGGGCCGTTGGCAGGCGACAATAGCTAGCTAGAATTTCCTAACACTGCTTATTCTAATTATAATTTATTTTTACTTTTACCTTCTGTTTATGGCCCGTGATCTTCTTGTTTTCCCATCTAACGCAGTCACATAAAGTTCCCTTATGGAGGCATTCACTTAAGTAATGGCAGTGAATGCGTTTAAAGAAAGATGGAAAGCAAATAGCAGAAGAAGGCGCCACTGGAAGGGCTGGGTCAAGAATAGGCGGTGCACGGACCTGTGGGTGGCATCGGGTTTCGTAACTCATGGATCAGGAAGCGTATTTGACTCTTGTTTTGTTACGTTTGTTCTGACGGGAAAGGCAGCTGTGGGTGAGGACACATTAGGCAGGAGGGGTTCAGATGCAGCCAGCTCATCTTTGCAAACCCCCACTACCGTCCCCTCAAACCTGTCCGAGGCTTGCAGTCCGGTGAGACCTCGCCATATTCTGTGACAGAATCTGAGATGGGGGGAAAGTGGGGAAGTACATAGTGGCCGTCGAGGCAGCTGTCTGTGAATCGCTGCTGGGAGGAACACATGATACCCGACCACCCTCTCTGCCGAGAAAGTGAGGTGGACACCTACGATATCATCGTAACGTGACTTTTGGCTCCGGTGAGTTAGGGCTTCTCCTCCTGGAGCTCTGGCTCATCCCGCCTCGAGTTCCCCAGCCCAAGGCTCTCCAGGTGCCCTGGGTATCCTCCTTACAGGGCGGTGGCATTGGACCCTCCGGCTGCTGGTCTGTTCCAACCTGGGAGGGCCTGGGTGCGGAGCGGTGACTGGCAGGCCGGGCTCCCTCCCTCCCTCTAGTTGCAGGCCTGGGGCATGGCTGGCTGTGGCCTTCATGTCGGCCTCCAGGCTTACCACACAGAACCCACAGAAGCCGGGCCCACCCCTGCCCTCCGCCCAAAGGGTCACGGGAGCCACCGTCTGACTTTGAAGCTGACAAGAGACAAGGTATTTGGAATTAAGTGAAGGGTGGGGGGATGGGGCGAGCCAGGGCTTGGGGTCACATAGCTGCAGGCACCTTGATTGCTGCTGCATTGGCCTCCATCCCTTACTTTCCAGGGTTCTGCGGTGGGCTAGAGCAGGGAATATGATGATTATTTCAAAACATTTCTTCCTTTTTTTTTTTCTGAGCCTCTGTCACCAGGCTGGAATGCAGTGGCACGATCTTGGCTCCCTGCAACCTCTGACTCAGCCTCCCGAGTAGCATTTTTAGTAGAGATGGGGTTTTGCCATGTTGGCCAAGATGGTCTCGATCTCCTGACCTCAAGTGATCCTCCCGCCTTGGCCTCCCAAAGTGCTGGGATTACATGCGTGAGCCACCGCGCCCGGTTTACTTATTTCATAACATTTCGTCCTTGCTGATGTTTAGCCCCTCAAACGGTGTCTGCACGAGGTTGAACTGCCAAGGGCTCCCAGACCCCTGCCACCAAGGGTCCCCTGGCTTGTGGTGACTCTGGGGGGCAGCGGTGCCCATCCTGGCGCTGGGGAATCTTTCCTGACTTCCCTTGTCCTCCCTTTCCTCCCCAGGGCCCGGCTTTGCCTGTGCCCTCCATTTTCTGTCCCCCTGTTCTGGGAAATGTGGGTGCCCTGAAAGCAACTTCCTGGGGAGCCAGGCTCAGAAGGTCTGGGGGTCACTCAGGGGCTTGCCTTTTGTCAGGCTCCCCAGTGGCCTGGTGCAGGGACTCTGGGGACCACATTTGGAAAACATGGGCCCCCCAGTTGTTGACTAGCACACGAGGGGCCGCACTGAGGGGCCATGGTCCAGCGTTTAGTGTGGAGCTGACTGGAGAAGTGGAAGGAGCAGGCCCTGGGATGGGAACAAGGGGGGCACACAGGGGCCGCCACCTCCCACGATCTCCCGGGTCACACCAGTGCCTGCGAGAGGCCCCTGGAGCTCACCTTGTGAAAATGCAGGTGTCTGGTCATACCCCACGGGCTCTGATTCACAGGACTGGCCAGGCCAGAGAATCTAAATGTCTTTTCTTTCCTTTTTTTTTTTTTTTTGAGATGGAGTTTTGCTCTTGTTGCCCAGGCTGGAGTGCAGTGGCATGATCTTGGCTCACCACAACCTCTGTCTCCCGGGTTCAAGCGATTCTCCTCCCTCAGTCTCCTGAGTAACTGGGATTACAGGCATGTGCCACCACGCCCAGCTAATTTTGTATTTTTAGTAGAGATGGGGTTTCTCCGTGTTGGTCAGGCTGGTCTTGAACCCCTGACCTCAGGTGATCCACCTGCCTTGGCCTCCCAAAGTGCTGGGATTATAGGCGTGAGCCACTGCACCCAGCCAGGAATCCAAATTTCTAACAAGTTCCTGGGCAAGGTCAATGCTGCTGGCCGGGAGGACCACACTTTGAGGACCACAGGTAGACATCGGCAGCTGCAGGCCCAGCTAGGACCCAGGCAGAGGCCGCGTCCTCCCCATTCCTCGGGAGCTGCCTCAGCCGCATGGTGATATCAACATGGCATCTACATGGGGGCACCGGTGTTCATCCATGCTGAGAGCATCTCCCATCATTATACAGGCAAGAAAGCTGAGGCTCAGCGAGGGCAAGTGACCTGCAAAAGGCCACACAGGCAAAGAGTCAGGGAGTGAGTGGCCAAGCCCAGACCTGCCAGGCTTCATGTTCATGACATGAGGGGTCCAGCGGCTGTGGTGTCATGTCCAGTTACCTAGTCCCCATCATTTAGAGGGGAACGAGGTGGAGAACTAGGAGTGTGTGTGGCAGGAAGGGACTGGGGGAGAGAAAGGGGCCCAGGAATTGGGGGCACATGTGGCATTGAAAGGAGCAGCAGCCCAAAGTCACGTGGTGTGCTCATGTTCAAGGTCATGCTCAAGGTCACGAGTTCACCCCGGGGATCCCGCCTTACTGGAGCTGCGGTGGGCTCCTTCCCCAGGCTTCGGGGGTCTCCTTTGGCCAGGTGATCCCCTCCCTGTCACCACCCCAGGGCACACAGTGCAGCAGGCACACGTGACACCTGATATTCCACTAAACAGGACACTTGAGGGCGGAGGTGGGACGGCGGGTGGGGAGCAGCGCTCCGCCTCTGCTTCCACGGACCCAGCACCCCTGGGTGGACCTAGAGAGGCTCTGGGCGTCCGGGCCTCAGGCCTGGCCTCAGAGCAGAGCTCTGGGCTCCTCTTTGTCCACGTCCACACCTGCGCCATGCACACCCGCCCCAGTCCTGGGTCTGGCATTGGTCTGGCTGTGGAGAGGCTTCACTGGGTTTGCAGGGGTTCACCCTGGGGATCCCGCCCTCACTGGAGGTGAGGAGGACCAGGTTGGGAGCAGGAGGGGTAACTGCAGAGAGGAGAGCAGGGGGTGGTCTGAGGGTGGCCAGATCAGTTCGGGAAGAACACTGGAGCAGGAGTCTCCTTTAGGGGACTCGGCTTCTCTTTCTGTAAAGGGAAGGGGCAGGGCCGGGCGTCCTGAGGGCACTGGTGGTCTGACAGGGTGGGGACGCAGTGGGAAGGGGCTCGGCCTGCCCCCGTCTCCAGCCTGTGCCCCAAACCCACCTCCCCTTAGAAGAGGTCCCAGGAGTCACCAGCACCTGGTTCTGACTGCGCCGACAGAGGCTGTGTCTGCTGCAGCTGGAGGTGCAGGGCCCGCCGTGGTCTGCGCACGTGAACCCCTCGAAGCACAGAGGCTGATGCGTGGCAAGCGCTCATTAAACGTCACCTGCGGGTGATTACTAGTAATAAACGCCTTAGAAGCTGGAGGGACTGGGAAGGGCCTGTCTAGGTTGGGGGTCTTCTCATCAGGAGGGAGCTGGTGCCAGGTACCCTCTGCTGACAGCCATGCAGCGGCCTCGTATTTTCTCTTCCTTTCCAGGCACTGGGACCTCTCCACAGCCCCCTCTGTGGTTATGTTACAGGTGGTGGCCCTGGGATCACCTGCCACCTCCGTGTGAAAGCTTCAGCCAGGAGTCCAAGAGCTTCCCTGTGGAGCCTCACACCCGCAGCGTGGAGCCTGGCAGGGAGCAGATCCTCTCCACGCCTTTGTGAGTGAATGAAGGATGATGTCACTCGGATCCATCCCCGTTTTATATTTTATTTTTATTTTTAAATTTAATTTAATTTTTATTTTTTTTGAGACGAAGTCTCACTCTGAGATTCAGAGACGGGAAGCCACTTACCAAGGACACACAGGAGGAGACCAGTGAGCAGGACTTCTGGGGTCCATCTGGGAGGCACCAGGCCTCTTCCTAGAGTCCTTGGCCTCCGCTTGATGAGCCAGGATTTTTCACCCACCGTGGGCCCAGTGGGCTGAGAGGACATGGGCTGGGGTGTTGGAAGCTGCAGAACTGATCCCTCCTACTTGGCTGGAGGCTCGCAGACTCAGCAGGCTCTGGGGGCTGGGGAGGGTGGACAACGCACAAATGCACTCATGACCACCGGCTCAAGAGTGACAGCGCCTGTCAGGGACCAGGAGGCAGGGCCTGTCTTTTCTTGCTGTTTTATTGCCTTCAAAGTCTGGACCAAGTGGTTTCTGGATGGAGTCACGGTAACCTTACATCTATTCCAATAATTCGTTCATTCATTCACAAAACAAGGGCCAACATCTCGGCGATGCTCTGATCCCCCTGAGCCTGTCTGCAAATGGGAAAGCGCGATTCCATTTCTCTCTCATTTACTGAGCACCTGCTACGTGCTGGGCCGGATGGTCTAGTTCAACCTCCACAGCCCCACAGCTGCTGTTGGTTTTGTGTCTTGTGCTTTTCACTTGACAGTTTATAGTGCGCATTTTCATGTGTCCCAAAGGTCCTTGTGAGAGATGGTGTCTGGAGAGTGGGTATTGCAGGGGCCTGCTGCCTGGCTTACCTCTTCCCAAATCGGGGCTCCTCTGTGCTACCTCCTCGCTGTCCAGCTCCTCCTTCGAGGCCTGGCTTAATTCCACCTCCTCCACAAAGCCCTCCGGTCCCTCCGCTCCTGGCCAGTGCAGTCTCCTTTGCGGTCACTGGCTCCCTCCTTGCCTCGCCTCCCCCTGGCCTCCTCACCTTCTCCCCTCTCGTGGGGTGATGCCTTTTCTCTTCTCTACATGTGTCAAGTCTGAGCTCAAAGTCACCTTGTCAAAGCCCCTCTCTGGACCACCCTGTGTGATTACCCTGTGGGCTTGTTCCTGCGTTTGTCCCGGAGCTCACAGCGTCTGGTTGTTCGGTAGAAAGACTGCTGTAAAGGTACTGGGTAACCGATAAACACAGAAGATCAAGCAATAAAAATAAAAGAAAGACCGGGCGCTGTGGCTCACGCCTGTAATCCCAGCACCTTGGGAGGCCGAAGGGAGAGGATCACCTGAGGTCAGGAGTTCGAGACCAACCTGGCCAACGTGGTGAAACCTCATCTACTAAAAATACATATATGTGTATGTGTGTGTATGTATGTGTGTATATGTATGTGTATGTGTGTATGTGTATGTGTGTGTATGTGTGTATGTGTGTGTGTGTGTGTGTGTGTGTGTGTGAGAGAGAGAGAGAGATGAGGAGGCATGGGCTGCAGTCTGCACAGAGGTGGGGGTGGGGTGGGCTCGCATAGTTTAAACTCACCACCTGGCTGGGAAAGTGGCTGTCCTTGCTCCAGAAAGGTGTCTCTGTGGCTCTATGTTCCCAAATTGTCATCACTGTCCCTCACATGTGCTTGGAATAACACTCAAACTCCTCCAGGGCTTCCCAAGGCCCCAGAAGCCGGCTCCTGCTCGAGGCACTCACTTCTGCCTCGCCCCGCCCTGTGGCCACCCACAAACACCCCAAATCCTTTCCCTCCTTGCAGGCCTTGGCCTGGGCTGTGCCCACCAGCAGGGCTCCCTGTCCTCTCTGCTCCATCCCTCTCTTGCTCTGCCTTCTCCAGGAGGCCTTTGTGAACGCGCTGCGGACACGGGCTCTCCCATTAGTGTCTCAGGCCCATGTTTGCCTCCCCCCAGCCAGGGTAGAGGCTCCTGCGCGCTGAGTCCTTATCTGTGGCATGCTGACCCTAGTGGCTAGGCAGGGCCTGGGCCCCAGGGCCCCTCCAGATCTGTGGAGAGAAGTCAGAGGGCTTCGTGGTTTAAACCCCGTGTGTGTGGAGAGAGACATTCTCCCTGCACACATCCATCCATTCATTGGTCCATTCAACAGAAAGCACCGGCCTGGGCGATCAGGGTTAAAGAGACACTGGCCTCTGCTCTGGTGAATCCTGCTCCAGGTGTGTGGCGGGGGCTGGGGGCGAGGCTGGCACTGGGCAGGTGAGGACTGAAAACAAACACCACCTGGCGATCTCTCTGTTTTCTCCCACACATTCTCCCTTTCTGGATGTTAAGAGATTAATATATGCAAATACCCTTTTCCTATGGTGGTTTTAGCCTCTCACTCTGTGGATTATGTTGCTTGATTTAAACACATCTTCTCCCCACCAACATATACATGTATAAATCCTAAACACTAAATAAAATCCCCTCATTTCCCATGTGCTGCGGAGCTTCTAATCCCAAGTCCTGTGGGCATTTCAGCAGTTAAGATGGTTCATGGGGGCCGCAGAGATTTTATTTGGAATATCAAATACCTGTCCCTTAATGGAGTTTGCTAATACCAGCCAGAGGGGGCCGAGGGAGAAGACGGAGCTGGAGAGGGGGTGGGAGCGGCCTCTGGAAGGAAAGAGGCCTGTGAGGGAGTAAAGAAGGGTTTGGACCAGATGAGGGGGTCGCACAGCCAGACTGGAGGGGACAGCCAGGTCTGGGCGCATCGGAGGCCCAGGCAGGACTGTGGGTTCATTAGAAAACAGTTGAGGAGACTGGGTGTGGAGGCTCCACCTGTCATCCCAGCACTTTGGGAGGCTGAGGTAGGAGGATCACTTCAGCCCTGGAGTCTGAGACCAGCCTGGGCTAGTGAGAGCCTGTCTCTATGAAAAGTAAAAATAAAAAATCAGCTGGTTGTGGTGGTGCGCACCTGTGGTCCCAGCTAATCAGGAGGCTGAGGCAGGAGGATTGCCTGAGCCTGGTAGGTAGAGGCTGCAGTGAGCTGTGATTGCTGTAATCCCAGCATTTTGGGAGGACTAGATGGGCAGACCACCTGAGGTCAGGGGTGTGAGACCAGCCTGGGCAACATGGCGAGACCCTGTCTCTATAAAAAAATGCAAAAAATAGCGGGGTATGGTGGTGTGCACCTGTGGTCCCAGCCTGGGCAACATAGTGAGATGCCATCTCTTTAAAAAAATTAAAATTAGGCTGGGCACGGTGGCTCACGCCTGTAATCCCAGCACTTTGGGAAGCCGAGGTGGGCGGGTCACCTGAGTTTGGGAGTTCAAGACCAGCCTGACCAACATGGAGAAACCCCATCTCTTCTAAAAATACAAAACTAGCTGGGCGCGGTGACGCGTGCCTGTAATCCCAGCTACTTAAAAGGCTGTGGCAGGAAAATCCCTTGAACCGGGGAGGCGGAGGTTGTGGTGAGCCAAGATTGCGCCATTGCACTCCAGCCTGGAGAACTACTTCAACAATTACATATCCAGCAAAAATAGCCTTTAAGAATAAGTGGAAAGTAGGCCAAGCACGGTTTCTCACGCCTGTCATCCCAGCACTTTGGGAGGCTGAGGATCACTTGAGATCAGGAGTTCGAGACCAGACTGGTTAACATGGTGAAACCCCATCTCTACTAAAAATACAAAAATTAGCTGGGCGTGGTGGTGTGCTCCTGTAATCCCAGCTACTCAGGAGGCTGAGGAGGGAGGATTGCTGGAACCCGGGAGGTGGAGGTTGCAGCGACACGTGAATGCCCCACTGCCTGGTGACACAGTGAGATCCTGTCTTAAAATGAATAAATAAAGCAAGTAAGTGCAATTCTGTGTTTGGTTTCTCTGCGCCTCCTTTCCTATCCTCTTTGCATTCTCATTATTATGATTTCACGATTGCTTAAACGTTTATAATACACACCCCTAACTTTTCATAGTTAACTTAGAGTTAACATGGGACCATTTTGCACCAAATGTGGGAACGTGCAACAGCTCAGGTCCATGGCAGCTGCCCTGCATCCTTCACACCACCATTGTCATGTGTATGTCATTTCTGCTTTAATAAGCCTATATATGTTACAGAAGTTAAGAAGAAAAAAAGACCTTTTTTTTTTTACCCAGATATTTGTCATTTCCAATGCTCTTCCTAAAGAT
>NW_016107569.1:2609443-2620208 GCF_001604975.1 Cebus imitator | reverse complement strand
CGGTTGCCCAGGCTGGAGTGCAGTGGTGCAATCTTGGCTCACTGCAACCTCCGCTTCCTAGGTTCAAGTGATTCTCCTGCCTCAGCCTCCGGAGTAGCTGGGATTACAGGTGCCTGCCATCATGCCTGGCTAATTTTTTGTATTTTTAATAGAGATGGGGTTTCACCATATTTGTCAGGCTGGTCTCGAACTCCTGATCTCAGGTGATCCATCTGCCTCAGCCTCCCAAAGAGCTGAGATTACAGGCGTGAGCCACCGCGCTGGCCTACTTTACATTTATTCTTAAAGGATATTTTTTGCTGAATATATAATTATTGAAGTATTTTTTCTTCCTTTTTATTTATAATATTTATTTTAATTTTTTAAAGAGATGGCATCTCACTATGTTGCCCAGGCTGGTCTCAAACTCCTGGCCTTAAGTGATCCTCCTGCCTCAGCATCCCAAAGTGCTGGGATTACAGGTATAAACCACCACATCTGGCTTCTTCCTTTCTAAAAAAACTTCTTGGCTGGGCAGGGTGGTGGACACCTGTAATTTCAGCTACTCGGGAGGCTGAGGCAGGAGAATCACTTGATCCTGGGAGATGGAGGTTGCAGTGAGGCAAGATTGCACCTCTGTGCTCCAGCCTGGGAGACAGTGAGACTCCAAGTCAATTAAAAAAAATTGAAATAATTATAGATTTAGAGAAAGTTCCAGAAATAGTACAGGGAACTCTGGGCACCCTCAGCTAGTCTCCCCCGGTGGTATAGCTTACATAATAGTGTAATATCACAACCAGGAAATTGACATTGGTACTACGATGTGTGTATAGTTCTATGCTATTTTCTCACCCATGTAGAGCTGTGGAGCTACTGTGGCAATCAAGATGCAGAGCTACCCCAATGCTATTTTTTTTTTCTTTCCTTCTTTTATTTTTTTAAATTTTTTTTATTTTTCTTTGAGATGGAGTCTCGATCTGTCACCAGGCTGAAATGCAATGGTGCAGTCTTGGCTCACTGCAACCTCCGCCTCCCGGGTTCAAGCGATTCTCCTGCCTCAGCCTCTCAAGCAGCTGGGACTACAGGCATGCCCCACCACACTCAGCTAATTTTTGTATATTTAGTAGAGATCGGGGTTTTGCCATGTTGGCCAGGATGGTCTTGATCTTCTGACCTGGTGATCTGCCCACCTCGGCCTACAGAAGTGCTGGGATTACAGGCATGAGCCACTGCACCTGGCCTCTTTCCTTCTTTTCTTAAATCCAAATACTTCTCAATAATTTTTAATTTTTTTAAAGAGATGGGGTCTTGCTATGCTGCCCAGGCTGGTCACAAACTTCTGGGCTCAAGAAATCCCCCTGCCTCAGCCTCCCGAAGTGTTGGGATTACAGGTATGAGCCACCATGCACAGCCAGAATAGCTTTCTACTCAGGGTCATACCACTGAGATCCATCTAAGTTGCTATGTGTGTTCCTTTTCATTGCTGAATAATATTCCATGGTTTGTTTAACCATTTACCCACTGAAGGGCATTTTGATTGTCTTTTAGTTTTTTGGCTATAACACGTGAAGCTGCTATGAACAGACATGTGCAGGTTTTACTGTGGATGTAAGTTTGCCTTTCTTTGGAGTAAATGTCCAGGAGCATGACTGCTAGGTTATATGGTAAGTGTATGTTTAGTTTTTTTTTTTTTTTTTTTTTGAGATGGAGTCTCTCTCTGTTGCCCAGGCTGGAGTGCAGAGGCATGATCTCGGCTCACTGCAACCTCCGTCTCCCGGCTTCAAGTAATTCTCCTGCCTTAGTCTCCTGAGTGGCTGGGACTACAGGTATCTGCCACATGCCCAGCTAATTTTTGTGTATTTTTAGTAGAGACGAGGTTTCACCTTGTTGGCCCAGATGGCATTGATCTCCTGACCTCGTGATCCACCTGCCTCGGCCTCCCAAAGTGCTGGGATTACAGGTGTGAGCCACCTCGCCTGGCCCTAAGTTTAGTTTTTTTTTAAAGAAACTACCAGGTGGTTTTCCAAAGTGACTGTGTTGTACCCCATTCCTAACAGCAATGTGTGAGTGACTTGGTTTCTCCGCATCCTCACCAGCATTTGTTGTTACCACTTTTTTTTTTTTTTTAGCCGTTCTGTTATAACAGGCATGCGGTGATGTCTCTCTGCGGCCTTAACTGGCTTTTCCCTAATGGCTGGTTGAACATGTTCTTATACGCCTATTTGCCATCTGTATATCTTTAATGAAATGTGTCTTCAGGTGTTTTGCAGATTTTCTAAGTGGATTACTGTTGAGTATTGAGAATTCGTTATATAATCTAGATACAAATTGTTTGTTGGATGCTTCGTTAGGTAATTTGCAAATACTTTCCCTCCTCTGCAGCGTGTCTTCTCATCTCTTAGCGGGGTGTTTGGCAGAGTGAAAGTTTTAAATTTTGACGAAGTCTGTTTTATCCATTTTTTCCTATCTGGATCATGCTTTTGCGTTAGGTCTAAGGATTTCTGCCTAGCCCTAGATGCTAACGATTTTCTCCTTTGCTTTTTTTTCTGAACGTTTTATAATTTTACATTTTGTATTTAAGTCTTCCATCCATCCTGAGTTAATTCTGCATAAAGTGTGAGGCTTAGTGCGAGGGTCAATTTTTTTTTTTTGGCCTGTAGCCGTCTGATTGCTCCAGCACCAATTGTTTGAAAAGGCATCCACTGACTTACATGCACACCTTTGTAAAATATTGGTTGGATCTATCTGTGTGGGTCTTTTTCTGGTCTGGTCTGTTCCACTGGTCTAGGTGTCTCTCCGCCAATATCCCAAAATCTCGATTATTGTAGCTACGTAATGTTTTAAAATCAGGTAGAGTGATTCCTCCCACTTTAGCATTATTTTCCAAAATTGTCTTAGGTTTTATTTTGTTTTTTTTGAGGCAGGGTTTTGCTCTTGTTGCCCAGGCTGGAGGGCAATAGCACAATCTCGGCTCACTGCAACCTCCGCCTCCCGGTTCAAGCGATTCTCCCGTCTCAGCCCCTAAGGCTATTGAATTTCCTTAGATGTTTTCTCTGCATCAATTAATATAATCATATGATTTGTCTTCTTTAGCCTGTTGTATGGTGGATTATATTGATTGATTTTCAAATATTGAACCAGCTTACCTCCCTAGAATAAACCCCATTTGGTCGCAACGTAAATTCTTTTTTTTCTAGACAAGATATCGCTCTGTTGCTCTGAGACTACAAGCACATGCCACCACAACCAGATAATTTTTGTATTTTTTGTAGAGACAGAATTTTGCCATGTTGCTCAGACTAGCCTTGAACTCCTGGCTCAAACGATCTACCCGCTCAGTCTCCAGTGCTGGGCTTATAGGCATGAGCCACAGTGCCCACCCGAATTCTTTTTATATACTGCTGAATTCTATTTGCCAATATTTTGGTATGGATTTTGGCATCTATATTCTTAGGGATACTGCTTTACAGTTTTCTCTTTTTTTGAGCTGTTTTTGGTTTTGATACCCGGGCAATATAGTCCTCATAACATGAGTTGGGAAATGTCCCCTTCCCTTTACAAATTCAATTTCTTTAAAGGTATTCATGTGATTTATTTCATAGTGGGTGAGTGGTAATAGTTTGTGCTTTTTAAGGAATTGCCCATTTTATTTAAGTTGTCAAATTTATGTACAGAGCTGGATGCAGTATACCCTTACTATATCTTTCTGAAGTCTTTAGGGTCTGTAGAGCTGTCCTCTGCTCCATTCCTGATATTGGTAATTTGTGTCTTTCTCTCTTTTTCCCCTTTGTCAGTCTCACTAGTGGTTTCTCAATTTTATTGATCTTTTTAAAGCACTTTATCGTTTTATTGATTTTTTCTCTTATTTCTGATTTAAATTTTATTGATTTTTGCTCTTATTATTTCCTTCTGCTCATTTTGGTTTTATCTTGCTCTTTTTTTTCTAGTTTCTTAAAGTGGGAGATTGAAGAAATGACTTAGATTTTCTCTGTTTCTAATATAAACATGTAGTGCTACGCATTTTCCTCTGGGCACTGCTTTAGCTTCATCCCATAACGTTTGATATGTTGTGTTTTTGTGTTTATTCAGTTCCGTGTGTGTGTGTGTGTGTGTGTGTGTGTGTGTGTGTGTGTGTGTTTTCAGTTTCCTCAGAGAATTCTTCGACTATGGATTATTTAGAAGCATGTTCTTTAGTTTTCAACAGTTTAGAGATTATCCTGTTGCTTTCCCATTATCTGCTTTGGTTTCTACAATGGTCAGAGAATGCACTCTGCACGATTTCAATTCTTTTAAATTTGTTGAGATTTGTTTTAGTGCAGGACATGGCCTATTTTAGTAAATGTTCTGTGAGCACTTGAAGAGAATGTGTATTCTGTTGTTGGATAGAGTGTTCTGTAAATGCTGACTAGATTAGTTTGGTTGGTGTGGTGTTCATCTATATTTCTGCTGATTATCTGTCTACTTGTTCTATCAGTGGTTAAGAGAGGGGTGTTGTCTTCAGCTGTAATTATAGATTTGTCTATTTCTTCTTTCATCCATCAGCTTTTTCCATTCCATTGTTTTTCATTCATGTGATTTGAAGTGGTTGTTTGATACATATACATTAAAAGTACTATGTCTTCTTAATGTGTTGACCCTTCTATCAGTACGTGATATGCTTCTTTGGTAATTCTTCTTTGCTCTGAAACCTACTTTATCTAATATAAATATAGCCACTTCTGTTTTCTTTTGGTTAATTTTTGCATGACATATCTTATTTCATCCTTTTACTTTCAATCAACCTATAGTGTTATATTTGAAGTGTGTTTCTTACAAACAGTTATATTTTGGTCACTAAAAAAATCCACTCTGCCAATATCTGTATTTTAATTGATGTATTTAGGCCATTTGCATTTAATGTAACTATGATGTGTTAGGCCTTAAGTCTGCCATTTTATTTTTTGTTTTATGTTTGTTTCCTCTGTTTTCAGTTTCTCTTTTTTTTTCCCCTGTCTTCCTGTAGATTATGTAAACATTTGTTAGAGTTCCATCTCTATTTAGCTACAGTGTTTTTGAGTTTATCTCTTTGTATAATATTGTTAGTGTTTGCTTTAGGTATTCACTATTCACATGTAAGTTTGTATTTATTTCAGAGTCTTGCTCTGTTGCCCAGGCTGAAGTACAGTGGTGTGACCCTAGTTCACGCACCCTCAAACTCCTTGGCTTATATGATCCTCTCACCTCAGTCTCCGGAGTAGCTGGGACTACAGCTGCACACCACCACTTCTAGCTAATTTTTTACGTTTTTTTTTTAGAGACAGGGTCTTGCTATGTTGTCCAAGCTGGTCTGGTACTTCTGGCCTAAAGCAGTCCTCCCACCTTGGCCTCCCAAAGTTCTAGGATTACAGGCATGAACCACTATGCCTGGCTTATCCACACAGAATTTATTATAGTGTACTAGTACTGACATTTTAGCAGTCTGAGTATAGAAACCTTATCTTCATTTCAGTCCCTTTACCCTTCCTTGCATGTGATATAATTGCTTTAAATATATTCTCTACTTACTGAGAACCACATCAGGCACTGTTATAATTTTGCTTCAATCATTAAACATAATTTATAAAACTCAAAAGGAGAAGGAAAGTCTATTGACTTTACACATATTTTTTACTCTTTTTATTGTTCTTCCAAATGTTCCAAGATTTCTCTTTTTATTATTTCCTTTTGATTTCAAAAACTTCCTTTAGCCCATTTGTAAGGGTAGGTCTGCTGGTGACAAATCCTCTTAGTTTTAGTTCATCTGAGAATGCCTTGACCTTTCCTTCATTCTTGAAGGCTATTTTCACTGGATACAAAATTCTGGGTTGACAGTTCTTGTATGTCAGTATTTGAAAACTGTGGTCACTTACTTCCAGCCGCCACTGCTTCCTATGAGAAACGTGCTGTCATTCAAATTGGTTCTCCCTCTTTGAAAGGTATACTTTCTTCCTCCATGCTTTTAAGACTGTTTTCTTTAGTTTTGTGATATATCTTTTTATAATACTCTTTGGGTTTATCTAATTTCTGGTTTTCTCAGTTTCTTGAAACTGCAGGGTTGTATCTTTCGCCAAATTTAAGAAGCTTTCCTTCATTATTTCTTCTAATCTTTTCTTAGTTACATGCTCACTCTCCTTTCCTTCTGGAAATCCATCGGCACACAAGTTATTTTCTCTCTGCCTTTACTTTTTTCTCCTTCCTTCCTTCCTTCCTTCCTTCCTCTCTCTCTTTCTTTCTTCTTTTTTGAAAATGGGTTTTTGCCATGTTGCTCAGGCTAGTCTAGAACTTCTGACCTTAGGCAATCATCCCACCTCAGCCTCCAGAGTAGCTGGAACCACAGGCACACATGCCACCATGCCCAACTAATTATTTTTTGGGCATGTATTTTTGTAGAGACAGGGTTTTGTCATGTTGCCCAGGCTGGTCTCAAACTCCAAAGCTCAAGTGGATCCACCCACCTTGGCTTTCCAAAGTGCTGGGATTACCGGTGTGAGCCACTGCAGCTGGGTGTGATTGGGTAATTTCTATTGTTCCATCTTTAAGTTCACTTATTCTTTTCTCTTATTCCATTCTGTTAACCCCACATAGTGAGTTTTAAGTTTCAAATATTATATTTTTCAGTTCTAAAATTTCTATTATTGAAACATTTATATCTCTGTTTCTTTGCTGAGACTTACTTTTCTTGCATTTGTGTCAAGTGTATTTGCAATTGTTTGTTGAAGCATCTTTATAATAGCTCTTTAAAGTCTTTGTCCAATAACGTCAACAACTGCATCATCTTGGTGTTGGCATCTGTCAATTCTCTTTCTCACTCCAGTTGAGATTTTCCTATTCTTGGTATAATGAGTGATTTTCTCTTCCTTCCTTCCTCCCTCCCTCCATCTCTCTCTCTTTTTTTCCTTCCTTCCTTCCCTCCCTCCCTCCCTCCCTCCCTCCCTTCCTTCCTTCCTTCCTTTCTTCTTGAGACAGGGTCTCACTCCATCACCCAGGTTGGAGTGCAGTGGTGGCACCATCTTTGCTCACTACAACCTCTGCCTCCTGGTTCAAGTAATTATTGTGCCTCAGCCTCCTGGTGGCTGGGATTACAGGCACGTGCCACCATGCCTGGCTAATTTTTTTGTGTTTTTAGTAGAGGCGGGATTTCACCATGTTGGCCAGGCTGGTCTCGAACTCACTTCAAGTGATCCACCCACCTCAGCCTCCCAAAGTGCTGGGATTACAGGCATGAGCCACCATGCCTGGCCTCTGATGAATGATTTTCAGTTGTGTTCTGCACATTTTCGGTATGCTGTTCTGAGACTGTGGAGATCTTATTGACATCTTCTGTTTTAGCATATCTCCTTTGATACCACATTGGTGGGGGAAGAAAAGCACTGCCCCATCACTGCCAGGCAGGGATGAAAGCCCACGTTCCCACTCAGTCTCTGCGGACACTGAGTGAGAAAAAGGTGCCTTGTTACTGCTGGTTGGGCGGAAGTTTCAGGTTTCTACTCCACTGACACTGCCCTGCTTGGGGTAGGGAGGGACCTCTCATGATGCTCTCCTTGTGGTCTCCACTGATACTGCGAAAGGGGGGAGGGTTGTCACTGCTGAGAAGTGGTAAAAGTCCTGGCTCTTCACTAGGCTTCCTTTGATTCCACGTCAGTGAGGAGAGGACGAGGTGCTTCACTAACACGGGGTGGGAGGATGAGTCCGGCTTTCTTTGTGATCTCTGCTAAAATCACAGGACTTGCTGCCGGGTGGGGATGGAAGCCCGGCAGGGAGAAGGTGGACTTGGTTATGGCCTCGAGAGGGTAGACGTCTAGGCTCCCCATTCTACCTTTGTTGACAGAGATGAAGGGGGACCACAGTTTTCTGATGATGTTTGGCTAGTTGGGGGTGGTTATTGTCTAAAAGCTCTGCCTTGCTAGGCAGCCCCTCCTGGTATTTTGACTAGACAGAAGAGGCTTTTCTTGGGAGCTTCGTGTGTGTGTGTGTGTGTGTGTGTGTGTGTGTGTGTGTGTGTGGTTTGGACTTGTTGCTTTTTCTGGACTGCTGGATTCTCTAGCCTCCCTATATCCAGGGATACATGAGGCAAAAAAAAAAAAGAAAAAGAAAAAGAAAAAGAAAACTCCAGAATTTTTTTTTTTTTGAGATGAAGTTTCACTCTTGTTGCCCAGGATGGAGTGCAATGGCGTGATCTCAGCTCGCTGCAACCTCCACCTCCTGGGTTCAAGCAATTCTCCTGCCTCAGCCTCCCAAGTAGCTGGGATTACAGACATGCGTCACCACTCCTGGCTAATTTTTTGTATTTTTAGTAGAGATGGGGTTTCACCATGTTGGTCAGGCTGGTCTCGAACTCCTGACCTCAGGTAATCTTCCTGCCATGGCTTCCCAAAGTGCTGGGATTACAGGCGTTAGCCACCACACCTGGCCTAAGAAAACCCTGGAATGTTAAGGTCCTAGCCAGTTTGCCTCCTTCTTTCTACCTTTCAGAATCATTTTTTTTAGCTGGTTTTCAGCTGCATTTAATGTGAGGACTAGCGAGAACCATATCCACTCCATCTTGTCTGGAAACAGAGGTTAAAGCATTTTTTTTCTTTCAGCACTTCGATGTTCCACTTTCTTGTTACCCGCATAGTTTCCGATGGAAAGTCGGTGATATTTCTAATCACCGTTTCTCAGGACTGAATATGTCGTGTTTCTCTCACTACTTTCCAGATTTTCTCCTTAGCTTTAGTTCTCAGGAGTTCTGTCTAGGCATGGTTTTCTTCTTTCTTATTCTGCTTGGGGTTAGCTGAAAGTCTTGATTCAGAAGTTCTTTCAGAAAATATAGGACATTACTGGCCATGACTTCTTAAAATATTTTTTTCTAACCTACGTTCTGTGTCTCTCAAAAAAATTAAAATAGGCTGGGTGCGGTGCTCATGCCTGTAATCCCAACACTTTGGGAGGCCGAGGTGGGTAGATCACAAGTTCGGGAGTTTGAGACCAGCCTGACCAACATGGTGAAACTCCATCTCTACTAAAAATACAACAACAACAACAAAAAATTAGCCAGGTGTGGTGACACATGCCTGTAATCCCAGCTACTCGGGAGGCTGAGGCAGGAGAATCACTTGAACCCTGTAGGCAGAGGTTGCAGTGAGCCGAGATCGCACCACGGCACTCCAGCCTGGGCAACAGAGCAAGACTCTGTCTCAAAAAAAAAAAATTAAAATTATTTAGAATCCTAAATTAGAGAACTCTATACCCAGTGATTTCACTGGTGACTTCTATTAAACAGTTAAGAAAAAATAATACATCATAAAGTCTTTCAGAAAAAGGAAACAAGAAAACACTTTCCACTTGTTTTGTGAGGTCAGCATAACCCTGCTGCCCAAACCTGACAAATATATCACAATAAAGCTACAGCGCAACATCCCTCAAGAACATAGATGCAAGCATTCCAAACAAAATGTTCGCAAATTTAATCTAGCAATACATTATAAGTATAATACGTTAAGACCAACTGAGCTTTATCTCAGGGATGTAATATTGGTTTAGTATTAAAAATTCAATCAGTGTAATACACAGTATTCACAAAATAAAGGAGAGAAACCATATGATCATTCAAAACACAAAAATGTTTAAATAAAACTCAATGCTTATTCAATGTGTATATACACACACACACACACACATATATAATCTCTCACCAACTAGAAACAGAAGAGACCTTTCTTAATCTAAAAACAGACATGTGGGCCAGGCATGGTGGCTCTCGCCTGTAATCCCAGCACTTTGGGAGGCCGAGGCAGGTGGATCACCTGAGGTCAGGAGTTCGAGACCAGCCTGGTCTAACATGGTGAAACCCTATCCCTACCAAAAATACAAAAATTAGCCGGGCGTGGTGGCATGCGCCTGTAATCCCAGCTATAGGAGAATTGCTTGGACCTGGGAGGCGGAGGCTGCAGTGAGCCGAGATCGTTCCACTGTACTCTAGTCTGGGCAACTGAGTGAGACTCCATCTCAAACAAAAAAACGAATAAACAAAAACGAAACATAAAAAAGGCATGTATGAAAACCCTACAGCTGATATTATTCTTAACAGTGAAATAGGAAACCCTTCCCCTAAGATTATGAAAATGGCAAGAATCACAGTCTTTCTATATTATTGTGCTGAAAGTCCTAACTGGTGCAATAAAGCAAAAAACAAAAAACAAACAAAGAAGAAAAGAAAAAAAGAGAAATAAATAAAAACATGAAGACCATAAAGAAGTAAAACTGTTTCTATTTACAGATTAAATCATTATCTATGTAAAAGCTCTAAGCAATCTACAAAGCAACTACAATAACTTAATAAATGAATTTAGCAAGATTTAAGATATAAAATACGGATGTGTTTCTATATAATTGATCTTTCTATATCTCTACACTAGCAGCAAGCAAAAATGTTTTTTAAATTTTCATTTATGAGTATAAAATAGTAATAAATTTAACAAAAGAAAGAAATGAAAGAAGTCCTAAGATAAATGGAAAGAAATTGTGTGCTCCTGAATCAGAAGACCCAACGGGTCTTAGTTAACAGGTCAATTCTCCCTGGACTGATCTATTATTACCCCAGTAGCATTGTGAGAATGCATAAATTGTCCAGCTGATTCTAATATTCATATAGAAATGCAAAGAACAGCCAGGTGCGGTGACTCATGCCTGTAATCCTAGCACTTTGGGAGATTGAGGTGGGTGGATCACCTGAGGTCAATACTTTGAAATCAGCCTTATCAATATGATAAAAGCCTGTCTCTACTAA
>NW_016107569.1:2586403-2609363 GCF_001604975.1 Cebus imitator | reverse complement strand
TGGGCGTGGTGATGCGTGCCTGTAATCCCAGCTGCTTGGGAGGCTGAGGCAGGAGAATTGCTTGAACCCAGGAGATGAAGTTTGTGGTGAGCCAAGATCGCACCACTGCACTCCAGTCTCATGACAGAGTGAGACTCCATCTCAAAAAGAAAAAAAAAAAAAATTAGACTGATAACACCAAATGTGGATGAGGATGTAAAGAAACTGGAATTCTCATAAATTGCTGATGAAAACATACGTTACAAGTACCCTGGAGAAAGTTTCACTCTTATCTTATGAAGTAAAACATACGTCTACCCTATGACCCAGCAATGCCACTGCTAGATGTCTTCCCAAAAGAAATAAGTGCACATGTTTGCAAAAAGATTTTCATGTAAATGTTTGTAGCAGCTTTATTTATAAAACCCCCAGGCTGGAAATTGCGCACACGTCCATTAACAGAAGAATAGATAAACAAATTGTGGTATATCTATACTATGGAATACAATTCATCAAAAAAAAAAAAAAAAGGAGTGGGGAACGAACTGTCAATAAACCCAATAACACAGATGAATCACAGACATTATGTGGAATGAAAAAAGCCAGACACAAAAAGACACAAATTGTGTGAGTCCATTTATACAAAGTCTGGAACAGGCAAAACTAATCTATGGTGAAAAAAAATTGGAAAATTGATGCCTCTAGGGGGTGCAGGATTGGCTGGGAAAACACAACGGAACATTTTGGCATGTTAAAAAAGTTCTTGATTTTGATAGTGTGTGGGCGACCCAGGTGTATACATTTAATAAAACACACGGCCGGGCCCCCTGGCTCATGGCTCACGCCTCTAATCCCAGCACTTTGGGAGGCTGAGGGAGGCAGATCATGAGGTCAGGAGATCGAGACCATCCTGGCTAACATGGTGAAACCTCGTCTCTACTCAAAATACAAAAAAATCAGCCAGGTGTGGTGGCACGTGTCTGTAGTCCCAGCTACTTGGGAGGCTGAGGCAGGAGAATCGCTAGAACCCAGGCGGCAGAGGTTGCAGTGAGCCGAAATTGCGCCACTGCACTCTAGCCTGGGCAAAAAGAGCAAAGTGCTGTCTAAAAAAAAAAAAAAAACAAAAACAAAATCATAAAACCTTACAAAAAGGTACACCTGGAATTCATGCATTTGTAAATTGTGCATTTGTGAATATGTAAATTTTACCTAAATAACCCTGACATGTAAACAAAGATTCAGAATTACATTACACAGGTCAGCAGACACCACAACAGCGCCTTGGCCACCAGGACTATGAAGAGAGCTCAGCTGCCCTGCTGCCCTGTGACTTGGTTAGGGCAGAGCTCTTTGGGTCTGACCACGCTTGCTTACAGAATCACAAGACAAACTCCTTCACATTCCGGAGACGGGCATCCTGGACCCTGCCCCTACCGCTGCATTTTGCCTTGGGTAGCCAGGCAGTAGTTCACACCTGCTCGCCTTCACAGCCACAGCTGGCCCTTTCTCCTCGGACCAACTCAATGGTCACAGGACCATCCTCCTCTGTTCAGAGATAAATGCTGTTTCCTCGATCGGAACTGACCTGGGAAACAGGGCTTCTTGGTTCTCATCACAGTTCTATCAAGATTTCCCTATGAGGCCAGCACTCTGGGAGGTTGAGGTGGGAGGATTGCTCGAACCCAGGAGTTTGAGACCAGCCTGGACAACATAGCAACACCCCACCTTGACTAAAAAAAAAATTAGCTGGTCATGGTGGTGTGCACCTGTAGTCCCAGCTTCTTGGGAGAGGATCACTTGAACCTGGGAGGTTGAGATTGCAGTGAACTATCGCACCACTGCATTCCAGCCTGGGTGACACAGCAAAACCGTCTCAAAAAAAGAAAAAAAAAAGATTTGCTTGTGATAGGCCGGTCTCAGTGGCTCATGCCTGTAATCTCAGCACTTTGGGAGGCCAAGGCTGGTGGATCATCTGAGCTCAGGAGCTCAAGACCAGCCTGGCCAACATGTGAAACCCCGTCTCTACTAAATATACAAAAATTAGCGGGGCGTGGTGGCGGGTGCCTGTAATCCCAGCTACGCCGGAAGCTTGAGTCAGGAGAATCGCTTGATCTTGGGAGGTGGAGGTTGCAGTGAGCCAAGATCGCACCACTGCACTCCAGCCTGGCTAACAGAGTGAGACCCCATCTTAAAAAAAAAAAAAAAAAGATTTGCTTGTGATATTTGGGCCACTTTGATTCACATGTTCATGAATTACCAAATATTCTTTTGAGCCAACCCTGCTGTAGGTTCTTGGGACACATGAGTGAGCAAAACAGAGGAAACTTTTGTCCTCCTTCAAGTGGAGGACTCTGATCGTGGTACACAGAGTAACGGCCCCCAAAGACGTCCACGTTCTGATCCCTGGAACATGAGAGTGTGCTGCCTCATGTGGCAAAAGGAATTCTGCACGTGTGATGAAGTCAGGAATCCTGAGACGGGGGGATGATCGTGGATTATCTGTGCGGGTCCAAGGTCATCGCAAGGGTCCTTGTACAGGTGGGGGAGGAGCGTCAGAGTTACAGGAGGCAACATGGTAAAGGAAGCAGCCTTCGGTGGCAGCAGCCGTGAGCCAAGGAATGTGGACGGCCTCTGGAGGCGGAAAAGGCAAGGATGGGAATTCTCCCCTAGAGCTTCCAGAAGGAATGCAATCCTGCCAACACCTTGATTTCAGCCCAGGGAGACTCATTTCAGACTTAATACTCCCAGAGTCATCCGATAATAAATTTGTGCCATTTTGAGCCACCAAGTTTGTGGCAATCTGTTAGAGCAGTGACAGGAAACTGACTTAAAGAATACACCTACTACATAAGCAGATTATCCATGATGCGTGAGAAGGTAAGGGACCAATCATTCTGAGCTCTTCGCCTCGGGGAGAACAGCTGCGGAGGTGTCTGTCTGCGCATACAGTAAGTGGGCAACTAGCTTGATGATCTCCGTGCTCCTTTCCAAGGAGAAGCCTTTCGTTTATAGACAGGAGAGAGCCTGGCCACGGTGGCAAAATCCTACCGCACGGTCTTCTTGGGCTGCTTGTACCTAGGTGGAGTTTAATTGTATTGAGATGTGCAAACGGCCGGATGCGGTGGCTTATGCCTATAATTCCAGCACCTTGGGAGGCTGAGGCAGAAGGATTGCTTGAGCCCAGGAGTTTGGGACCAGTTTAGGCAACACAGTGAGACCCCCTTCTCTACCCCCTCCCCCCAAAAAATAGCTGGGTATGGTGGTGCACATCTATGGTCCCAGCTACTCAGGAGGCTGAGGCAGGAGGATCTCTTGAGCCTAGGAGGTCGAGGATGCCGTGAGCTGCATTTGTACCACTGCACTCTGGCCCCAACAAGAAAGATCCCATCTCTAAAAAAAAGAGAGAAGTTAATTAGATGTCCAAATAATCATATGTATAAACTCCCATGCACATGATGGAGAAACTGAGGCATGAGAAGAACCGGCTACCTCCTCAACCCAGGGCTGCGCAGAGTTGGTTGAGGTGCTGGCATCTGCCCATTGTCAGGCTGGCAGTTTCAGCCCGTTTCCTCTTCACGTGAAAATCAGAGCTTCTCTCTCTCTCATGCTAAATAAAAGCACTGTGTCCACTCCCGCCACGGCCCTGTAGAAATGAGCACAGCTGAGTGTCCTGGCCAGTGCCAGGCTGGCTTAGTGTGGATGCCCCTGGCACACAGCTCTCTTCCTTTCCTTGGCTCCTCTGCGGCTCTCTAAATCCCCTGGGAACACGAGGGGCTCGCTGGCGTTCTGCACCTCTGTTTCAACTTGCCTCCACTCTCCAGCCAAGTAGGGGGCTGGATTCATGGATGACACTAGTCTTTGTCACTTGAAGGCAAAACTGGAATCAAGTTTGTTGCCTCGTGATGACCATGGGTTATGATACCGGTTCAGCTGCTATAGCAAAACCCAAAATAGCAGCGATCTGAACAAGATAGGCCCGACATCCGCAGCCCCGTGTCAGTACCCAGACTCCCCTGGGCTTGCAGCTCTGCCGTCCTCAACACGCAGCTTCCACCTCGTGGTGCATGATGTTTGCTCTGGTTCCTGCCACTGTGTCTGCATTCCAGCCCTCAGGAAGGGGAGACCAGGAAGGGGGACCCTCTTCTTTTAAAGGGCAAGGCACACATCATTGCCATTCACGTGCTGCTGACCAGAGCCTGGGTGCTGTTCGTCACAAGGGAGGCTAGGAAATGTGGGGGTTTTTTGTTTGTTTGTTTGGTTGGTTTTTTTGAGACAGAGTCTTGCTCTGTCACCAGGCTGGAGTGCAGTGGCTCGATCTCAGCTCACTGCAACCTCCGCCTCCCAAGTTCAAGTGATTCTCCTGCCCCAGCCTCCCGAGTAGCTGGGACTACAGGCACGCACCACCATGCCCAGCTAATTTTTTTTTTTTTTTTGTATTTTTAGTAGAGCTGCAGTTTCACCATGTGGCCAGGATGGTCTCAATCTCTTGACCTTGTGATCCGCCTGCCTCAGCCTCCCAAAATGCTGGGATTACAGGCGTAAGCCACCTGTTGCACCTGGCCACAGTTTTGTTGGGTGGCCAGGGGCCCAGCCGAAGTCTTTATTACTTTAGAAGAGAACAGATGTTTTTTTCTGACATAAGGACTGCTTCAGCTCTCAAGAAAGTTTCAGAGAAACACAGCTTCCTCGGAGGCTGGGGACATGGGGATGGGAGGCAGATGTGACCTGACAAAGGCCTGGAGTATAGGGTATGGCTTTCTTCTCACATCTGAGCAGCTGACACGGTGATGGCACCAGCCTGATATTCCCACCCATGCCAGGGGTATATGGCAGGACCCTGAACACCTGTGACAGGAGCAAGAGACTGGAGCTGACTCTGGAGAAGCCAGAGGGTGATGGGGGTCTGGATCCCCTTGGGAACAGCTTCACGGATATGGACATGTCTTAGGAGCTGTTTCCTTCCGTAGGCTGCTTTTGTGACCTCTGTCCCAGTGCAGGGTCCCCAATCGGAGACTCACTCTGCTTCTGCTGCTGTCCCTTGACACTGGACACAGCCTGTTCTGGACAAATCCATGCAGAAAAAGCACTCACAGTTCCACGATTGTTGGAAACAGATGCTTGGTGCCACAAAGAGAAATCATCACTGAGACAAAAGATCTCTCGGCAAGGCGATGTTTACTTCCTGCTGGAAGGGTACTCTCGCCAGCCATCTTGCCACAAGAGCAAAACGAACAAAGGAAAAGCAGACATATTTATCCTTCGCGCATTTGGGGTCGTCTTTACTGCTGTGTCTGATCCCCGTTGGTTGGGGCCAGACCTCGTAGTCTAAACTCAAACCTGATTGGCTAACAACTTAAAACTTTTCTAAACAGGTAAAAGCAATGGAGAACAAAAAGGAAGTCTAAACAAGGAAGGGGAGCAGGCTGCGAGCTGGGTCACACCTGTGAGCACGTCCAGCACAGATATCTTGGTTAAGGTACAAGGATGTACTGCGTGCCTGTGAGCACATCTAACAGCTACAGAGGACAGGGCTTAACAAAGAGTTATTAGCAAAAAGCAAGAAGGCTTTGAAGAAAATCTTTAAAACAAACTATTATTTCTAACGCTGATGAAACTTTGAAGAGGAACTTTTCTACTTCCCACAGCAATCAAGTCACTTCTCCTTGTTCACTGAATACTGGTCTTGTGTGAGCAACACTGAGGCCCCAGGGTGTCATTGTGATCCTTCCAAGCCATCTGTGGAAATCCCGCTCCCCTTTTCTAGTGATTAAGACAGAGGGCAGCATGTGACCCAAAGTGGCCAGTGAGGTAGAAAGGGAAGTGCGCTGGGGGCTGTCGGAAGGGCTGCCAGCTGCTCTAAGGACAGGGAGTTGTTCTGGATGCACGTGTGTGTGAGGACGTGGTGTCTGGAGCTGTGGCAGCCATCTTGCACCAATGAGGTGACAGATTTAAGGTTTAAGGAAACAGTGGCCCATGGATGGCAGAGTGAAAGGGTGGAATGCATCTGGATCCTTGACTCTCAAGTCACTGAACTAACCCCAGGACTTCTTATTTTAGTAATACTCTTTTCTTTTCTTTTCTTTTGAGACAGGGTCTCACTCTCTTTTCCAGGTTGGAGTGCAGTACCGAGATCTGGGCTCATTGTAACCTCTGCCTCCCAGGCTCAAGGGATTCTCCCACCTCAGCCTCTCTAGAATCTGGGATTACAGGCGAGCACCACCATGTCTGACTAATTTTTACTATATTGATTCTTCCAACCTATGAACACGAATTGTCTCTCCGTTTATTTAGATCCTTTTAAGTTTTTCATCAGTGTTTTGTGCTTTTGTTTATTTATTTCTTTATTTTTCTTTCTTTACTGGCTCCCCTACAATGTATTTCATCAGCGTTTTATAGTTTTAACATGTAAATCCAGAACCCCTTTCATTATTTATTTATTTTTAATTTTTTTGAGTCTTGCTTTGTCACCCAGGCTGGAGTGCAATGGCACAATCTCAGCTCACTGCAACCTCTGCCTCCCAGGCTCAAGTGATCCTCCTGCCTCAGCCTCCCGAGTAGCCGGGATTACAGGCGGCCGCCACCATACCTGGCTAACTTCTGCATTTTTAGTAGAGATGGGGTTTCACCATGTTGGCCAGGCTGATCTTGAACTCCTGACCTCAGGTGATCCACCCGCCTTGGCCTCCCAAAATGCTGGGATTACAGAGGTGAGCCACCGTGCCTAGCTCAATTTTTTTTTTTTTAAATAAGATGGAGCCTCGCTGTGTTGCCCAGGCTGATCTTGAACTCCTGGGCTCAAGCCATCCACCCACCTTGGCCTCCCAAAGTGCTAGGATTACAGGTGTGAGCCACTGTAGCCAGCTCAGGAATTCCTCTTGCGTAAACCTTACGGTTCAAACCACTCCGAGTCAGGTGTTCTGTAACTGGCAGCAGTGAAGGCATTCAAACATTCACCCGTCCTTGTGCTGGAAGCTTTGGCACTTCTCCACTGGGTAGGGCTCAAGGACTGAAGGTCTTAGCCTGGCTTCCTAAACCTGTGTCTAGTCTTCCCACCAGCCCTCATCTCCCTCCCCTTGGCTCATGCTGTTCCCACGGCACTGACTCTTAAGATGGTTCTTCTGACTCGCCAGCTTCTCACCACCTTGGGGCCTTTGCACGTGCTCTGGCCTCTGCCTGGAATGCTGTCTCCCTGCACCTGCACCTCCCAGCACCACCTGATAACATCTGCAGATCCTTTTGGACTTTGTTTGAGTGGCCTTCGGCAAGGCCTCCTTCCAGCTCTCCTCTCTTGGTGCTCATCGCATCTGGCCTGACATGTTTATCTGTAACCTTGCTCTTTCCTTGCGGTTAGAACCTTATCATAGGCTGGGCGCGGTGGCTCATGCCTGTAATCCTAGCACTTTGGGTGGCCGTGGTGGGTGGATCGCCTGAGGTCAGGGGTTTGAGACCAGCCTGGCCAATATGACAAAACCCCATCTCTATTAAAAATACAAAAAAAATTAGCTGGTCGAGTATGGTGGTGGGCACCTGTAATCCCAGTTACTTGGGAGGCTGAGGCAGGAGAATCACTTGAACCCAGGGGATGAAGACTGCAGTGGGCTGAGATCTCGCCACTGTACTCCAGCCTGGGCGAAAGAGTGAAATTCCGTCTCAAAAAAGAAAAAGAACCTTGTCACAGCTGATTGTGAGCCTGCCTTTCCACCCGTACCCCCCGTAACCGGTATAGTGCCAAGTCCACAGCAAGTGCACAGCTGTTTCTTGAATGAATGAAATGGTTTATGAATCATTATTTCACTGTCTGTCTCCCCTCCTGGCCTCCAAGGACACTTCTGCTGGGAACATCCCGCTCAGCTCTCGGGAATCCATCTCTGACCCCCCACACGACTGCTAGCACTCGATTCGTTTGTTCACAAGTCTCTCTCTCACACACCCTCTTCAGTGTATTCATCTACTGCTACGTAACAAATAATCCCCAAACACAGGAGCTCAAAACAGCAGGAAAACTTGTTATCTCATTGCTTCTGTGGGTCAGAAATTTGGAAGCAGCTTAGCTGAGTGGTTCCTGCTCCGAGTCTCTTCTGAGTGCAGTCAGGGGCTGCAGTCATCCGAAGGCTCGGCTAGGGCTGGGGGGATCTGCATGCCTGGGAAGGTGTTGTGAAGGCAGGTGATTCATTTCATTCCATCAGCCCAGCCCCAGTGAGTCTTTCGGGCCAAGGGAGGGTTGGTGATGGTTTTGGAGATTTGGGGAGGAGTGGTGGCTGTACTCAACCCATTAGGCACTGAGGAGCAAGAATATGACAATTAAAAGCTTTGCGGGAGTGCAGAAAATGGATAAATAAATAATGAATGAATGAGTAAATGAATGAATGAGAGACCTTGAGGAATTCCTTGCTTTACAGTGAAATTCTATCTCCTTTGCGTCTTGTGTCCCAAGGTGTGTCTTGGGCATCAGAGCATGGGACAGAGCCACTGCAGCCATGCCCAGGGAGGGCAGGAGTGAGTAGGGTAACGACAGGTGAATTCTCCCATTGGTGGAAGTGCTCAGAAGGTGTGGGTGGGGCCCACGGGCTTCTATGTCACCTACAAGGATCTTCCATGGACTGGAACGTCTTCCTGTGGGTGCTGGCTGATGTTGGTGGGGGGCAGGGGTGGGGTGGCTTCCCAGCTGCCTTCTCTGGAGCCTGGGGGGCTCACTCCGCCACAGCCTGTGGTCCTCACGCCCTTGAAGCATGTAAATGTCATTTTGCACAATCTGAGCTCCAGGGAAACTGCCCAGACTCAGTTAATCCCTGCTTCCCTTGCTTTAAGCAAACCCGGCTGATGGAAATCTCTGGGATCACAGTTAAGGTGAAAACACGGTTTAGCCTGCGGGTCTGCCCCGTTCATCGAGCCGGCTCCAGCATTGCTCAGCGCAGCCTCGTTGCCTCTCGTAGCATTGTGAGGTTTTGAGCAGAACGTGGCTGCGTTGTGCACGCAGTGAGGTAACGAAGGGGACCCCAAAGACGCTCGAAGAAGAGTGGGGGCACTGAAAAGCACCAGTGCTGAGCTCAGAAAGCTGGAAGATCTTGTACAAACTGATACCCCTGAGCCTCAGTTTCCTCATCTGAAAAGTGGGGTGGTGATGACAGCACATCTCAGAGGGCCGGGTGGAGGAAGCCACCAAGCGATAGCTGTGGTAGATCCAAACCAGGCGCAGGGGCAACAGAGCACCCCAAGATCTGCAGGGTCGTGGTGGGCCCAGCCCCATCCTTCCCCCCACGCAGCCAGTGAAAGCCCTGCTGCTGGAGGGCGTGGGGCTATGGGAACAGATCAATTACACCACAGTGTGAGGGCTCTGTGCCTTCCAAACTCCATCCTGAGTGTTTATTGCCTCGATAATGGAGGGTGGGAGCCCCAAAGACCAAACAAACAGCTGATGAGAGACAGAGAGACAGAGAGAGAAAGAGAGGGAGAGAAAGGATGGGTCTGCACTGCGGCCTGTGCTGTAAGAGGAGACACAGGGACCCTCGTGACTGGGGTCTTGGACTGAGAGTGGGAAGGCCCCCTGGGGAGCTCTGTTCCAGGGTCTGAGGAAGCAGGACAGGTGGGTGGGGCCTTGGGATTGGGGGATGGAGCGGGGCCACCGTGTGTTGGCTGTGGGGCCTTGGGCAAGGAGTTAACCTCTCTGTGCTTCGGTTTCCTCCTCTGTAAAATGGGAATGGCAGAGTGCACTAGTCCCTCCATCCCCAAAAGGTGGTTGTGAACAGTTGTCGGTGCTTGGGGCAAAGCCTGCACTGGCAGGGGCTCTGTATTCATGTTTGGTCAGTATATAAGAAGAAATGCTCAAGACCAGCCGGGGCACCACAGCAAGATCCCATCTCCCCAAAACAGTTCAAAATATCAGCCGGACATGGTGGTGTGCACCTGTGGTCCCAGCAACTGAGGAGGCAGGAGGATGGCTTGAGCCTCGGGAGGCTGCAGGGAGCCATGACTGCACCACTGCACTCCAGCCTGGGCAACAGACTGAGGTCCTGTCTCTAGAAAAAAAAAGAGTAAGTGTCCCCCCACCCGCAACTTCCCACCCACAGGCCTGCAGGCCCAGCCGCTTGTTGGAGCCCGCCTGCGGTGGAGTCAGGGGTCTTCGCTTTCTTTTCTTTTTTTGCTTTTTTTTGAGACGGAGTTTTGCTCGTGTTGCTTAGGCTGGAGTGCAGTGGCACGATCTTGGCTCACTGCAACCTCCGTCTCCCAGGTTCAAGTGATTCTCCTGCCTCAGCCTCCTGAGTAGCTGGGATTACAGGCATGTGCCACCATGCCTGGCTAATTTTGTATTTTTAGTAGAGACGGGGTTTCTCCATGTTGGTCAGGCTGGTCTTGAACTCCCCACCTCGGGTGATCCACCCGCGTCAGCCTCTCACAGTGCTGGGATTACAGGAGTGAGCCACCGCACCTGGCCCTTCACTTTCTTTCCTGCCACCCCCACCCCAGCTCCTGTGGCTCCTCCTCTTGTCCTGGAGGAAGAGGACACTGAGTGGGGCCTCACCACACTTCCCCTGAGGTCCCAACGCAGGTGGGCCAAGGACACTGCCTAAGCCTCCGCCTGTGCCTCCCGCTGACGCAGGGAAGATGGGGCCAGGAGGCTGGGGAGAGATTTTAGGAGACCTGAAGTCTCTGGAGATCCTTGATCTTGGGGGAGAGAGGCTTACAGTGATGGGATCTCTTCCCCAGCAGGCCCCTGACCTCCCCGAGGACACTCAGCCCGACCTGGGGTGTGTATCTGTCCACATGGGTCAGGACGGAGCCACTAGAAGCCATCCTTCCACCAGGTTAGCTCAGACCTGGGCATATCCATGTTTGGGGTCTGATGGTCACTTGGGTACCTTAGCCTCATTGAGAGAGGTGAGGTTCGGCCGGGCGCAGTAGCTCACGCCTGTAATCCCAGCACTTTGGGAGACCGAGGTGGGTGGATCACGAGGTCAGGAAATCGAGCATCCCAGCTAACGTGGTGAAACCCCTCTCTACTAAAAATACAAAAAATTAGCTGGGCGTGGTGGCGCACGCCTGTGATCCCAGCAACTGGAGGTTGAGGCAGGAGAATTGCTTGAACCCAGGAGGCCGAGGCTGCAGTGAGCTGAGATCACACCACTGCACTCCAGCCTGAGCGACACAGCGAGACTCCATCTCAAAAAAAAAAAAAAAAAAAAAAAAATAGAGAGAGAGAGAGAGAGGGAGGAAGGTGGGATTCAAAGTGCTCTGGGACCATCTCAACCCCCAGACAAGTGAGCAAGTCTGGGCCTGAGTCTCCTCTTTTGTCCTGCGCTCTGCAGATTCAGAGGAATAACGAGCATCAAGTCTGTGCCGGCCAGAGTCAAATGGATGTGTCTGGCACTCAAGAGGGTGGTGTTGGAGGGACAAAGGACAGTGGTACAGGACTGTGCCAGGCCTGCCCCGGAGGCCCGAGCCACCTTGCTGAACGCCACCAGCACGACTGCACAGTCTGGGTAGGTGGCACTGTCCTTGCTTCCCAGCTGCGTGACGGACAGGACCTGGCTGGTGCTGGTTTGTGCAAGTGTGACGCGCCCACTCCTCCACGGTCCCACGGTCCTCCCGCCCTCCGTCCAAATCAGGATTCTGCTGGAGAAACGGAAGCAGAGACAGGTCTATGGTAGGAAAATTACTGTAAAGAATTGGTTCATGCAATTGTGGGGCTGGAGGAGCACATCTGGAATCTGGAGGGCAGGCTGTGGGAAAGGGTGGCTGGAAACCTCTCCCTGGGCACACAATGCTGTCCACAGGCAGTGAAGCCCCAGCCCTGTTCTTAAGGCCTTTCACTGGATGGAGTCACACCCACCCAGATTATCTGAGACAATCTCCCTTTCTTAAAGTCAACCCATCTTGGACAGTTTATTTATTTTGAGACAAGGTCTTGCTCTGTCTCCCAGGCTGGAGTGCAATGGGGCCATCTCGGCTCACTGCAACCTCTGCCTCCCGGGTTCAAGTGATTCTCGTGCCTCAGCCTCCTGAGTAGCTGGGTGCATGCCACCATGTCTGTGAATTTTTGTATTTTTAGTAGAGGTGGGGTTTTGCCATGTTGGCCAGGTTGGTGTCGAACTCCTGACCTCAAGTGATTCACCCGCCTCAGCCTCCCAAAGTGATGGGATTACAGGTGTGAGCCACCGTGCCTGGCTGGCGACCATGGACTTTAATCACATCTGCAAAATAACCTTCCTGGCAACACAGAGATTCCTGTTGGATTCAAGGTGTGGGGACTGCAGCCTCCCCAAGGGGACACAGGAAACTGACCATCGCACCATCCCTCCTCTCCCTCTGGTTTCTCGATCTTGCCAGCAAGAACACTGAGTTTTGGAAGTATCAGCCACTGGTCCCCGAAGCCAGGGCCAGGGTGGGGGTTGGGGGAGCGAGGAGTGAAGGCTGCGCTGAGCTCCTGAGTCAGGCCCTGCTGGATCCCAGGACTTTCTTGTGGTCCGCCTCCCTGTCCCCAGGATAAATTTCCACCTGGACCCCCAGCCCTCGGCCCCAGCTCCTCCTTCACTGTCAATCTCTGGCATGTGATGTCTCCACAAGCTGGCCTGAGCAAGCCCCACGGGAGCCCAGGTTGAAGTGGGGCCAACAGCCTCCCTTACTGCCCTCATGGAGCTGCCAGTCTCCTGGGGGAGCCGCGGAACCTGAAACCTGGATCCTAGGTTCATGGGGGAGCTTGCAGACAGCCTCTGTTTTCCCTGATTCTCGGCTGTGCTCTGGGCTGGATTCCGTGGGCAGCGCGTAACCCTTGGCTGCAGGAAACCAGCCCAGTGGCTGTTTTGTTTTGATTGCACAAGCCGGGCGCAGGAGGCCAGGGCGGACATCTGCTGCTTTGGCCAGTCCAGCACCCAAGCCCCCCTTTTCTGGCAGGAGCCTCCCAGCTGCCTCGTGGGGACCTCCCCCGAGGTGTGCAGCCTGGGGAGTGGGCAGTCAGCCCAGATGCCCCTGTCCTGCCCGGTCCAGGGATGCGCCTTGTCTTAGTCTTTCTGTTGCTTATAACAGAATACCTGAAACTGGGTAATTAATAAAGAAAAGAAATTTATTTCTTCCAGTTATGGCAGCTCAGAGGTCCCAGGTTGAGGGGCCACATTTGGTGACAGCCTTCTTGCTGGTAGGGACCTGTGCAGTCTCCAGGCCGTGCCGGGCGTCACATGGCAAGGGGGCGGAGTGGCTCATCTGCTGACCGAAGCCTCTCTTCTTCTTACAAAGCCACCAGTTTTTCTCCCGTGATGACCCATTAACCCATTACCCCATTCACGAGGGCAGAATCCTCATGCTCCAAGCACATCTTAAAGCTCCCACCTCTTAATACTGCCATACTGGAGATGAAGTTCATGACACATGAAGTCTGGTGGACACATTCAAACCACAGCAGGCCTGGAGCCCCGGCTTGGTCGCCAGCCCTCCTGCCCTGAAGATGGAAGCTCATTTCTCTTGCTTATAACCACAGAAACCTGACTGGTCAGACACTGACCGCCACCCCTGACGCCGCCCTGACTCCCTGCATGACCCTGGGCAAGATGGCCCCTCTCTGGGCCTCAGTTTCTCCATCAGCACAGCGGAACTTGCCTCCCATGCTGACACCCCATGGCCTTGTGGCTGCTTTGGTCGTGGTGGCTGACTTGGACTGGTGTGTTTGCTGCTGAGGATGGTAGGGGCCTTCCCTGCCCTGACCCTTGAGGTCTATGGGGCGTGCCTGGTTGGGGAGAGGGGATGACAGCTGGGGAATCCTCAGCTTCTGTGTAGTTGGGCTCATAAGGACCAATGTCCTGGTACCAGGGTTATTGCTTTAATAGGCAGTGGTGGGCCAGGTGCGGTGGCTCATGCCTGTAATCCCAGCACTTTGGGAGGCCGAGGTGGGCTGATCATGAGGTCAGGAGATCGAGACCATCCTAGGTAACACAATGAAACCCTGTCTCTACTAAAAATACAAAAAATTAGTCAGGCGTGGTGGCACGCACCTGTAATCCCAGCTACTTGGGAGGCTGAGGCAGGAGAATCACTTGAACCTGGGAGGCAGAGGTCGCAGTGAGGCGAGATCTTGCTACTGCACTCCAGCCTGGGTGACAGAGTGAGATTCCATCTTAAAAAAAAAAAAAAAAAAAAAGAATGAAAGAAAGAAAACAGGCAGTGGCCCGCCTCCTCTCTAAACCCTTTTGCTTCAAATCTTTGGAAATCTGATAAAGGCTTTTAGCTGCTTTCCTTAGACCAAAAAACATTCCTTCATTCCCCTTATTCCCTCTCTGCACACTTTATTTTTATTTGTATTATTTTTTGAGGCAGGACCTTGCCCTGTCGCCCAGGCTGGAGTGCAGCGGCGTGATCACAGCCCCGCAGCCTTGACCGCCCGGGCCCAAGCGATTCTCCCATCTCAGCCTCCCGAGTAGCTGGGACTACAGGTGCCGGCTGCCCTGCCTGGCTCACTTTTGTTGTTATCGAGAGACAAGGTCTCGCTGTGCTGCCCAGGCTAGCATGCTTTAGGGTACAGTTTCCAGAGGAGGTGTAGGAGCAGCCTTCAGAGGCCTGTCCTGACCTCTGGTGACCTGCCTGTGGGTTTCCAGGTAAGCACTTTGGCACACAGGTCACCGGGCACTTTGTTAGCACCCGCTCCGATCAACTCATCCACCCGAAGAGGCAGAGATCCCTATGTTTTCACCAAACCCTGGTTCACTGGTTTCCTCCCGGGCACGCAGCTGGACTGCATTTCCCAGCCTCCCTTGCAGTTGGCAGTGGCCACATGACCCAGCTCTGGCCTGTGGAACTGGAGCTGAAATAATGCAGCCCCTCTGCCCCTGGTTCAGCTCGGTCCACAAACATCCTGTCACCCACCCTTAAGCTCGATCCCTCTGCCTCCCCGGCTCCCTCTTTCTTCTCCTACACGGTGACTGCAGAGGAGGATCAGGCCTCAGACGATGACATGGTCACAGGGTGAAGGGGCCTGGGCCCCTGAGTGACCGCATGGAGCAGAGCTTGTCTCCCTCCACCGGCCCCCAGGAGACTGTAATGCAAGCAAGAAACACACTTTTCTCTGGGAGCTGTTTCTCACATTTGTTATGACTAAGTCAACGTTTGCATCATTCCCATCCAGGGGAGGTTCTTTTCCATTGAAAAGGAATCCATCTTAGGGCTCCTTTAAAACAGAGAGCTCCTCCAGAGCCTTTGGCCTGGGATCCTGAAGCTGCAGAGTGTCTGCCACCAGCCCTGAGCCTCAGGCACCTTCTCTGGGGCTCTGATTGGCTTCCCCCCTTGCCCTCGGGGCCCCACCCCCGCTTTCCTCCTTCCTTGCCTCTGTAGTCCGTGGCCTTCTTCTTCCATCCTGTGGCCTCCCATTTACTTTGACCATTGTGTGGGGTTGAAAGTTCAAGGTTCAGGGGTCAGCCATATCTATTTTTTCCCCTTCTCCCTGACAAATTGCTCCCTGTGGGCAGGCCCGGCCAGCTCCCTGCAAACTTCCTCCCGCATGGCAGAAAGCTGAGCACACAGGGGCTGCTTCGGAACGCCTCATTCTTTGCAGCTCCCCAGTGTGGAAGGCCCGGAGGGGGTTGCTCCCAGGATCCCATGTTCCCAGGGCACTTGGATTCCAGAGAGAGAAGCGGGCCTCTGCTTCCTGCTCATTTCCTAAGTGAGCCACTACAGGCTTCAGGACAGTGGAACCCAGGAGTCAGTCTGGGTGGCTGGCTCTGGCCTCTCTTCCCAGCTACACACAGCACCCTGGTCCCTGTCCCCAGCCCCTCCGCTGCTGGGAGACCAAGACAGGTCTAATGCCTGCCCAACCTGTCCCCACTGTGGGAAACTCTTTTCATCACCCTTCCTCCCAGGGAGGACCACTTTCCACCTTTTAAATAATTAAATTGGTCTCCAAGCACCAGTCACCAAACCCTTATGCCCTTGGTAACCTTCCAAATAATTAACAACGACTCTCCTTGCTGTGTGCCAGGCCCCACGCTAAGCCACTTATACCCCAGATACCAATCCCTGGGGATGGATGTCATTATTATCCCCGTTTTACAGATGAGGAAGGTGAGGTTCAAAGGGCCTCTTGCCTCACCCCTTCACCCCGCCGCACACCAGCTTTGAAGGCAGTGGCAGGGAGCCATGATCTTGTGCCCACGCCTCGTTCTCCCACCCCCGAGCAGTGGGAGAGATCGCCGGGGAGGGGGCACGAGGCCGATCCCTCTCCTGGGGGCTTCCTTGGCTCCAAAGCTCACTGACACTTGGGTCTCCTTCCTCTCCACTGACCCTCCCTTGGACCCTCTGCTGCACCCTCAGCTTGTCCAGCCCACCCTTGAGCTCGACCCCTCTCCCTCCCACCATCAAAAGCGTCTGTGGCAGGGCTTGGCTCTGTTTGGTTTCTCCAGAGCCTGCCCAGAGAGCTCTGCCTCTCGGAGGTTGTGTGCTCACTTTGCAAAACAGCAGAAATTTATAGCCCAAGTAATTGATCACGGCGCTTCTGCCTCCCTCCGTCTCTCCTGGGCTCCTAATTCCCTTCTCCCGCTCTTCTCTTTTTTCTCAGCGCGCCATCTGTGGTGTCAGAGAAAAGGAAGCCAAAAGGGGGGGGTGTTTCTAGTCCCAGTTCTGCCAATTACGAGTCACATGAACCTCAGTTTCCCCATCCGCAAAACGGAGAAGCTAATAATACCTGCTTACAAGTGTGCCGGGCCTGTGGATGCCGGGGCCGGGAGGGGCACGCAGACAGAGTGACTTCTGACTCCGGGCCACCATGTGGGGTGCGGGGTGGGGTGGGGGCCACCTTGCCGATGCGGACACTGGGGCCAAGAGAGCTCAAGCCATTCACTCAGGGTCACAGAGCCGGCAAACAGCAGCCCTGGGGCTTGAACCAGGTGAGTTGTGCCTCCAAGCTGGAACCATTAGGCTACACTCCCTCTACCCCAGCCCCAGGGCCCCTCAGAAAAGGGGTGAGCCTCGCCAGGCCTCCCAGACCCCTATGTCACTCCGTTCTGGATCTAACTGTGGGGCGGGAGCAGAGGCCGCTGGGGCAAAGGGAGCACTTTGCAAACTGTGGAGAGCTGCGAGGACGGAAGGAAACGTCACGAACATTCCCATCCCTCTTCGGTGCCGCCCCCCGCCCCCAGACCCCTCCACTGTCCACTGTGTGGGGACTCGCTGGGACCTAAGAGCTTCCCTGGCCCTCAGCTGCTTGCCTCTCCCTCCAGAGAAGCTCCAGCCAGGCCCCTACACCTGCCAGCCTCCAGGAAGGCCCACAGAACCTTCCAGAACAACTCGCAAAATGACTCTGAAGAGCTCTTCACTTGCCCTTCCATGGCAGATGAGGCAACAGGCCTGGGAGGGGCGGCCCAGGTTCTTGCCTGAGCTCTGGGGAAGGGGGGTCCCAGGGCTGGAAACTCTCCTCTGAGCCCCACTCCAGGGCAGGCGGGGCTGACGGCCCTTCCTGCTCCCTTCTGTTCAGTTCTGGGGGGCGAGTGCTCCAGGGGGGTACATGCAAGTCTGTTTCCCTCCACCTCGTCTAGCCTTGTCTCTGCCCGTGCTTGTCTCTCAGTGTCTCGCTGTCTCTGTGTGTCTTTCTCTCCAAGCCCCCAGCCCACAGGTGCAGACTTGTTTTCTCCCAGGCCTGGCCCCCAAAGCCGAGCCCAGCTCCTCGGGTGTTTGCATCCAAGGTGCTCGCAGCGCCCCGGCCTCCTCCCGTCCCCGTCCCCACGGCAGCCCCGGGGGCCGCGCTGGGCAGGGCGGTCCGCAGCTCGGGGAGGGGGGCACGTTCTGTTCCCCGCTTTCTGGCGGGGACCGCAGGCTCCAGCCCCGGCGGCTCCTGCTCCCGCCTGGCTGGCGGAGATGAGAGCCGGCTGCAGGGCCGGGAGCGAGGCTGCAACACGCAGAACAAACAGAATTTTTTTTTGCAACTAGAGGGGGAAGCACAGAGCTAAAAATAAAACGAAAAGATCAGTATCTGTCAGTCTGACAGCTGATTGGCTGCTCGGAGATGCATATAATTACCAGCAACTGGCGCTGGGTAGGCAAAGCCGGGAGAAACTGCTGAGACGAGGTTAGGATTTAACCTTTAAATTCTGGAGCCATCGGAAACCGAGGGGAGGACGCCCGGGTGTCGGTGCTAATGAGGCTGGGGGCGGGCGGGGGGGTGCCTCTGGGTCCGGGGCAGGTCTCGGGGCCTCCCGGGGAAGGCCCTGGGAGCCCTTGGCCCTGGCGCCTCCGCCATCAGACTGGGAATGTCTCTGATTGGGCGGCCAGGAGGCGGTGGCCCTGCTCGCTGCCCAGCTGAGGGGTGTCGTCTTCCGCGAAGTTAGGGTCTCACCTGGGAGGCAGGGAGGGAGGGGGCAGCCTGAGGCCCTGGGCTCCTCCGGGCCGGCACACCCCGTCTCACCCTGTCTCACCCACATTCCTTCGCGTTTCCCCGCCGGGTGTGGATTCCAAAACCCATCCTCACTCCCCTCCTTCCTTCACCCCAAGTCACCCCTGTTCCCAGCTCTGTTTCTTGCCCCGCCTGTTTCTGCACCTCAGGCTTGTCCTAGGGCCCCGAGACCTCCCTACGCCTCGGTTTCTTCATCTGTTAAGGGGAGGTGATGGAAACTGGGCCCACCTGACTGCTGGCCAAATGCCAGAGCCACTGTGGTCCCACCTTGCATGTGGATTCTCTCACCTGAGCCAGGAGTCAGGAAATCACGGTTCTAGTCCAGCTGGGAATTGTCCCAGTGTGAACTGGGAGTAAGAATTCCTGCCCTCTGACCTCTCCTGGTGGCAATGGGGACCATGTGAGATGGTGTATGTGGCCTTGAGCAATAAACCCACCTGCAGGGAGAGGTGGGCGAGGACACCTGCAGCTCCTTGAACCCAGCACTTTGTTTCTTCCAGGCCTTTGCCCAGGCTGTGGACTCTGCCTGGAAGCCCTTTTCTTCCCACTAAAGCCCTTCCCTTCAGTGCCTCTTCCTCTGGGAAGCCCTCTCTGGTGCCCAGCCTGTCCTCTTCTGCCCCCTCTCAGTTCTGCATCCCATGCTGAGGCCCAGATTGCCTGCTTTGCACACAAGGCTGTGAGCTCCATGAGGGCAGAAACCACACGGTTCTTCACAGCTGTGTTGCCCGGGCCTGGCCTGGAGCCCCTCAGGAAGCGAGACATCTGAATCCTCTGCCCTGTGCCCCTGGCAGTCAGTAGAGCCCCCTTGGCCAGACCACCCCGGCCTGGAGCAAGCAGCAGCCTTGTGGGTGGGGAACCACTTTTCCCCGGCACATCAGCAGCCCTAGGTGCTGCACGAATATTTGGCTCTGCATTCGGGGCACTGAAGCCCAGGGGACACTGCCCTTTGTGTGTGCTACCTAAGAGAGAATGCAGCCTTCGAGGAGGCAGGGGTAAGCGTGATCCCAGGCCCTGTTGTCCCCTCCTAAGAAAGTTCCCGGGTCTGCCTGTCCAGTCCCAGCCTTTTCCCCGTGCTGTCTGGGATGGTGGGTGGACCTGCTGCTGAGCGGTGGGACCTAGAAGACCCATAGTGACCTAGAGGAGGCACTGCCCAGATCTCCTAAGTGGGGTTCGGTGCAAAGGGCAGGTGGGTGAGGGAGGCAGAGAGAAACTGATTAGTCATTCACACGTCAATAGTCCAGCTGTGTGCCTTCCTCTCTCACACACTTTGTGGGGATTATTTCCTAGAATTCCCACAATGGCCCCTTGGCAGGTGATGCAGGTGTTATCTATGATGTGCAGATGAGGAAACTGAGGCACAGAGTCGTTACTCGATGCACGCACGGGCCCACAGTTGGGGAGGACAGAGGCTGGATCTAGCCCAGTCCCCGGTCTCCCGGGGCCAGGCCCAGTGCTCCCGCCTCTCTGATAAGGATAAAAAGGAGGGAGTGGGAAGGGAGATATTCCCAGGCAACTACCATGAGACCTTCCAGCAGAGGCTTGAAAACGTTTTGTGTGTGTGTGTGTGTGTGTGTGTGTGTGGTATGCAAAGGAATTCCCCTTTGGTGTCGCTTTGAAAGATTTCGGGAAGATTTAAACCGCTTTTCAATGATTTGGGGGTGTCAGCCTGGTGTTTTCTTGAGCGTGACACCATGATGAGACTGGTCCCCCAGGCCGCCCCGTTTACTCAGGTTATGGTAATAGAACTGCAGCCGCAAAAGCAGCCTCCGCCCACTGAGCACCCATCCTGGGGGCCATGCCGGACTCAGCCTTGGCTCGGATGCCCGCCCTGAGCCCACCTGAGAAAGGGATCATTTCATCCCTGCGTAATTTCCTTACAGCTGATGTCAGACTCTGCTTGTCTCTAAACTCACCGTCTCCCCCTGATAGGAGTGAGCTTGGCGAGGGCTCCAATCTGGTCTCTCTCATTCATTGCCGAGTCCCTGGCACCCTAAATGGAGCAGCTAGTCAATAAAGCTTTGCTGGACACATTTCAGATGAAGAGACTGAGGGTCAGAGAGGTCACATGGCTTGCTTGGAAGAAGCATCAGATTTGTGGGGCTCAAGAGTCCATTTCTGATTCCCACGTCACAACCCAAGAGAGCCTCAGAGCCTGAGTCTTCCCCACTCCACTCATTCTCAGACCTGTACTAAAACCAGTGAGGCCTCTGAACTGCTGCGTGCTCCCCAGCCTTTTCCTTGCTTCTCTGGGAATCAGGCAAAGGTTGGCCAGAGTGAGCTCAGTCTCAGGGAAGTTGCATTCTTCTGGAGTCACTTGATGTCCCTGTTTTGCATGACCTGATTCAAATTTTCCATCTTCGTCACTTTGATTCCCACTCTGAGATCACCTTACTATGTGATGACTGGCTTGGGTAATTCACATGTGCATTGATGCCTGCTGCTTATCTTCTGTGGGGCCCCTGGTTCGGGGGGGTTTCAGCAGGTGTCCTGGTGAGACTGGGGTTATAATCAGACCCTCTCAGGGTTAGAGCTTGGCCCTATCACTGAGTGACCTTGGGAGTCTCACTGGACCTGGATTCCTCACTTTCGGAATGGGACAGGTTGGGCTCCTGGATGGAAAGTGTCTTGCTCGATATCTGGTCAGATATTGCCATCACTCACTGCCCGAAATGCCCTGCGCGTGGGTTTTAGAGTTTGCTGGTTTCTGTTTGTCCTCTGCGAATGTCCGACCATGTACAGACTGATGCATTTTGTGGGTACAAGATCCCGACACCATCAGTGTCTCTCCTCAAATGGCCATGAGCATGCCTGGATTCAGAGAACCCCGAGTGTGGGGAGCTGATGTGGGCATGGGGGCTGCTAGGACTCTGGGCTCAGGCATGAGGGCAAGGTCCCAGAAGGTCATCTCTTTTCTCTTCACCCTGAACCGTTTGGAAGTTGGTTTCCAAATGTCCTGAATTCCTGCCTCTTAATATGTCGCCCAGAGCAGTGCTAGGCCAGGCAGCAGGAGCTTGGTGGGTGTTGGTCTGCTGGGGAATGGGAAAAGGAGGAGAAATGTCAAGCTTTCCCTTAAAAACAAAACAAAACAGGGCCGGGTGTGGTGGCTCATGCCTGTAGTCCCAGCACTTTGGGAGGTCGGTGTGGGTGGATCACCTGGGGTTGGGAGTTCAAGACCAACCTGGCCAACATGGGGAGACCCCTCCTCTACTTAACAAAAACAAATTAGCTGGGCGTGGTGGTGCATGCCTGTAATCCCAGCTACTTGGGAGGCTGAGGCAGGAGAATCACTTGAACCTGGGAGGTGGAGGTTGTGGTGAGCGGAAATCATGCCATTGCACTCTAGCCTGGGAAAAAAAAGAAAAACCCCACCCAAAAAAAAAAAAAAAAAAAAGAATACAAAAACACACCCTCACATTTCCCACCAATAACACACCATCGTTATCCCTATTCTTTAAGAAACATTGTTTTGGAAAAACATCTGCCTGAACACCAGGCGGTCCCAACACCTTCCTTGTGCCAACATTGCATGGGGCGCACCAGCCAGTGAGGCCCCACTTGTGTGCAGGTAGGTCTGTGCTCTGTGAGGTGCCAGGCTCTTCACTGCCCAGGTCGTTCTCACCTCCAGCCCAGAGGTGCAGCGGGCTGGGACTGCCATTTCCCAGATGAGAAAGATGAGGCATAGAGAGCTGAGGGGCCAGGCTGAAGGTCCCACAGTGAGAAACTTGGGGAGCCCAGCTGTGGGCTGAGCCCCAGGTGCTCCTGTGAGCAGGAGGGAGTCCTGGTCTTTGGCGAGGCTCAGCTTGGTGGGGGAGCCAAGTCCAGACAGACTTTGAGCTCCGGCAGCCAGGCACAGGGGGAGCTTTCTGGGAACAAGCATGAACCACACATGGTCCCTGTCCTGGAGTCCCTCACATCTCCCAGGAGAGGGGGACACAGCCACAGACTGTGAACACATGGGCCTAAGAGGGGCCACCCAGGTCTGCAGAACTGATCCGTCCCATACAAAATCGCTGAAAAGACCCCCACAGACCTTGCTTAAAAATAGTCTTCCTGGGCACTGTGGCTCACACCTATAATCCCAGCACTTTGGGAGGCCAAGATGGGTGGATCACTTGAGGCCAGGAGTTCAAGACCAGCCTGGCCAACATGGAGAAACCCTGTCTCTACTAAAAATACAAAAAATTAGCTGGGTGTGGTGGTGCATGCCTGTAATCCCAGCTACTCGGGAGGCTGAGGTAGGAGAATTGCTTGAACCTGGGAGGCAGAGGTTGCATTGAGCTGAGATCGCGCCGCTGCACTCCAGCCTGGGCGACAGAGAAATATTACATTTCAAAAAAAAGTCTCCTGGGTCAGGCTCGGTGGCTCGTGTCTGTAATCCCAGCACTTTGGGAGGCCGAGTTGGGGTGGATCACAAGGCCAGGAGATCAAGACCATCCTGGCTAACATGGTGAAACCCCGTCTTTACTAAAAATACAAAAAATTAGCCGTGCATGGTAGAACACACCTGTAGTCCCAGCTACTTGGGAGGCTGAGGCAGGAGAACTGCTTGAACCTGGGAGGTGGAGGTTGCAGTGAGCCAAGAACGTACCACTGCACTCTAGCCTGGGCGACAAAGTGAGA
>NW_016107569.1:2584299-2585273 GCF_001604975.1 Cebus imitator | reverse complement strand
ACTTCGTCTCAAAAAAAAAAAAAAAAGAAAAGAAGGCCTTGTGTCCCTGCCCTGCAATCCTGTGCCCAGAGGTTGCTTCCAGTCCAAAATGGAGAAGACGCATTCCGGTCGTCATGGGCTCCGGGGACCCCACCTCCTCCAGGCTGCTGGCAGTTGGAGGCAATGCGTCTGGGCCAGAGACTGCGAGCTGAAGTTGCCAGTTGACAGCAGCACCCGCTGTGTCCATCTGTCCTTCCACTCTCCTGACCAGTATCTCCAAGGCCTCCAACCTCCTGTGGCTGTGGGGTGGAAGTGAGAGGGGTCGGGGAGGGAAGAGGTCTGCCGGGAAAGAGCCGGAGAAGCAGCTGAGGAGGAAGCCCCCCAGAGACCCCACTCCCTGGAATGCTTCTGGGCTGGCCACACCCCCACCCTTGGTGCAGGTTTCTACAAGAAATTCACGTGTCTGTAGCTGGATTCTGCCAGGCTCCCCCGCAAACCTGCAAACAAGAGACCACATGTCCTTGAGGACAGCTTGCAAGAGAACCTGGGACGAGGAGCGTCTAGTGACGACCCAGGATGCGTGCATGAGGGGCTCCTTCCCATCCTGGGCCTCCCAGGGCAGCCTGTTGCCGCCCTAATCGCCAGCAGGGCTGGGTGGGAGTGGAGAAGCATGGAATTTATTTTAAAGAAAAGATGGGCTGGGCGTGGTGGCCCATGCCTGTAATCCCAGCACTTTGGGAGGCCAAGGCAGGCGGAGCATGAGGTCAGGAGTCTGAGACCAGCCTGGCCAACGTGGTGAAACCCTGTCTCTACTAAAGATACAAAAACAAAACAAAATTAGCCGGGCATGGTGGCAGGTGCCTGTAATCCCAGCTACTTGGGACCTTGGAGCAGGAGAAACGCTTGAACCTGGCAGGTGGAGCTTGTAGTGAGCCGAGGTTGTGCCATTGCACTCGAGCCTGGGCGACAGGATGAGACTCCATCTCAAAAGAAAA
>NW_016107569.1:2573491-2584120 GCF_001604975.1 Cebus imitator | reverse complement strand
AGAGCAGGTGCCACCGCTGGAAAATAATCCAGACAAATTCCCTCCCTTCCGCGCCTCAAATTTCTCAACTCATTCCTCTCTCTGTTCACACCGGGAAAGTCCCTCCTTCTGTTATTTGCCCCAAGGCCCCTGTTTGCCCAACAAGCAAACTGCATTTGTTAAGTAATAGAAGCGTCTCATTTTGGGGTTAGTGAAGGGCGGAGATGATGCCTGTTAACTCCCATCAGCTCCCGGCAGTCTGAACAGACCCAGTGAGCTGCCGCCCTCCCACCCAAAGCAAAGGAGCTTGGTGGAGGAGGCCTGGGCGGCCTGGCCCGCAGTAAAGGTGCAATGGCCCTCAGGGACTGCGAGAGGCTGTAAATAGCATGGAGCCAGCCCCCGCACCAGAGAGCCTTTGAAGGCTTGCTCCACGGAACCCCCAATTGGGAGGTGCTGGGCTAAGCCAGTTGGATGGGGGTGCAGTTCTGACCATTCCGGAGGCCACTCCCACTTCCCTTGGGCAGCTGGGGGTCCAGGGAGAGCTCAGTGGCTATGGGCTCCCCCTGACACTGCCATTTGGTGGGCTGACCTTGGGGAGATGTTGTCCCCTGTCTGAGCCCTTGGGTCCCATGGCCTCCCTCCTGGGCTGGGCCTGCTCCGTAAGCGCCAGGTGTCTTTCATGTCAATGTCACCTCTCTTTCAGGTCTCCTGACTTCCCACCATGTCATGCAGTGATCATCTTGCTGGATTTCTGTGATGAGAGAGGGATGCTGTGGTATAGAACAAACATAGAAATGGGTCAGGGAAATTCTGCTGGAACCCCTCTGGGGAGTTGATGGGACAGAGGCCCTGGAAGAGGGGGAGGGAGGCAGGTGTGGCCACCCCTTAGCAGACAGGCCAAGGGCACCCTGCACCCAGGGTGCATTCAAGTGCTCCCCCACCTTAATGTGCCTTGATCTGCTGTGGGGTCTCATTCAGAGGCAGGTTCTGAGGCAGCAGGCCTGGGCAGGGGCTCCCGGTGAGACGGGGGCTGTGCCAGCCGGGACCACATTCTTTGTAGTAAGGGTGCCACGAATTCTCTTCACCCTCCGTGCCCACGCCTGAGCCTCTGGCTGGAGGGAGGCGGGCAGGCCACTTGGCGTCTGCAGAGATGCCTCCAGAAAGACCTGAGTGTCCCAGAATGCGTGTGCGGGGAAACACGAAGCAACATGCGGGTAAAATTATGTTTTTAACAAAAGAAAAGACCTCTGCCTTCTAGCATGTAGCCAGAGTTCTATTCCCACCCCCACGCAGCCCCAGGGACCTGAAAGAATGTGGTTTTCTGAGCACAGCCTTCCCTTGCTGAAGGGGGTGGATCTGCTCTTAAAAAGTTGCTTGTAAAATGAATTTTTCTAGTTCAAATGCTATTTTCCAGTGGCTCGTGTTATATGACTGTGGTTGCATTCCCACCTAGAAACACCCAGCTCTGCGGCCTTGGTGTTCCGGGTGCAGCAACCCTGAAGGGGTGGGGCTCAATCGTGCAGCCCAGCCCACGAGTCCCTGAGTGGCAGAGCTGATGGGAGCTGGCACTAGGGTTTGGGATTCTAAGTCTGAATCCCAAGTGCTCCCCAAATTGGCTGTGGTCCCTGGCCAGACTCTGGCCCAACACTACTGATTATAAGATGGGAGGAGGCTGGGCGCAGTGACTCACACCTGTAATCCCAACACTTTGGGAGGCTGAGGTGGGCAGATCACGAGGTCAGGAGATCGAGACCAGCCTGGCCAATATGGTGAAACCCCGTCTCTACTAAAAATACAAAAAAATTAGTTGGGCATGGTGGCATGTAATCCAAGTAATCCCAGCTACTTGGGAGGCTGAGGCAGGAGAATGACTTGAACCCAGGAGCGGAGGTTGTAGTGAGCCGAGATTGCACCACTGCACTCCAGCCTGGGTGACGCTGTGAGGCTCTGTCTCAAAAAAAAAAAAAAATAAAGATGGGAGGGACCAGAGGTGACCCAGGGCAAACCAAACCCCTCAGCCAGAAGAGGAGCCTGGGGACAGTGGCCCATCTTGGTGGAGCAGCCATCTCGTCCTTGTGTCTCATGCTGTAGGTCAGACTCTGGATATTATTGTTGTTAGTATTTTTGAGACAGGGTCTTGCTCTGTCACGCAGGCTGCAGTGCAGTGGCACAATCTCAGCTCACTGCAACCTCTGCCTCCCGGGTTCCAGCGATTCTCCTGCCTCAGCGTCCTGAGTAGCTGGGATTACAGGCATGTGTCACCACGCTCAGCTAATTTTTGTATTTTTAGTAGAGATGAGGTTTCGCCATGTTGGCTGGGCTGCTCTCGAACTCCTGACCACAAATGTTTCTCCCGCCTTGGCCTCCCAAAGTGCTGGGATTACAGACGTGAGTCATTGTGCCTAGCCAGACTCTAGATATTAGGCTGGGAGTATTTGGGGTTATTTTTATTTATTTATTCCGAGACAGGGTCTCCTTTTGCTATTCAATCTGGGGTGCAGTGGCATGATCTGAGCTCACTGTAGCCTTTAATTTGAGAGATAGGGTCTCACTTTGTCACCCAGGAACCTTGAAATCCTGGGCTCAAGCAGTCCTCCTGCCTTAGCCTTCCGAGTTGCTGGAATAACAGGTGCATGCCACCATACCTGGCTTTTGTTTTTTTTTTTTTTTTTTTTGGTAGAGAAGTGGTTTTGCCGTGTTGCCCAGCCAGGCTGGCCTCAAGTGATCCTCTTGCCTCAGTCTCCCAAAGCACCTGGGATTACAGGCATGCGACACTGGGCCTTTTAATTAGTTTTATGTTGGGCACAATCATTTAAAGTATTCAAGGAATCGGCTGCGATGAAAGTTTGGCTCTGTGTCCCAAAGTGTGCTCTGAGGCTCTGACACCAGAGTTCCACAGTCAGAGTCCCTGAGAAGTGTTACATGAAGAGAACAGCTTCCTCGTCTGGAGGAGTCCACTTCAAAATGCCAAGGAGGATGGGAATCTTGAACAGGAGACTAGAATCCACCGTCTGCCTCCATTCAACTGACCTTGGTTTTCCAGAACAAAGCCTGGGATCGGCATTCCAAGGAACACATTTTGGGAACAGAGTCCCTGGAGGGCTCTTGTAACTAAAAGGTCTCTCTGTTTCTTTTTAGTTACACACCGTGGAGTACACATTATCCCAAAGTTAGTGTCTCAAAACAGGCGTTTTAGTATCTCAGCTTCTGTGGGTCTGGAATTCAGAGGTGGCTTACTTAGCTGGCCGGTCTCTCTTAAGGTTGCCATCAAGATGTCAGCTGGGGCTGCCAGGCATCTGAAGGCTTGACTGAAGATAGAGATCTCTTTCCTAAATAGCTCATTCACGTAGCCGACAAAAAGGCTTCAGCTCCATGCCATGTGGACTTCATCAGGCTGCTTGGGTTTCCCCACAATATGGCGGCTGGCTTCTCAGAGTGAGTGACGCAAGAGAGTGAGACTGAAGCTGCAGTACCTTTTATGACCTAGCCTTGGACAGCACATGCAGTCATACCCGATTGGTTATGCAGGCCAGCCTGATTTCACTGTGGAAAGGTGTGCGTGCCAGGAGGCGGGGATCATTTGGAGACCGTCTTGGAGGCCAACTGCCCTGGTAACCAGCACTTCAGTCTGAGGACAGACAACTTGCCTCATTCTCACAGTTGCCTTTTTCTTACCATTGTGTAGACATGAGCAACGTCGGGAGGTGAACCTGTTAACCTGTGATACGAAGAGAAGAGGAAGACACCAGGAATTTATCAGCCGCATGGAGCCCTGGCGAACAATGGTGGTGGTAGTACCCAGCCCCCCTTACTGGGTGCTCACTCTGCACCAGGTACTTCTCGGGCCTCAGGGTGCTGTGCTACCCCTGGCCCCACACAGCAGATTCCATTAAGATTTTTGAGTCAGGCCACTCATGCCTATGACACGAATGAAGTGAGATTTTTTCTGTGATGTTGGCTGCAGCACACACGGGGCCGTGCCTTGTGAAAGTTGAGACAAGATCCGTAACCTGAGTGAACCCATGTGGAGAAGATTTGAGCAGAGAGGAAACTTAGGATGGATAAATGCCCGTGATAAACAAATGATAAATAGATGAGATGACATATTTATTTCATGTACAGATAGAGGTTTAAGTACGTTAACAAGACGAGGGGCAGGGTGAGCATGGGGAATCCTTGGTTTGGCTGGAGCCTCCTTGCTGGGGGAGAAGTGTCATGTTTCCAGGCCGGGGCAGTGGCAGGGATCCCTGGCTGGGAGGCCTAGCGGTGACACCTGAACACCTGGTGGTGAGCCCCAAAACGCCTGTGTCCCAGGCCTACCCATACTGCTTATGAGCTGTGTGATCCTGGCAAGTGACTCCACGGACCTCAGTTTTCCATCTGCAAAATGGGACAATGACAGCCAACTTCACCACTTGTGATGAGGATTTGGAGAGTGAATCCTTGGCTCAGCATGAGGGCTGTAAGATGTTTCACATGGCAGAGTTGGTGGCGGGTCACCAAGGTGGTGGTGCCCCAGGTAGAAAGAACCTTTCTAGAAATTCTGCTGCCTGGAAGGGTCCAGTGACACCCAGGGGACCCTCACAAAACAGACCGTGGTGACGTCTGGGGCTGCCCACAGGGATGATCCCCAAGGAGGCTAGGAGGAACTCAGCCCCTTCTTCTGCTGGGGCATGTGGAGGCCTGGAGCCTGCCCCGCCTCTTCCTGTCCTGTTGGGGCATGATTTTCAACAGGGAGGATTCTGGGCATGTTTACCCTCGGAAGTCTTACCAGGCTGAGCAGGACTTAGAGGAACCCCGAATATATTTGCTGTCCCAACAAAAAGACCAGGTATAGAGAGAACGGGCCCAAGAAGAGGTAGGGAAAGGAGGGGGCTTTGGTGAGGGAGATCTGAGGACAACAAGGTTATGGGCAGCTGGGTGCGCTGGCCTCCCCTCGACATGCTCTGTGGGTGTCTTGGCTGTAAACTCCAGGCCCCCCTGGGCTGGGGATTCTCTCTCTAAGTCTTCATCACAAATGGAGCAGTTTACCGTTATCACTTCATTTTGCAGATGGGAAAATGAGGACCATGACATCACTTGCCTGGATCACATAGCTCATGACCAGTATGCATAGGCCTGGGACTAAGGCCTGGGCCGGCCATCGCTGCCTCTGGGCCTCAGTTTCCTCATCTAAAGTGAGGACAGGGTGTGGTGGCTCACGCCTGTAATCCCAGAACTTTGGGAGGCCAGGGCAGGTGAATCACTGGAGATCAGGAGTTCGAGACCAGCCTGACCAATATGGTGAAACCCCATCACTATTAAAAATACAAAATCAGCCGGGCGTGGTGGCAGGCACCCATAATCCCAGCTACTTGAGAGGCTGAGGCGGGAGAATCGCTTGAATCCGGGGGGTGGAGGTTGCAATGAGCCGAGATCATGCCATTGTACTCCAGCCTGGGCAACAAGAGTGAAACTCCATTTCACAAATAAAATAATAACATAATAACATGCAAAAAGCAAGGAGGCTGTGGGCCTCGATGACCTCTCAGCCCCTCTCAACTTCAAACACTCTGACAATTGCTGCATTTATTGAGCTCCAGCTGTATGCAGGAGCAGTGTCTGGGAGATGGGAGGTGCTGACCCCACCCCGGGAGGAAGAGCCAACCTGAGCCTGCTGATTCTGTGTGGCCTGGGATGGCAGAGTGGCCACGTGTGCTGCTGGAGAGCCTAGTGCCCCGCCCAGCTGCCATCTGAAACGTGTCCTGTTGGTGGCACCTTGGCATGGCTTGGGTGTTCTGGTCTTAGAGTCCATTTGGTTTGTACATGAAAATGTGTTAGTGCCCTCTCTTTCCATTAAGGTTCTGGTTCTTTTTTTTTTTTTTCCCCTGACAGAGTCTTGCTCGGTCGCCAGGCTGGAGTGCAGTGGCTCAATCTCAGCTCACTGCAACCTCCGCCTCCTGGATTCAAGCAATTCTCCTGATTCAGCCTCCCAAGTAGCTGAGACTACAGGTGGGTGCCACCATGCCCGGCTAATTTTTGTATTTTTAGTAGAGGCAGGGTTTCACCATGTGGACAAGGCTGGTCTCGAACTCCTGACCTTCTGCTGCACCCACTTCAGCTCCCAAAGTTCTGGGATTACAGGCGTCAGCCACCGAGCCTGGCCCAAGGTTCTGTTTTATATTCAAGGCATCTTTTAGTGCTTAGAGATAAACTTGACCATGTCGTTCTTCATGTAAGCCCTTCCCCAGCTCCTCATTACCCCCAGATGACAGTCCATGCTGGGAGTGGCCTCAAGGCTTTCTGGGACCTGGCATGGGCCAAGCTCTGCCACCTGGGGGCTTTCCTCCCCTTCCTCTCTCTCCTCCAGAAACACAGATTGAAACGTGCCATCTCTCTGCCCTCTAGAGCGTTACACTTGCTGCCTCCTCTGCCTGGAACTCTCTCCCTCTGCCCTCACAGGGCTCCCTAAAAGTCACTTCCTCCAGGAAGCCCTCCCTGACTAGTTGAGCCACGTTAGTTTGTGCTCAGGCTCACCCTGCACTTCTCCTTGGTTATACCCTTCATAAGAGACCCGCATCCCACTCCCATGCTGGGGCCACTCTTGGATTTTCATGTCTGCTGCCAGCACCCAGGGGAGCTCCGGAAATGTCTGCTGGGTGAGTCATGAACCCACAACCTGTTGATCTACGTTGGTAATCCGGCCAGGCCTGCCAGCAAATCACCTGACCTGGTCACCCAGGGCCTGGGAAGGACTCTAGCAGCCGCCACCCCAGCTCCCTCCTTCCTTCGCCTGAAAGATCTGCCTGGAAGGAGCGAAGGGGTTAAGTGTTTCTGGCGGCCTCTTGCTGTGTCTGCTGCAGTTCCCCCTTCCGGGGCTGCAGCAACCCGAGATTGGCGAGGAATGTTTGCAATGCAGAGCTGGGAGGAGGGCGGGCTGCTGGAGGTGGGGGCCGAGGCAGGCCCGCGGCCAGGCTCCCCAGTTGAGCAATGGCCCTGCTGGTTCCTGTAACTCGGACCCCTCCCGCCTTTTCCCGCCCTGCCTGCTTCTTCCACCCTGGCTGGGCTGCCTGCCGTGCAGTGCGTGGGGCTGGCCTGCACTCAGGGCTGCAGAGAGAGGTGGAGGGACAGCGGCCTGGAGGGCAGGAATGAAAGAAGGGGGCTCCCCAAGAGACAGAGCAGGGGTGCAGTCGGCTCAGCCACCCCAGCCAGAGAAGTGAGGCCTTGTCCGAGGTCACACAGCGAGACACCAGTGAACTGGGCCACAGCTCTGGGTCTGGCCTCTTTAGTTAGGCTGCAACTCCCACACACAGCACGGAGGTCACACTGCCACTCAGTTGGAAGCTTTGAACCTCAGGGGACCCTCTCCCAACTGAAGACAGAGCTCCCCTGCCCACGCCCTGGCTTGGCCTCGTCACCTAATCCCTAGGGTCTCAGAGAGGACAGTGCACCCACTGGTCTAGGCGCACCCCCCATCCTGCCATTAACGCCCCAGCACTGCCCACTGCCCGGCCGGGTCTTGGGGACCTTGGTCACCTCTGTTCCCCACTTCTGGGAGTATAAAGTAGATGAATGAAGGCCAAAGTGGGCAGGTTCTCAGAAGCCCTCTCTCCCCTCTTCCTCCAGGTTTTCTCAAGGAAGGACTGAGCCGGGCGTGGTGGCTCACGCCTGTAATCCCAGCGCTTTGGGAGGCCGAGGCAGGTGGATTGTCTGAGGTCAGAAGTTCGAGACCAACCTGGCCAACGTAGTGAAACCCCGTCTCTACTAAAAACACAAAAAATTAGCTGGGCGTGCTGGCGCGTGCCTGTAATCCCAGCTACTAGGGAGGCTGAGGCAGGAGAATCGCTGGAACTCGGGAGGTGGAGATGGCAGTGAGCCAAGATCGTGCCAGTGCACTATAGCCTGGGCCACAAGAGCGAAACTCTGTCTCAAAAAAAAAAGGAAGGACCTTCATGGGTACCAAATATTCACTTGGGCTCAGACACAAAACTCAGTTCTTTCTCCACAAGCACCCCCTCCTTTGAGGGGGCAGCTGCGTCCCTTGACACTGTGGGATGAGCTCCTTCCTCTGCCACAGTATTTACTTTCCCGGTGACCTCTGGGGAGGTGGCCTTGCAGTTGGGCACATCCGGCTTGAATCCCAGCGGCACCAACTTGGAGCTTCCTGGCTCTGCCACACCTCTCTGAGCTTGGGTTTCTCCATCTGTGCCGTGGAATTCAGAGAGGCCCCAGTCTCACTCGGCTGAGGTTCAGGGCCAGTGGCCTTTTCCTGGACCCACAGATTGCTCTGGGCTTTGCCTAAGACCGGCTGTAGGCAGCCCTCAGAGGCGCCACCTTGGCCACACTGGCTGGAACCAGCGGGTGGGTGGGAGCGCACAGCAGGCAGGGCCAGGGAGACGACCCAGTGCCCTGTAGAACACAGCTAGCCCTTCCGGTGAGAATCAAAACGCCCCATTTTACAGGTAAGGAGGTTCTGGGAGGAGTGGCTTGCCGCACCATGCAGAAGTAAAGAGGGATATTCACCCAGAAGGCCATACCGATAACACCAAGGACCCTCCTACTCCCTGTTCTGCCACTATTTATTGAGCACATACTACTTGCCAGGCCATGAGCCAAGAGCTGTACAAGACTGACCTATTTCAATCCAACAGCATACCTAGGAGGAAGGCCTACTGAGCTTTCTTTTACGAGAAACAGGGAGGTTGATGCATTTGCCCAAGATCACAGCTCCCGAGGAGTGGAGCCTGACTGAATTCAGGCCACCTGCCTCCAGAGGCTGGGTGCTCGGCCATCCTTCTCTGCACCTGGCTTAGAGCCCCGGCCCGGTGATCTTGGGTTAGTCCCCTAAGCCCCAGAGTGGCAAAAGGGAAAGGAAGTATCTTCAGCACCCAGTGAAGGGGGCTCAGAGAGGGGCCAGCTCTCACTCCAGGGCACACAGCCAGCCGAGCCAGGACCCACCACACTCACTCCCCGGCCCCTGGCTCCCCGTGGGTGGCTCCTCCGTGGCGGGGAAGAACCCCCACGGCCGCTCCTGCAGGCAGATGGACAGACGATGGCCCCCTCCCACGGCCTGCGGGCTGTGTGGCACCGCCACCTCCTCCCGAGCAGGCTGCCTTGAAGAAACCAGAAGATTGATTTCCTGGCAGGCTCTGCGCCGAGGAGCCCGTCCAAATGGTTTGCATGTCTGCATTTTTTACTGCTCCGTTTAATATGTATGCAAATGCCGGCCGGCTGCGCCCGCCGCGCGGCTGCACGGTCACACGCGGCGCCCCATTAAAGCGGCCGTCCCGGGCGCGCGCCTCATTCGAGGCGACGGGCTCCGGGCCCTGATAGATGGGGTGCGGGGACGGAGACAAATGACGGCCTTTGTAATTTCTTTCTCTCTTTTTCCGGGGGAGGGGGAACTCGCAAAGGAGATTTAAATATATGCAAAATTGTTTGTGGGCTGGGGGGTGGGGCGGAAACCTGGGAGGGGCGGGGCGAGGGGGGAGAGGAGCGGGTGTTTTCCTGGTGGGAGTCGGGCTGGAGGCTGGAGGGGAGCGGGGCCCCCACAGTCACCTTCTGGCGGAGACAGCCGAGCGAGCCGCTCTGCTCCTGATAAGCAGGCCCGGCCCTCTGGGAAGCGTGGGCTTCAGCCGCAGAGAAAAGGAAAATGCTGGTTATTTTCGGCCCCGTTACACGCGGGAAGCCGGGGATGGTGGATTTTTTCCCCCATCGCAGCCCCGCCGCCACCACCACTTTCTCTTCTTGGTCTTCCAGGGCTCCTAACTTCATCGGCACGGTGTCATTTGAGTTTCACATTAGCCCATGAGGTGGGTCCCGGAGTCACACCCATTGTGCAGATGGGGAAACTGAGGCTCGCGGGAGTGAAGTCCCTAGGGGAGGGTTGCAGGGAGAGCGGGTGGGGATTGGGTCTCTCCAGAGCCCTGTCTTTGACCCGCCACAGCCGTCTGCTGTCTCTCTGGCTCTCAGGGGTGGGATGTCCGCGTACCTGCGTGCGCCCCAAATCTGCCCGGACTCGCCCCGTACCACGAGCCAGCTCCCTCCTCCCGCCTGCCCCCATGAGCCGGGGCCCGGAGCCCACCCAGCTGGAGGACTGAGCCCGGCATTTTCCAAATACTGCTTAAGCCTAAAATCCGAGGTGCTGGTTTTAAAGGAATCTTTCCTAATTTCTCAGGATTTTAAGTCACATGGCAGCTGGGGGCAGAAACATTTCTGAGAGGAGGCACCAGCCTCAGGAGAGCCCCACTGTGGAGCAGACGCTCAGACCCACTGGAGACCCAGAGTTACACTCTGCAGTGTCTGCGTGTACTTGGGCGTGTCGTGTCATTGTGAGTGTGCTGGTGTGTGTGCACCAGTGGCGTAGGGGAGTGTGTATTCGTGCTTGTGTGAGTGAGTTTCAGTGTGTATGTGTTAGTGTGTTACCGGAGACAGGTTCTGATCCAGCCCCCAAGAGAGGGTTCTTGGATTTCGCACAAGAAAGGATTCAGGAGGAGTCCACAGTGCAAAGCAAAAGCCGGTTTACTAAGATGGTACAAGGGGCCAGGCGTGGTGCTCACGCCTGTCACCCCAACTCTGGGAGGCCGATGGGCAGGTCACCTGAGGTCAGGAGTTTGAGATCAGCCTGACCAACATATAGTGAAACCCTGTCTCTACTAAAAATACAAAAAA
>NW_016107569.1:2572214-2573383 GCF_001604975.1 Cebus imitator | reverse complement strand
AAAAAAAAAAAAAAAAAAAAAAAAAAAAAAAAAGAAAAAAACCAAAAAACAAACAACAACAACAACAAATCTGGCCGGCGCGGTGGCTCGCGCCTGTAGTCCCAGCACTTTGGGAGGCCGAGGTGGGCGGATCCCCTGAGGTTGGGAGTTCAGGACCAGCCTGACCAATATGGAGAAACCCCGTCTCTACTAAAAATACAAAATTAGCTGGGCATGGTGGCGCGTGCCTGTAGTCCCAGCTACTCGGGAGGCTGAGGCAGGAGAATTGCTGGAACCCGGGAGGTGGAGGTTGCGGTGAGCCGAGATCATGCCACTGCACTCCAGCCTGGGTAACATGAGTGAAACTCCGTCTCAAAAAAAGAAAAGAAAAGAGAAAGTAAAAAGAAAGAAAGGACAGCTACTCCGTAGACAAAGCAGGACCTTCCCAAACGAGGAGGACACGTCCACCCCAGGCACGATGCTCACGTACATGGAGGATTGGCTCTCCTACGAGGGTTTGTGATGAAGGATTAGTTTTCTTAATTGCTATATTTTGCAAGAATCAATATTATTATCTTTAAAGCAAAATTACGATTGCCTTTGTTCTCCAGATATGGGGTATCTGGACACTCCCAAGTCTGGGTCTGTTGTAGTAAACAATATTAATTTGTTCCCTTGACTGTAAACATCTAGAAGCTGGGAATACCTGACTTTTGGGGAAGGCAGCCCGTTAAGCCCCAGCCTCCTGTTCCCAGCCCTCACTCAACATGCAGTCGCTCTGGTTTGAACGCCTGTGACAAGTGTGTACCTACGTATCAGGGTGAGTATGGGCTGTGTCCACACGAGTCGGCGTGCACACATGTGTGTCAGTGCGCCTATATGAATGTTGTCCTTGGCAGGCAGGCAACTGAGTGTGAATTTCCCTGAGGGTTTCCATGTTACTGTGGTTCAGGCTGGGCCTTCCCTGCTGTCCCCCGGCCCCTCAGCCAAGGAAAGCCTCTGGAATGAGGGGACAGGGCATGGCACTATGAGGCTCCCACATGCCAGAGGCACCCCTGAGCTTTGCATAGATGGGTAGGACTTGGATTATTGGGGGCTGGACTGGAGCCTTGGAATTCTGGGCCCGAAGTGAGGGTTGAGGACAGCTCTCTAGAGAGCCCTCTGTGTGTGTGTGTGTGTGTGTGTGTGTG
>NW_016107569.1:2566055-2570374 GCF_001604975.1 Cebus imitator | reverse complement strand
TGTGTGTGTGTGTGTGTGACTGTGTGTGTGTGTGTGTGAGAGTGTGTGTGTGTGAGTGTGTGTGAGATCTGTGCATGCTGAGTCACTCGGGGAAGTGGTTCTTCTCATGTACATGTCTTCAGCTTCAAGGAAGATCCTTCTGCTGTCTGGACTTGAACTTCTCTGGGGCAGAACCTGGGCTCTGGGGGCTGCTATTTGGGAAATCACCCTCCCTGCTGCCCCCAGGCCAATGCCCCGAGGACACTTGGACCCCTGAGGCCAACCTCCTGAGGGGTCCTTGAGCCTGGTGGGGGTAGGGTGTGTGTGTGTCTGTGAGCAGGGGTGTGTGTGTGAGTGAGGGCGTGTATGTAAGTTCATGTGTGCATATGAGAGTGTGTGTGTGGGAGAGAGGGTGAGCGTAAGCAGGGATGTATGTAGATGTGTGTGAGGATGTGTACATGTGCGTTGGTGTGTGTGAGTTGTGTATGTGTGAGGTGTTATGGGGGTGAGGGTGTGTGCATGTGAGTTGGTCTGTGTGTGAGTTGTGTAATGAGGGAGGGTGTGTGCATGTGAATTGGTGTGAGGGTGTGTGTGACTTGGTGTGTGTGAGTTGTGTATGTGTGAGGTTGTGTTGGGAGTGAGGGTGTGTGCATGTGAGTTGGTATATGTAAGTTGTGTATGTGTGAGGTTGTGTAAGATGGGGGTGAGGTTGTGTGCATGGGTCTGTGTGTGAGTTGTGTATGTGTGAGGTTGTGTTAGATGGGGGTGAGGATGTGTGCTTGGGTCTGTGTGTGAGTTGTGTGTGTGCATGGGAGGGAGTTGGTGTGCGTGAGGATGTATGTGAGAGTGGGTGTGTCAGGGTGTGTGTGATAGTGTGGTGTGAGTCGTATATATGTGTGTGTGAGTTGGTGTGCTTGTGAGTTGTGTGTGAGTTGGCATGTGAGTTGTATGTGTGTTTGTGTGCATGTGAGTTGTGTGTGTGAGTTGGAGTGTGAGTTGCTGTGTGTGTGAATTAGTGTGTGAGTTGCTGTGTGTTAGCGTGAGTTGTGTGAGTTGATGTGTGTTGTATGAGTCGCTTGTGTATGTGTGAGTTGGTATGTGTGTGAGTTGGTGTGTATGTGAGTTGTGTGTGAGTTGATGTGCATGTGAGTTGCTGTGTGTCAGTGTGTGAGCTGGCATGTGAGTTGGTGTGTATGTGGGTTGTGTTTGTGTGCTTGGTGTGTATGTGAGTTAGTGTGTGAGTTGTATATGTGTGAGTTGGTGTGTGTGTGAGTCGGTGTGAATTGGCATGTATGAGTTGGTGTGTGAATTGTGTATGAGTTGTGTATGTGTGAGTTGCTGTGTCTGAGTTGGTATGCGTGTGAGTTGTGTGCGTGTGAGTTGGTGTGTGAGTTGTGTATGTGTGAGTTGCTGTGTCTGAGTTGGTATGCGTGTGAGTTGTGTACGTGTGAGTTGGTGTGTGAGTTGTGTATGTGTGAATTGGTGTGCACAGGAGTTAGCATGCATGAGTTGTGTGTGTGTGAGGGAGGGTGTGTTTGTGGGCAGGTGTGCATGTGCCTGGGCGTCCCAGGCAGGTTGGGAGGGGCGCATGAACTGAGACTCCTTCACCCCGGGGCTCCCCCTTGTTGTCCATGAGGCCCAGCCAACGGTGACCCTAAGTCCTCCTTTGACTCACCTACGTTTGTGGACCGCCCATCCTTCCTGCAGGTCTGAGCTGGCCCCAACCACAGCAACGACAGTGGTGCTGATGGGTGACAACTGCCCGGAACCTGCTCCTGTGACCCTGTGGAGAAAGTTCTTTCCCCAGGACCTTCTGGAATGGGCGAGTGCACCACCCCTCTCTGAATCCCCCCCATGGGGTCCTCTGGAGCATCCCTTAGAGCCAGCCCCTACCCACAGGCCCTGAGCCCAGAGAACGCGCTGGGTGGGCCTGGGGACGATGCAGGGTCTGAGGTCTCCTCCCCAGAAGTAAGTACCGGGTCAGGAGGGCAGGACCTGGGGTCTTCACTAGGCTTTCCCAAAACTGGGCTGGGCACATAGTAGTTGCTTGCTAAATAAATGTTGAAATAGACAAGCAAGTAGACCAGGCGCGGTGGCTCACACCTGTAATCCCAGCACCCTGGGAGGCTGAGGTGAGTGGATCACCTGAGGTCAGGAGCTTGAGACCAGTCTGACCAATATGGTGAAACCCTGTCTCTACTAAAAACACAAACATTAGCTGAGCGTGGTGGTGGCACATGCCTGTAATCCCAGCTACTCAGGAGGCTGAGGCAGGAGAATCGCTTGAACCTGGGAGGTGGAGGTTGCAGTGAGCCAATATCGTGCCACTGCACTCCAGCCTGGGTGACAGAGCAAGACTTCATCTCAAAAAAATAAAAATAAAAAATAAGTAAATACGTACATAAATACAAATTTTAAAAGATAAGCAAGGGGATGGAGGTGGGGACGCAGGCGCGGGTTTGGGCCACGCAGTTTCGCAAAGCCTCCTGGCCCGTGGCCCTCCTGGGGTCCACACCCACGCTCCCGATGCCGGTGGTCGGTGGTGCTGAGTGTAGCCCGGCTGGGTCAGGCCCTGGTGCTTAGCAGGGCTCACTGTGGCTCTCACCGACCTTGTTGTGGGGGCTGAAGCACATCTGCCTGCCTCTCCCTCCTCCGCCCCTCAGGGTGGGTGTTTATTCCCAAGCAGGGGTTCACCCAGAGAGCAGCCCGAAAGGAGGTCCTGAGTCCTGAGGAAGGGGCAGCCAGGGGCAGGCTGGGAGGAGGCGCGGCAGGCGTTGGGAGCAGCTGCTTCAAGTGCAGTGACCATATTTTTCTGAGCTGAAAAATGAGGACACAGGATGTAGCTGAGGGCTTTCTCAGGTTTGTTCGTTTACTGAAGGGAAAAAAAAATCTTCCAGAGGTATGAAAGTTAAAGCTTTTTTAGTGATGTGAGGAATGGCTTATTTTTGTGGAAAGAACCTGAGTTTCCAAAATCAGGGTTTATCTGGAAAGAACATAATTCCATGTGGCTAATATTTGGGGGCCACCTGGACCAACCTTGTCCTTAGTGGGAAGCAAAGCAGGCACGATCCTGGCCTCATAGAGCGACGTAGGGAGGCTGACAGTCTTCCAATAATTTCATGGTTCAGAGGCCTTTTAGGAGGTTACGGATGAAGGTGTGGAGCCGGATGGATGGGGAAGCCCATTCCAGGCAGGGAACAGCATATGCAAAGGGCCTGTGGCTGGAGGGAGAGCTTTGAGTTTGAAGGACAGGGGGGCAGCCCCAGAGAGTGGAATGTGACGAGTGAGAGGGAGAGGACGTTGGAGATGTGGGCAGGGGTCAGTCTGGGCGGTGCCTAGCAGCCGTGAGAGTGTGATGGGCTGTCTCTGGCCGGCAGTGGAGCCATGGATGGTTGGACACAGGCGTGACCTGGTCATCCTGGTGGATATTGATGGTGATGAGGAGGAGGATGGTGCTGGTAATCGAAGAAGGCACTCAGTTCCTACCGAGTGCCAAGCACCATTTCACAGCTGGAAGTGAGGGCTGAGAGGGGAAGTGACTTATCCAGGGTCACACCGCTGGTAAATGGAAGAAACGGGAGTCAGACCACTTCCATCTGGCCACACAGTCTGCAAGCTCGTCCTGCACGTCCTGTCCACAGAGCTGCCCCTCGTCCGGATGCGGAAGCCGAGGGACACGCAGATGACCACGTCTTCTGCCTGCCTGTGGTGCTGACTCCTCTCTGCTCTGAGTTCCAGGCTGGGTGGGGACTCCAGGTCACAGGGTTGGCCGGAGCTGGAAAAGCCCAGCTCAGTTCCTGCTGAGGCCCAGCAGGGGAAGTGGAGGTTGCAACATCCGCGGAGGTTGAGGTTCCGGAGAAGCTGGGCCCCCAGCCTGTTCACTGGGGCACAGGTCATGTTGCAGCCGCAGCCCCACTAGCTGGTTTGGGGGTTGGGGACTCTGAGTTGTGCCCACAACTCCCCCGGGACGGGGGCAGCACTGGGACCCTCTTTGCTCCTGTGGAAGCAGAGCCAGGTGACTGCACTGCTCTAGACCCACCAGCGGCATTGAAAAAGCTCATATCGCCGGGCACGGTGGCTCTCGCCTGTAATCCCAGCATTTTGGGAGGCTGAGGCGGGTGAATCATGAGGTCAAGAGATCGAGACCATCCTGGTCAACATGGTGAAACCCCGTCTCTACTAAAACTACAAAAAAATTAGCTGGGCATGGTGGCACGTGCCTATAGTCCCAGCTACTTGGGAGACTGAGGCAGGAGAATTGCCTGAACCCAGGAGGCGGAGGTCGCGGTGAGCCGAGATGGCGCCATTGCACTCCAGCCTGGGTAACAAGAGCGAAACTC
>NW_016107569.1:2561643-2565702 GCF_001604975.1 Cebus imitator | reverse complement strand
AAAAAAAAAAAAAAAAAAAAAAGCAAGAAAATAAAAGAAAAAAGAAAAAGTCCTTATGCCCTCACTAATCATTAGCAGATGAAAACCCGGATGAGATGTCCCCTCCCACCCATGAGCGTGGCTCCTATCAGGAGGCAGAAGGAGCACGTGCTGGGGGGAGGAGGTGGAGGAACTGGAGCACTCGGGCAGGGCCGGTGGGGACGAAAATGGTGCAGCCGCTGTGGAAAACAGCATGGCAGTGCCTCAAAAACATTAAAAATAGAATTACCATATGATCTAGCATTTCCACTTCTGGGTATGTACCCAAAAGAATGGAAAGCAAGATCTCGAAGAGATATTCATGCTCCCGTCTTCCCAGCGGCTTTACTCACAATAGAGAAAAGGTGGAAGCAGCTCAGGTGTCCTCGAGCCCAGGAACAAACAATGCGATGCATACGTACAATGGAATATTATGTGGCCATAAAAAGGAAACCGACACACGCTATAACATGGATGAACCTTGAAGACAGCACGCTGAGTAAAACAGCCTGTCACAAAAAGGCAGATACAGTAGGATTCCACTTACGTGAGGTTCTAAAGGAGCCGCACGCGTAGAGACAGTGGGATGGTGGTTGCCGGGGGAAGGAGGAGTTAGTATTTCATGGGTACAGGGTTTAAGTTTTACAAGATGAAAAGGGTTCTGTGGGTGGATGGTGGGGATGGTTGTACAATACCGTGAATGTACTTAACGCTGCTGAACTCTGCACTTAAAAATGGTTACGATGATACATTTCATGTGTATTTAAAAAATAATTTATTACCGGCTCTCTTATGTTATGGATGGTTGGCTTTTTTTCAAGTTTTTTTTTTTTCTTTTTTCTTTTTTGAGACAGGGTCTCACTCTGTCACTCGGGCTGAAGTGTAGTGGAATGATTACAGCTCACTGCAGCCTCCAACTCCTAGGCTCAGGCAATCCTCCCACTTCAGCCTCCAGAGTAGCTACCAGACCCAGCTCGTTCTTTACTTTTTTGTAGACACAGGGTCTCGCTATGTTGCTCAGGTTGGTCTAGAACTCCTGGCCTCAAGCCGTCATCCTGTCTGGGCCTCCAGAGCGCTGGGATTACAGGCATGAGACAAATCCCAGCCTTAAGTTAGCTGCTTTTGTAAGAAATAAAAATACCAGACGGTAATTGGCATTACAGCAGTCAAGAATTCAGATGCTCGTCTTTCTGGGCAAGTGACCTTGCCTCTCTGAGCCTCAGTTTCCTCATGGGGAAATGGGGACCGTGATGGCACCTCCCTCTTGGAGCCACTGTGAGGGTTCCACGATGCCTATAAGGTGCTCTGCCCAGCGGCCAATGTGCAGTGAGCACCCAGCCCCCAGTCACCCCTAGGACTGGCAGGTCTTCCTTGAGCCTTTGGGGTTTGGGAGCATAAGCACCGTAGGCCTCAGAGGAGAAAACATTTCTTGCCTCACCCTCCACATGAAGAAACAGAGGCCCAGAAGAGTCAAAGGACTTGCCAGGATCTCTCAGCATGTCCTGAACCGGAACGTGGTTTTCCAGGAGTCCCCTCAGGACCTGGGCCAGGCTTTACCTGTGCCCGGGTGTGAGCTGTATTGGTCAGCAAGGCTCCCTCTGCTGCCGTAACAAATGAACCCCACATCTGAGCACCTTAACATGGTCAAAGTTTGTTTCACATTCAACAAAGTCTGCTGTGTGTCCAGGTGATTCCTTTTTTTTTTTTTTTTGAAGACAGAGTCTCTGTTGTCCATGCTGGAGTGCAGTGGCGTGATCTCAGCTCACTGCAGCCTCCGCCTCCTGGATTCAAGTGATTCTCCTGCCTCAGCCTCCTAAGTAGCTGGGACTATAGGTGTGTGCCGTCATGCCCAGCTGATGGCTGTATTTTTAGTAGAGACGGGGTTTCACCATGTTGGCCAGGCTGCTCTCAAACTGCTGACTGCAAGTAATTTGCCCACCTCGGCTCCCAAAGTGCTGGGATTATAGGCGTGATCCACTGCACCAGCCTCCAGGTGATTCTTCGGGGTAACTGCCTTTCCTGTGGAGGCTCAAAAATCCAGGCTGCCTTCAGCTCGTGGCACCCCCATCTCCAGATCACTGAGGCAGGGTAAAGAGCGTCACATCCCGTCCTCCCACGGCTCACTAGCCAGGGGGCCTCATGCAACTGCAAGGGTGGCGGGTCCTGAGAAAGTGGAAAACCGGCTACACGTGAGCACCAGGTTTCTCCTCATAGTCAGCGTGGGAATCCAGGTGCCCCTTTCAAAATACAAATGAGAGCTTCCTGTTCTTCTGGCCTTGAAGAATCCCAGATGGGCCCTAGCAGGAAAATATTTTTTTATTTTTATTTATTTATCTATTTTTGAGGCGGAGTCTTGCTCTGTCTCCCAGGCTGGAGTGCAGTGGCACGATGTCAGCTCACTGCAACCTCCGCTTCCCAGGTTCTAAGCGATTCTCCTGCCTCAACCTCCCAAGTAGCTGGGATTACAGACGTGTGCCACCATACCCAGCTTTTTTTTTTCTTTCCCCAGTAGAGAGGAGAGTTTCATCACGTTGGCCAGGCTGATCTCGAACTCCTGACCTCAAGTGATCCCCCCGCCTTGGCCTCCCGAAGTGCAGGGATTACAGGCATGAGCAACCATGCCTGGCCTCAGGCAGGTATTTTTAACAGCCAAATACTCTTCCACTGCGCATTCTTCCCGTTCATCATCAGTCCCCCTGGATGGGCGTTTAAAGCATTTCCAAAGCTCTGCTATTAAAAACACGGGTGCAGTGAGCTTTCTGCATTTCCCCTTGTCGCCATGTGAATGTGTCTGTGGCATAAATTCCTAACAATGGAATCGCTTGGTCAAAGGGTGGGTGCATTTAGCAAACTGACAGCTCTCCAGGAGACACGTGCTGCCTCCAGGGCCACAAGCAGCTTTTAAGAAGAGCTGCTAGGCCAGGCACCGTGACTCACGCCTGTAATCTCAGCACTTTGGGAGGCTGAGGCGGGCGGATCATATGAGGCCAGGAGTTGGAGACCAGCCTGGCCAACATGGTGAAACCCCGTCTCTACTAAAAATACAAAAATCAGCCAGTGTGGTGGCGCACGCCTGTAGTCCCAGTGACTCGGGAGGCCGAGGCAGGAGAATTGCTTGAACCTGGGCGGCGGAAGCTGCAGTGAGCCGAGATCCCACCACTGCACTTTCACCTGGGCGACAGAGTGAGACTCCATCTCAAAAAAAGAAAGAAGTTAAAAGTCACCAACACGCCTCACCCAGAAATGACTCTGGTTAATGTCTGGGTGGACATCCTTCTGCAGTGTAGACATTTCTTCCCATCCCCTCTAATGACCATGACAATCTCTTCCTTTCTTGCTGCAGGTGGGGTGTGGATCTGAGGGCCTGAACATCTCCATTCCCTCCCCTCCCAGGGCATAAACAAACAGCCCACCGGCACCCCTCCCCCCATTGCCAGGTCAGAAGCCGCTGCCTCTCCAGCTCCAGGGAGCAGGCTTTGGTACCCGCTAAGCAGGTGCTAATGATCCCCCAGTCCCAAGGAAAGTTCCATCCCTCCCGAAGCTTCCACCCCCCTACCTTCCAGACACCCCAGTTTGTGTGTTGAGCTCGCACAAAGCCAGGCAGGCCTCTGTCTGGTTTGTGGCTCTGTCTCCAGCCCCCACCCACCATCAGCAACAATTGCCCTTTTCTAAGCACAGAGCAGGCCCCAGCTTGGGCCTGGGTGCTTCCAAGTGTCTGGGCCTCTCTGGGGAAGTGGATGGTTGATCGACCCCTGGGACGTCAGGAGCTTCCTGGGAGGACCTTCGCCTGCAGGAAAGAAACAGCTGCCGCTCAGACTGGCCAGGGCCTGGCCTTGCTTCTCGGGGAGGAGGCACGACCCAGGTGGCAGTGTGGTGGTGGCAGCTCTAGGCCCAATCCGACACAGGTGTAGACATTTCTGTAAGGACAACAGGTACCTGGGACCCTGCAGCCCTGCTCCGGCGCCTCTTGGATGCACAGGGCTCTGGGAAATTGGGACAACTTCCACTGGGGGTGGCAGATGTTGCTGTCATGCTCAGTGG
>NW_016107569.1:2542683-2561296 GCF_001604975.1 Cebus imitator | reverse complement strand
GGTGGGGGGTAGCAAGGGTGAGTGGTGGGGGTGTGGCAGGGGTGAGTGGTGGAGGGTGTGGCAGTTTCCACTGCACAGGCAGCTTTGCCCTGCCCCTCGTGGTACCATGGTGGTCTCCCTTAGTTGTTCCTTAGTCCTGTTCCTGAGCATCTGTGAGTCTTCCTGGTGCCAGAAGAAACCCCTGGGGGCGGCTTGACAGGAAACAAGAGCAGAAAGGGGGCAAGAGCCTGTGACAGGGTCAGGGTGACCTGACCTGGAGGAGGAGGGTGGGTGCTACAGAAGCTTGGGTTTTGGAGTCAGAGGGACTGGAGAGTGTCCTAGTGGAGTCTTGTACTGGCTGTGTGACCCTGGGCAAGTCACTTAAGGTCTCTGAGCCCCTACTTCCTCATCCACCCTATGGCGCAGCAGGGCCCACGTGGCAGGCTTGGATGAAGGACAGAACTCGATGCCCAGGCCTCCCTGCCTGGCAGTGCCGCTTTGCTCTGTCTGCTTGCCCTGGGGGTGGTGGCCTGGGGACAGCTGAGTCACAGAGGTTGGGGGTCTTTGGGAAGCCACAGTTTTCATCCCAGCGGCTCCTAGGTCTTGACAGCAGAGAGGTCCGAGCTGTGCTTCCCGCCCACCTTCCCATCACAACCTTGTTCTCTTTTCTTGAAATGGATCTGACCCAAGTGATCGATACAGAAGGAGGCAGGGGGAGGGGCTGTGAGTCCCCCGCCTGGCCCTCTCCATTTGCCACCCGATGCCCTTAGGGACTGTGAAACAGTTGGAAACACCCTGGCCACAGGAGGTGCTGGCAGCAGATAAATTGGGGTGAGGGGAGTCATTTCCCAGTGCCTCCCTCACTGCCTGGCTTAGAAGAAAGACGTGTCTTTACATGAGACGGGTGCTTCTGAGGGTCCTGCAGGGCCTGAGGTCGCTAAGCCAGGCGGCCCACCTTTACCCCTTCCCCCTGGGTGTGAAGATGCCCCTCCGTGTGGCCCAGGCCAGAGCCCCGCTCAGGACTGTCCGGCCACTTGACCTGGGGCAAGTCGTCTTCCTGAGCCTCTGCTGTTTGGGGCATCCGTAGGGCCCTGCATCGGAGTGGGGTGTGGGGAGGGCAGGGAGGAGCTGGCAGGTCCCACGCACTGCCCCTGGTGCCAGTCAGTACCTGATCAGTGGTGCTTGCCATTCTTTTTTTGGGACAAGGTCTTCCTCTGTCACCCAGGCTGGAGTGCAGAGGCACAATCTCAGCTCACTGCAGCCTCGACCTCCCAGGCTCAAGTGATTCCCCCACCTCAGCCTTCCAAATAGCTAGGACTGCAGGTGCGTGCCGCTACATTCGGCTAATTTTTTGTATTTTTGATAGACACAGGATTTTGCCATGTTGCCCAGGGTGGTCTTGAACTCCTGAGCTCAGGCGATCTGCCCACTTCAGCTTCCCAACGTGCTGGGGTTACGGGCGGGCGTGAGCCGCTGGCCACTCTTGCCGTTCTTAACAACAATGGGAAGGATTGGAAACGGGTGAGAACTGAAAGGAGCTTGGGGAGAAGGCAGGGCTAAAGTCAAACCCTGGAGCGAACACCCAGGCCCCCTCACCCAGAAAGGGCAGGCCAGGGAAGCCCTGCCCTCCACCTGCAGCCCCGAGAAAGGATGCGGGTCCCTGAGGAATGCTCCAAGGTTCGCTCCTGGCTTCCAAGACCTCAGAGCGGAGCAGGGAGCTATGGCACTATGTACTGGGCACGGCAGTTTTCAGGGGGTAGGATCCTGGGGTCCTTGGTCAAAGGGAGGGAGGCCTCACCAGGCCCAGTTTGCAGATAAGGAAACAGGCTCCTCAAAGCCAGGCCACAGACTGATGGTGGGTGTGACCCCTCGACCTGGCAGGGGGGGTGGTGGGGGGCGGGGCACGCTTTCCCCCACTCCTCTAGCCCCAGTTTAGGAGCTCCTGCAGCACTCTTGGGTGTGTGTGTGTGTGTGTGTGTGTGTGTATGTGCATTTCTTCCTCAGCTCCTCCTTTGTGTCTGAGGCACTGTGGGGACTGTCAGAGGAGCCTGGAAACCTCCCAGACTCTGGCAGAGACGCCCAAACAGAGCAAGTTTGGCCCTAGAGAGCAGGGAGCCAACCCCCGGGCCCATCCCACAGAGGAGGAAACTGCGGCTCAGCCAGCTGGGGGCTTGTCCAGGCCCCCTAGGAAGCCGAAGTGGTCTCAACCTCCAGGCCAGGCCTTCCTGGGACTGCAGTGCCCTCCTGCATCCTCGTGGACTGCAGTGCCCTCCTGCATCCTCGTTGGCCCTGCCTTCCCCGCAACCCCAGCGTCCCCTGTCCTCTGGAGAAAGATTTCTGTGGTCCCGGTTGGGGGTGCCAAACTGCCAGCGACAACAGCGTTTTTTAAATCCTAGCCTCGCTAACTTGTGTGATTATTCTTATTTAAGGCAGGGAAGAAACTGGAAGTGGGCAGCCAGTCACCTCTGGGAGGGGGCACCTCCAGGTGGGGGCAGCCCCTCCTGCCTGCCTGTGCCCAGCTCCTACCTGGGGAGGTGGGAGGAGAGGGGAAGCAGGAGGCCGAAAGGGGGGAGGCGGACGGGAGAGGATGAATTGGGAGGATGGGGAAGGGGGAGGCAGAGGAAGGGGGAAGAGGGGGCAGAAGAGGGCGGAGGAGGAAGGGAAGCGGGGGCTGGGGTAAGGGGAGAAGAGGGTGGGAGGGAAGAAGGGGCAGGAGGAGAGGATTAGGGAGGGGAGATGAGCAGGGAAGAGGAGGCTGGGGAGGGCGTGGGGTGGAGGGGGTGAGGAAGGGGGCAAAGGAGGAGGATGGGGAGGAAGATGGGGGAGCACGGACAGGAGCACCCCCTTGGCGGCTCCCTAAGCAGATAGGAGATACATAATTTACTACGGAAATGCAAAAAGAACTGGGAAACTCTCAATTTATAAATATTTATTTTTACAAGTTCGCCCCTCCCGGCTCCCCCTGGCTGGCCCTGGTCTCTCTCTGGGGCCCTGGGGCGCAGGTCCCTCAGCGGCTCTCGCTCGGCCCCTCCTCCCCTCCGGCCTTCCTGCTGCGGTCCCTCCCGCCTCGGGCGGTCTCTCCCCCGGGCCGTCTCCTTCCTCTCTCCCAGTCTCTGCGGCCCGTGTCTCTCCCTCGGTCTCTCCCCCAGTGCGTCTACGTCTCTGTCTCTCTGGGTGGCTGGACGGGGGCGATTTTTGAGTCTCCCCCCGTGGGTTTGTCTCTGTCTCCCCCATCTCTCCATCTGTGTCCTCCCACTTGCCCCGCGGCCCCTGTCCCTCTCACCCGAGGACCCCAGCTCCCAGCAGAGGGTCCAGGGGCGGACAGAGCCCCCGAAGGCTCCCGGGGGTAGGGGTCGTTTCCTTGGCAACGGGCCGGTCGGTGGCCGGGGCGGGGATTGGGTTGAGCCCCGCCCCTGCCCCGCCCCTGCCCCGCCCCCTCGCCCCGGCCGAGGTTGGGGGCGCCTGGGGTGAGGTTCCCGAAGCACGTGGACCGGGCCGCGGAAAGGCGGGGCGGGGCTGCCTGGAGGCCGGCCCGGAGGAGGGGCGGGCAGGGAATCAGCCAATCAGTTAATCAATCGGCGGGTCAATCCGTCAGTCACAGGTTTGATTGATGGATCAGGCCACAGAGCTATCGGTGGCTAGAGCGGCTGGGGTTGAGCGCTCAGGGTGTGGAAAGAGCTGAGTTCTAATCCCTGCTCGGCCTCTTCCTGGCCGTGTGCCTCTAAGCCCGGCGTGGAGCCTCGAGGTCCCCTGTGCGCAGTGGGGCTGTGGCTGCACCTGCCTGCGGGGCTGACAGTCCATCCTGGTGGCCTGGTGGTCCCTGTTCCACCCCCTCCACCTCACGGATGGGAAAGTGCCCGGTGGGCAGAGAAGGGATGGGGCGGGAAGGGGCACCAGCCATTTCACAAGCTCGCAGCCTCTGCTCGCCCAGGCCGGCTTTTTCTGAGCGGAGCCTTCGCTGTCCCATCCTTGGCAGCAGCTGGCTCTGTGCCTGGCCCTGCCCAGGTCCTGGCTTCAGGTGGGAGAATCCTAAATGCCCCTTTGATCGCTCCTCCAGTTCCCACTCCTCTCCTTCAAGGGTGGGGAACTGAGTTCCGCAGAGGCCAGATGGATGCAGGGTTGCTTGGCTAGACCCGTGCCAGCCCCTCCTCTTAAGCCATCTCTGGGCCTGACATATGAGCTGGGGTGGGGGAGTTGTTTGTTAGTGATGGAGGGGTCCTCAGGCAGCGTCTGCGGGGTCAGCAGCTGGAAGGGCCTCTAGATGCTCCCTGCAACTCAAAACCAAGTGTTTGTTTGTAGCTAACATGCAGGTCTGCTCAGCCTTCTGAGCAGCACGGGCTCCTCCCGCCTCGCCAGCCCCTCTCCCTTCCTAGTGGGCTGGGGGGCTGGAGTGGAGGCTCTTGCAGGCGCTGGTGGGAGGGCCCTCTCCAGGAGGGACTGGAGAGTCCCGGGGAAGGTGGCTATTTATAATTTCAGCAGTCCCTTTAAGCCCTGGCTCCAGGCCTGCTGCCAGGCCGGTTCTGTTTGAAGCTCCCAGCTCTAAGCCTGCTGCAGCCCTGCTCTCAAATCCACATCCTCTGCCTCCGTGCAGGGAAGGAGCAGCCTGCGAAGCTCTCCCAGGACTGGGACAGCTGCAGGGCAACGCCCTCCCTGTCCCCAGCCCCCTATGCTGGGCAGACACATCTCACACACACACATGCGCGCGCACACACACACACACACACACACACACACACACAGAGATATGCACACACACAGACACAGACACAGACACACATACACATAGACACAGACACACACACACAGACACACACACATAGACACAGACATGCACATACACATAGACACACACAGATACACAGACACAGACATGCACATACACATAGACACAGACACACACACAGACACACACACAAACACACACACATACTCTTTGTCTGTGCAACAAACACACAAACTCATCCTTTTTAATTTTTTGTAGACAGGGGTCTCGCTATGTTGCCCAGGCTGGTCTCAAACTCCTGGCCTCAAGCCATCCTACTGCCTTGGCCTCCCAGAGCGCTGGGATTACAGGCATGAGCCAGTGTGCCTGACCTAGGAACATACTTTCATAGACTGGCATTTCATGTTTGTGGCCTGTGGGCCCCCATCCCAAGACGTGCCCTGCCATCTTCAAGAACGAAGTTTCCAGAAGAACTTTGTGGCCCTCCCCAAAGGTTCTAGGTTCTATGCCCCACCTCCTTAGAACCCCAGGGCCCCCAAGTGTGTTCAGAACCCAAACCAGCCTAGGAACTGACAGGAAGAAACAGTGGAAATTGTGGTGGGGAGTGGCTGTCGGGTCTTGAAGGAGGGAAGTTGGTTCAGATGCCCAGGGCAGCCCTGTCCCATGGGGTCTGCCTGGCGGCCTCCACCCATTCCCACTGCTGCGTTCTGTGCCTGGGCTCTCGTGTCTTACCTCCCCCTGGTGGACATGTTCTTACTCCCGTTTTACAGATGGGGAAAGTGAGGCTGGGAGTTTAGGTAAAACACCCAAGGTCCCCCAGCAAGAGAGAAGGGTGGGGTTTGAGCCAAACTCTCTGGGGCTCTATGGGTCAGGCTGCCCCCACTTCTGCACTGGCAGCCTGGGTACTTGGCAATATCCTGCCAACTTTTCCCTGCGGCTGGTCGGGGCTTTCACAGGGCCTTCTGGGTGGCAGGGTGGCTGGCACCTCTGCGTGGCACACTGCAGTGTCCAGTCCACATGTCCTGGCTGACCACATACCCTGGGGAGAAAGGAGCGAAGGAAGATGCCAGAAAGGCCCCTGGGTTCAGCTGCGCTGTTGGTGTCGATGGTCTCAGCAGACCCAGAGAGCAGGCCTCGGGGCATCTCAGGCAGCTCTAGGGGAAGGGAGGGCACAGGAGAGACGAGGGGCGTGAGCCAGGACCAGGTCCTGAGACTCAAGACTCAAGGAGCCCTGTGTCACACCAGGCACCAGGAGGGGAGTTGAGGCCAGGGATTCTGCTCCAGAACTAGCTGTGTGACCTTGGGTAAGGCCCTCTACCTCTCTGGGCCTCAGTAAAAATAAAGGGGCTCAGTTCTTTAATTTCTGGGGAGCGTTCCAGGTGAAACAATTCAGTATTCTCTGAACCTTTTATTTTCTGCCAAACCTCTCTTGAGCACCAGCAATGTCACAAATGCTGTGCTTGGGTGCAGCAAGCGGGTGGCTACGGGAGGCCCACTCTGGGGGGGTGGTGCGTGCCCTGTCCTGGGGGAACTGAGGTGCAAACGACCCACTCCCAGCACTAGGCCATGCGCTGCCAGAGGCACAGAGCGGTGAGTATTGGTCACCATCTGCTCAGCATCTGCCGTCTGCTTTATCCTGTTGCCGAATCCGCCCACCAACCTCACGCGGTCGCTACCATTATTCTCCCATTTTACAGATTAGGAAACTGACACCGAAAGAACTAAATACCTGTCTGAATCCTTTCTCGCTCTGTCGCCCAGGTTGGAGTGCGATGGTGTGATCATAACTCACTGCAGCCTCAAACCTCTGGGCTGAAGCCATCCTTCCGCCTCTGCCTCCTAAGTAGCTGGGACCATAGGCGCATGCCACTGTGCCTGGCACTGTCTGAATGCATACGGCTGGTAAGTGTGAGCTGAGGCACATCCCAGGCGGTAGCTGTCTTGATGGTTGTTAGAAAAAGGTTTCAGGCCAGGTGCAGTGGCTCATACCTGTAATCCCAGTACTTTGGGAGGCCAAGGCAAGGTCAGGAGTTTGAGACCAGTCTGGCCAACATGGTAAAACTGCGTCTCTACTAAAAATACAAAAAATAGCTGGGCATGGTGGTGGGTGCCTGTAATCCCAGCTACTCAGGCGGCTGAAGCAGGAGAATTGTTTGAACTCAGGAGGCAGAGGTTGCAGTGAGCAGAGATGGCGCCACTGCACTCCAGCCTGAGTGACAGAGCAAGGCTCTGACTCAAAAAAGAAAGGAAAAGAAAAGAAAAGGGCTTCAAAGTGGAGACTTTGTGTGATCTTCCCTTCCCAATTGGAAAGGGAGGCAGAAGGGTGCTCTAGGCACACCCAGAACAGCGGTTATCTGCTGCCATGTGACAAGCCTCCCCAAACGCAGTGGCTCAACGTGATCATGGATTGGACTGTCTTGTGACTCTGGGTTGGCTGGGCTCAGCAGGGTGGTTCATGCGTGGGCTGTCTCCTGCAGGGGCAGTCAGAGGATAGCAGGAGCTGGGGTCACCTAAAGGCTCCGCTGGGCTGGGTGCCCAAAACAGCCTCATCTTGGTGATCCCATGCTCCCCTAGTGTGTCCCAGATTTCTTACGTTACAGCCCAGTGCACCAAGAGGCAGGAGGCAAACTGTCCCAGTGTCACATCCGCAGTCCTCCACTGATCAACGCAGTCACGTAGCCTACTCAGATTGAAGGCAAGGGGCATGAACCCTACCTGTCAATGATGGGGGTATCAGGGAATTTGTAGTCATGTTTAATCCACCACAGATGCTAATACGTATTTCATGGCACAAATGGAGGTTCATGATTAAATTTCGTGAAAAGCAGGATTAAACAAAACTGTTCTTTCCTGTAAGGCTTCTCAGAGCGTTTGTGGTTGTGGACAGTTGGTCTCCAACCTTGGAAAGGAGTTTGTCCAATTACTTTTTTCTTTTTTTTTTTTGAGACGGAGTCTCGCTTGCCCAGCCTGGAGTGCAGTGGTGCCATCTCAGCTCACTGCAAACTTCGCCTCTTGGGTTTAAGTGATTCTCCTGCCTCAGCCTCCCGAGTAGCCAGGACTATGGGGGCACCACTGCCATGCCCGGCTATTTTTTGTATTTTTAGTAGAGACGAGGTTTTACCCTGTTGGCCAGGCTGGCCTCAAACTCCTGACCTTGTGATCTGCCTGCCTCAGCCTCCCAGAGCGCTGGGATTACAGGCGTGAGCCACCGCGCCCAGCTGCTATACAATTTCCCAAACAGATTTTTGGGAGCTGATTTTGGTTTGGCTGCAGGGGGCTCCTATCTGCAGTGGGGGCTGCCGGAGCTGGGAGGCTGGGTGCTGAGGCTTCTCTGCACACCCTACTTTGGGCGGCACTGTTCTAGAACCTCCAGGTCCAGCTTCCAGAGGACCAGGAGTGGGTATGATAAGGTGTGGAGTTCATCTCTGGCGGCTCCCACCTTCCCAGGCACCAGGGTGTGTAGGGGAGCTGACCAGATCTGCCAGCCAGGGCCCCCTTCCTAGGCAGGCAGGGTCAGGTGGCACCATATCGGGTGACCAGAGCCTCTGACCGCTTAGCCCTCTCTCTTCTTCCCCCCGCCACCGGCCCTGAGAAAAGGGGCTTCCTCCCTCCAGCCTCCTGGCACTCCCTTCTGTGGGGGGGGGAGTGGGAGGTGGATGGGGCAGGAGCAGGGGCCTTGCTGCCTGACTGTGTGACCACGCCCCAGTCCCCGCCCAGGGGGCCTCGGTTTCCCGCTCTGTCCTATGGAGGTGGCGAAGATACCTCTCACGGCTATTGCAGCTAATTTTCAAAGTCCATCACCTGTCTTTCTGAATTTTCTAGAGAGGCCACTTTGACTAGTGGTCAAACAAAAGTCCCTCAAAGAGAAAGGGGTTTCCTTGTGGCTGGTACAGAACCCCCCACCAGTAGGCCCCTGGCTCCCACCCCCCTTCCTCCCCCACCCCTCTCCCACTGGGAGCTGGGCTGCCTGGCAAGCCACTCACCTCTCGGGGCTTCTAGTTCCCTCAGCGGCAAAGTGGCTAATCCCAGTTCTACTGGGGATGCTCCCACTCTTAGGGGGTGTGGGGTGTGGGGGTTGGGGTGGGACGATGCCGGGTCCAGAGGGCTTAGCCTGGCGTCAGGCACGCAAGGCCTGCAGGAGGCCGCTCCAACGCCGAGACCGCCCCAGCACCACGGCTTCCCCCTCTAGCCCACAGCCGTCCACACGGGCTCTGGAGCCAGAACCCGTTCAGCTCCTGTGTCTCAGAATCCCCGCCTTTCCAAGCTGAATGTCACCCTGATTGTGTTGTAGGGAAAGGAAGAGAACACTCGTTCTTTTATATGTATATGTGTGTATATATATATATATATATATATATATATATATATATATAAAATAACATTTTCGGCCGGGCGTGGTGGCTCACACTTGCAATTCCAGCACTTTGGGAGACCAAGTCGGTCAGGATGATCGAGACCATCCTGGCTAACACGGAGAAACCCTGTCTCTACTAAAAATACAAAAAATTAGCTGGGCGTGGTGGCACGTGCCTGTAGTCCCAGCTACTTGGGAGGCTGAAGCAGGAGAATCGCTTGAACCCGGGAAGTGGAGGTTGCAGTGAGCCGAGATCGTGCCATTGCACTCCAGCCTGGGCATCAGAGAGAGACTCTGTCTCAAAAAAAGAAAAAAAAATTTTTCTTCAGTTACAAATGCAATACATGTTAATTGTGGATAATTTTGAAATTAAGATAAACCAAAGAGAAGATGTGAAATGGTCTATAACTCATTACCCATCTATCGCCATGCTGAGCATTTGAGCCTCTGGCCCCCAGACTTTTGCATGAATGCGTGGTGCTCTGAGCACAGGTGGGGACCCTAGAACACAGGGACCCTAGAACACAGGGCCCAGCCATACTTTGTTTTGTAACTGGATTCTTCCATCCGCCAGCAGAATGTGAACTTCTGTGTCACCCAAACTGTCCACCCTCCTGTTCCTCAGAATGCTCCCCGAATGGCTGCTGGTTAGATGTGTGTGTGTGTGTGTGTGTGTGCGCGCACACACGCACAGAATCACAGCCCTGTCCCAGACCCCAGACCCCACCCTTTCCCAGGATCTCCAGGGGCTCTGAGGCCCAGTGTGGTTTGGGGAGCTGGCCTCCAAGCCCCTTTCCAGCGGCGGCCGAGTGCCCCTCTGTGCAATGCCCCAGATTCATTTCAGCCAGTCCACTACTGTGGGACACAGAGATGGTTTCCAAGTTGTGATACCAGAAACATTGCCAATAAATTATATTTATTGATGGAGTCATTAATAGCTAAAGCTCTGGGACAGCACAGATATTTTCTTTCCTTTTTTTTTTTTTGAGACTGAGTCTCACTCTGCCAGGCTGGAGTGCAGTGGCGCGATCTCGGCTCACTGCAACTTTCAACTCCCGCGTTCAAGCAATTCTCCTGCCTCAGCCTCCCAAGTAGCTGGGACTACAGGCGTGTGCTACCATGCCCAGCTAATTTTTGTATTTTTGGTAGAGACGGGGTTTTACCATATTGGCCCAGACGGTCTCAAACTCTTGACCTCAAGATCCACCTGCCTTGGCCTCCTGAAGTGCTGGGATTTCAGGCCTGAGCCACTGCACCTGGCCAGCACAGATATTTTCTTGGAGCGAATATTGAGGAGCTCCCTGGATTCTCGGCCTCCCTAGTACTCCTTCCCCTTCTCCTCAGAACATTCTGGAGGGGGCCAGGCACGGTAGCTCACACGTGTAATCCCAGCACTTTGGGAGACCAAGGCGGGTGGCTCACCTGAGGTCAGGTGTTCAAGACCAGCCTGACCAACATGGCAAAACCCTGTTTGTAAAAATACAAAATTACCCAGTCATAGTGGCGGGTGCCTGTAATCCCAGCTACTTGGGAGGCTGACGCAGGAGAATCGCTTGAAGCTGGGAGGCTAAGGTTGCAGTGAGCAGAAATTGTACCATTGCACTCTAGCCTGGGCATCAAGAGCCAAACTCTGTCTCAAAAAAAAAAAAAAAAAAAAAAAAAAAAAAAAAAAAAAAAAAAAAAAAAAAAAAAGAGAGAGAGAGAGAGAGAGAGAAAGAAAGAAAGAAGGAAAGAAAGAAAGAACATTCTGGAAGGGTAAGGACCATCTTTACTCCTCTTCTGCAGCTGCAGCAACTGAGGCTGGGGGCAGAGATGACACTCTCCCAAGGTCCCCAGACATGGCGTAGACAGACCCTTTCCTCTCCAGCCTCTCCCTGGCCCTTGCCCTGCGCAAGCCTTTTTCTCTGTCTGGAATGTGGCCCCTGCCTGGAGGGCGCAGGGCTGCCTGCACCACAGCTTCCTGCCTGCCCAGTCCCTGACCAGTGGGACCAGTCTGTCTGGGTGACAGACACCTGCGTGGCTGGGCTGCCGGAACAGCCAAACTCACTGTGGGAACACCCAGGGCACAAGGGGTGGGGCTTCAAGGAGGGGGGTAGGCCGTGGTGGAGCGGGGAGAGGGGCCTCCAGGTCATGGGAGAGTGGGGCTCGGGCCCAGGCATGTGGAGTGGCTGTGAAGTCCATCAACGGGGAAGCGCCTGGCTTCCTGGTGCCCGTGGCAGGAAACGCGGCCCTGCGGGTGTGGATCCTTGCGGAGGAAGCCCTTGGCGAGGGAGAGAATGCGGTGATGGCAGCAGATTCTATTAAAAGCAGTTCTCATTACGGTACCATTAATTATTAATAGGATTGGGCAAATAAAGGACGGGAAGACCCAGCTGGGTCTGACTCAAACTTTGCCTCTGAAGCAAATGGCTTTTGGTTCCCGTCCAGGAGGCCCAGCCATGAACGTGCCTGTTGGAAGAGAAATGACAACCCAGAGGCTGCCATGCGGGGCGGGTGCCACTTACGTCTGCTTCAAAAAATAAAGACGGCCTGGCGCGGTGGTTCACACCTGTAATCCCAACACTTTGGGAGGCTGAGGCAGGAGGATTGCTTGAGGTCAAGAGCTTGACACCAGCCTGGGTAATATAGCAAAATCCTATCTCTACCAAAAAACCCAACAAACAAACCAAAAACGCACGCCGGGCACAGTGGCTCATGCCTATAATCCCACTGCTTTGAGAGGCTGTGGCAGGTGGATCACCTGAGGTCGGGAGTTCGAGACCAGCCTGACCAACATGGAGAAACCCCATCTCTACTAAAAATACAAAAAAATTAGCCAGGCATAGTGACACATACCTATAATCCCAGCTACTTGGAAGGCTGAGGCAGGAGAATCGCTTGAACCTGGGAGGCGGAGGTTGCGGTGAGCTGAGATGGCATCACTGCACTCCAGCCTAGGCAACAAGACCGAAACTCCGTCTCAAAAAAAGAAGCAAACAAACAAACCAAAAAACTCAGACATCCGCTGGGCACAGTGGCTCAGGCCTGTCATCTCAGCTACACAAGAGGCTGAGGTGTAAGGACTGCTTGAGCCCAAGAGTTCAAGGCTGCAGTGAGCTGTGATTGCGCCACTGTTCTCCAGCCTGGGCGACAGAGAAAAATCTTGTCAAACTAAATAAATTTAAAAAAAATAGCTGGGCATGGTGGCTCACGCCTGTAATCCAAGCACTCTGGAGGCCAAGGCAGGCAGATCACCTGAGGTCAGGAGTTCAAGACCAGCCTGACCAACAAGGTGAAACCCCATCTTTAAAAAAATAATAATAAAAAAAAAAAGAAAAAGAAAAAGAAAAGGAAAGGAGGCAAGCCCAAGAAAGGACACCTGGAGGAGTATGTGGGGGACTGTGTTGCTCTCAGAGCTCGGCATTTGGGCCCAGATGCCTTGGTTGTCCTTTCCGTTAGGAAACGTCCGTCTGCTCGCTTGGGTAGGCACTGCAGACCTCATTCTCCTCTAAGCACCTTTCCGCCCCTGGGGCTCTCAAGGCTCTAAAGAAATCCAGAGAGGCCAGGTGCGGTGGCTCAGGCCTGTAATCTTATCACTGGGAGGTGAAGGCAGGTGGATCACTTGGGGTCAGGAGTTCAAGACCAGCCTGGGCAACATGTTGAAACCCTGTGTCTACTAAAAAATATAAAAAAGAAAAAACAAATAGCTGGGTGTGGTGGTGCTCGCCTGTAGGCCCAGCTACTCGGGAGGCTGGGTCCGAAGGATGGCTTGAACCTGGGGGCAGAGGTTGCAGTGAGCTGACATCACGTTACCACACTCCAGCCTGGGCGACAAAGTAAGACTTTGTCTCATAAAAAGAAATAAAAAGATCCAGAGAGAACTCTCTCCATGTAGCGGCAGAAACCACGGCGAGAACGAAGCCAGTGGAGAATGTCAGGCTTGGGCTGAGGAGGCCCCAGAGAGAGAGAGAGGCTGCCCCTCTTTCCCGCCCCCCACTGCCTTGTCTTCACCAAACTCCTAACCACCCTTTGAAGCCTGGCTTATGTAGTCTTTTCTCCAGGCAGCACTGCCGGGCCTCAGCGGGGGTAGCCGCTGGTAAACAGACGCTGCCCCTGCGCCTGTGAGGTCGCCAGTCTAGCAGGGTCATACTCAAAAAACCACCACGAACCGTGATGACAGGTGGGGACCATGCTCTAAAGCCAGGAGACAGAAGCCATGCACGGTCAGGGCAGGGATCCCAGCAGATCTGTTTCTTCCCCAGAACCTGCAGCAAAGCGGATGCTCAAGGAATGCGTGTGGCCAGGCGTGGTGGCGCCCACTGCCATCGCAGCTGCCTGGGAGGCCGAGGCGGAAGGATCGCTTGAGCCCAGGAGGTCAAGGTTACAAAGGTTGCAGTGAGCTGTGATTGTGCCACTGTGCCCTGGGCAACATAGCGAGACTCTAAAAAGAAAAAAAAAACAGGCAGACTGACAGAAAAACAGAAATGTGTGCAACAGCACGAGACCGAGGCTTCCGAGATGGAGAGACCTCTGGGGAAACAGGTTTTGCACGGCAGAGGGAGGAAGGGCTGGGACCTGGGACTGCCTCTACTCTTTCATCCTCCCCAAATTCCCTAGATTATTGGTGATTTGTTTTCCGGTATCCCCATGAGGCAGAACAGTGGAGGCACTCCTTTGGGGCAACATGAATTTGGAGATGAATGCGTCTGGGTTTAAACAAGCACACAAAACCCAACAGCGAAGAACTTGTGGACTTCAGTATGAAATGGCATCTGTGGAGAAACCTCTGACGTGGCCATTCTTATTTTTCTGCTAAATACCCAGGAAGGCAGAGAAAAAGATGAAACCTCAGTCATTATGGAAAGTGATGGCTGCCAAACCCATGCGAGAGCTGGGAGGAGATCCTACTAATGATCATGGCAGACGACAGTGCTGGAGAGAAGCTTGTGACTCAGGGACCAGGGACGAGGGTAGGAAGGTACCCAGGACCTCCCCGACCATTTTCTCTCACTCAGCGACCTGGAATCTGTATATTTAGTAGAGATGGGGTTTCACCATGTTGGCCAAGCTGCTCTTGAACTCTTGACCTCAAGTGTTCTGCTCACCTCAGCCTCCCAAAGTGCTGGGATGATAGGTGTGAGCCACCATGTCCAGCCAACAGTAATTTCTGGAAGGAGTTAAAGAAGACGTCAGAAGACTGTGTGGCAGGCCAGGCATGGCGGCTGATGCCTGTAATCCCAGCACTTTGGGAGGCTGAGGCAGGTGGATCACCTGAGGTCGAGAGTTCGAGACCAGCCTGACCAACATGGTGAAACCTCGTCTCTATTAAAAATACAAAAACTAGCCGGGTGTGGTGGCGCACGCCTGTAATCTCAACTATTTGGGAGGCTGAGGCAGGAGAACTGCTTGAACCTGGGAGGCAGAGGTTGCAGTGAGCTGAGATTGTGCCACTGCACTCCAGCCTGGGCGACAGAGTGAGACTCTGCCGCGAAAAAAATAAAAATAAAAATAAAAATAAATAAATTGGAGTCAATCCTCTCCAACCTTGCCACCGTTTTATCAACTAAATTTATGGAATATTCCACGTTCACATTATCTTTCCCAGGTATAGACTCCATCTCAAAAAACCACTGTCTTTGCTCATCCGTAAGAAACAACCCCTCATCCATTAAAGTTTGATCAGGAGATTGTAGCAGTTCTTCCCATCTTCAGGTTCCACTTCTCATTCTAGTTCTCTTGCTATTTCTACCACCGCCACGGTTACTTCCTCCCCTGACAACCTGAACCTTTCAGTCATCCATGAGGACTGGAATCAACTTCTTCCAAATTCCTGTTCATGTTGATAATTGACTTTCTCCCATGAATCATAAATGTTCTTACTGACATCTAGAATGGCGAATCATTTCCAAAAGTTTTTCGAATGGATTTACGCAGATCCATCACTGGCTAGGGCATCCATAGCCTTATGAAATGTGTTTCTTAAATAAGACTTGAAAGCAAAAATTCCTCCTTGATCCATGGGCTGCAGAATGGGTGTTGTGTTATAAGACATGAAAACAACATTAATCTGCTTGTACATCTCTATCAGAGCTCTTGGGTGACTAGGTGGATTGTTCAATCAGCAGTATTTTTATTTTTGTTTTTTTGAGATGTAGTCTCGCTCTGTCACCCAGTCTGGAGTGCAATGACATGATCTCTGCAACCTCCACCTTCTGGGTTCAACCAATTCTCCTGCTTCAGCCTCCTGAGTAGCTGGGACTACAGGCTCATGACACCACACTTGGCTAATTTTTTTTGTAGTTTTAGTAGAGACGGGGTTTTACCATTTTGACCAGGCTGGTCTCGAACTCCTGACCTCAGGTGATCCACCCGCCTTGGCTTCTCAAAGTGCTGGGATTACAGGGGTGAGCCACCATGCCTGACCAGTGGTAATATTTTGAAAGAATTTTTTTTTTTCCCTGAACCGTAGGTCTCAACAGTGGGCTTAAAATATTCAGTAAACCACCCTGTAAATAGATGTGCTCTCATCCAGGCTTTGTAGTTCCATTTATAGAACACAGGAAAAGTAGATTTAGCATCATTCTCAAGGGTCGTAGGATTTTTAGGATGGCAAATGAGCATTGGCTTCAACTGAAAGTCAACAGCTGCATTAGCCCCTAATATGAGAGTGAGCATGGCTTTTGAAGCTTTGAAGGCAGGCATTGACATCTGCTCTCTAGCTATGAGAGTCCTCAATGGCATCTTTCTCACTATAAGCCTGTTTCACCTACATTGAAAACCTGTTGGGCTGGGCATAGTGGCTCCTGCCTGTGATCCCAGCACTTTGGGAGGCCAAGGCAGGCAGATCACCTGAGGTCGAGAGTTCAAGATCAGCCTGATCAACTTGGGGAAACCCTGTCTCTACTAAAAACACAAAATTAGCCAGGTGTGGTGGAGCATGCCTGTAGTCCCAGCTACTTGGGAGGCTGAGGCAGGAGAATCTCTTGAACCCAGGAGGCGGAGATTGTGGTGAGCCGAGATTGCACCATAGCACTCCAGCCTGGGCAACAAGAGCAAAACTCCATCTCGAAAAAGAAAAGAAGAGAAGAGAAAAGAAAAGAAAGAAAGAAAGGAAGGAAGGAAGGGAAAGAAAGGGAAGAAAGAAAGAAAAAGAAAGAAAAGAAAGAGAAAGAAAGAAAGGAAGGAAGGAAGAGAGAGAAAGAAAAGAAAGAAAGAAAGAAAAAGAAAGAAAGAAAGAAGCCAGCCTGCTGTTTAGGGTGGCCACCTTCTTCAACCATCTTCGCCGAACCTTCTGGATAACTTGCCGTACGTAGCTTCTCCATCTGCTCTTGCTGCTTCTGTCCGCACTTTTATGTTACAGAGACGGCTTCTTTCCTTCAGGCTCGTGAACCGGCCTCTGCTGACTTCCAGCTGTTCTTCTGTAGCTTCCTCACCTCTCTCATCCTTCATAGAATGGAAGAGAGTTAGAGCTTTACCCTGGGTTGGGCTTTGGCTTAAGACCATGTTGTGCTGTCTTGATTTTCTATCCAGACCAATGAAACTTTCTCCCTATCAGCAATAAGGCTGTTTCACTTGCTTATCATTCATTTGTCCACTGGAGTAGCACTATTAATTTCCTTCAAGAACTTTCCCTTTGCATTCACAGCTTGGCTAACTGACATAAGAGGCCTAGTTTTCCATTTATTTTGGCTTTCAACATGCCTTCATTTTTTTTCTTTTAAGATGGAGTCTTGCTCTGTTGCCCAGGCTAGAGTGCAGTGGTGCCATCTTGGCTCACTGCAACCTCGACCTTCTGGGTTCAAGTGATTCTCCTGCCCTAGCCTCCCGAGTAGCTGGGATTACAGGCGCGTGCCACCGCACCTAGCTAATTTTTGTATTTTTAGTAGAGGTGGGGTTTCACCGTGTTGGCCAGGCTGGTCTCGAACTCCTGACCTCAAGTGATCTACCTGCCTCGACCTCCCAAAGTGCTGGGATTACAGGTGTGAGCCGCTGTGCCAGCCCAGCATGCCTTCTTCATTAAGCTTAATCATTTCTAGCTTTGGATTTAAAGTGAGGAACATTCCACTCTTCCTTTCACTCCAACACTTAGAGGCCATTGTAGGGTTATGAACTGGCGTCATTTCAATATGGTTTTGTTTCAGGGAATAGGGAGGCCTGGGGAGAGGACGTGGCGTGTGGCACCCAAAACAGTTACAAGAGTAACAGCAAAGATCGCCATAATAGGTATAATAATCACAATGACAGTGAAGTTGGAAGCAGTGTGAGAATCACCTGATGTGACACAGCCACATGGAGATGGCGCGGATGCACTTGCTGGGTGCAGGGTTGCCACAAACCTGCAATTTGGAAAAAATGCGGTATCTATGAAGCACCACGAGCAAAGTACACTAGGGCTAGGTGCTCCGAGGCGGCAGCTCCCGCCTGCCATCCCAGCGCTTTGGGAGGCTGAGGTGGGAAAAACACTTGAGGCCAGGAGTTTGAGACCAGCCTGGCCAACATGGCGAAACCCCGTCTCTACTAAAAATACAAGAAAATTAGCTGGGCCTGATGATGCACGCCTGTAATCCCAGCTACTTGAGAGGCTGAGGCGGGAGAATCACTTCAACCCGGGAAGCAGAGGTTGCAGCGAGCCGAGATCGTGCCACTGCACTCCAGCCTGGGTGACAGAGCCTATCTCTGTCTTAAAAAAAAAAAAAAAAAATTATTGAATTAAACTCTTTCTTAATATACCTCCAAACAAAGATGAAACTCATCATGTGATCAGGAAGGCTTAAAAAATGTGTAGTGAAATGTGGGCAGAGGAGAGTAAAGTCTCAGATACAAGGTATCTGAGCCATGTACATACCACACGGGCTGTAAACAAGCCACCAGTTCATTTGTTCATTTAGCAAATAATTACTGGGCACCTAGTGTGTGCCAGACACTGGAAATAATTGTGATAAACAAAACCTGCCCTCATGGAGGTTACAGTCTAGTATGAAATGCAGACACTTGCGGGGAAATTTGCAAGACGTCAGACCACTACGACAGATCCTGGGGCCATGGATGGTGGCTCATGCCTGTAATCTCAGCATTTTGGAAGGCCTAGGCAGGAGGGTCACTTGATTCCAGGAGGTCAGGACCAGCCTGGGCAACATAACAAGACCCCATAATACCAATTAGCTAGGCATGGTGCTGCACACCTGTAACCCCAGACACGCAGGAGGACAAGGTGGGAGGACTGCATGAGCACAGGAGTTCAAGACCAGCCTAGGCAACAGAGCGAGACCATCTCTACAAAAACAATTTTTTAGGCTGGATGCTCACGCCTGTAATCCTAACATTGTGGGAGGCTGAGGTGGGCAGATCACCTGAGGTTGGGAGTTTGAGACCAGCCCGACCAACATGGAGAAACCCTGTCCCTACTGAAAATATAAAAATTAGCCGAGCATGGTGGGGAATGCCTGTAATCCCAGCTACTAAAGAGGCTGAGGCAGGAGACTCACTTAAACCTGGGAGGCGGAGGTTGTGGTGAGCCGAGATCACGCCATTGCCCTGCAGCCGGGGCAACAAGAGCAAAACTCCATCTCAAAATAAAA
>NW_016107569.1:2529393-2541924 GCF_001604975.1 Cebus imitator | reverse complement strand
AAAAAAAAAGAAAAGGCGAGGTTTGTCTGTACTTAGAGCAGAACGAAGCTGGGTGGTTTAGATTGTGTCCTGTTACTTGCTGACTGATCAGGGAGTCATGTTTGTGAAGTCTGAGGGAAATTCACTTATTACAGAAAGGATGGCTTCCATCACTGGGAGTTGACAAACGATAATCCTGTGGCTTAAAACGCTTGGACACGGAAAACTTATTTGAAGATATTGTCCGTAGAGAGGGGAAAAAAAGCATGGATATTAGCACTGCAACCAGTTAAAAAGCAGCAAGGCTAATGAATGATTATAAATATTGTTTCCAGACTGTATAAAATGTCAAAAATTTTTTTAACTATAAAATCATACAGGCCGGGCGTGGTGGCTCACGCCTATAATCCCAGCACTTCGGGAGGTGGACGTGAGGGGATCACGAGGTCAAGAGTTCAAGACCAGCCTAGGTAACATGGTGAAACCCTGTCTCTACTAAAAATACAAAAAATTAGCCAGGCATGATGGTGGGTGCCTGTAATCCCAGCTATTCAAGAGGCTGAGGCAGGAGAATCACTTGAACCTGGGAGGCAGAGGCTGCAGTGAGACGAGATAGCGCCATTGCACGCCAGCCTGGGCAACAAGAGTGAAACTCCATCTCAAAAAATATATATATACAAAATTTAGCCGGGTGTGGTGGTGGGCACCTGTAATCCCAGCTACTAGGAAGGCTGAGGACAGAGAATCACTTGAACCCGCGTGGCAGATGTTGTGGTGAGCTGAGATCACACCGTTGTACTCCAGCCTGGGTGACAGAGCGAGATTCCGTCTTAGAAAAAAAAGAAATCATATAATGTGAAAATCATAATTTAACCATCTGGATCTAAGGCTTTAAATCACACAAACATAGACCAAAAAGCGGGGGGACCTGGTACACCACGTTAAAGGAGATCGGCTCTGCAGGTGCTTCCAGCTCCAGTCAGACGACCAGGCAGTGACAAACAAGGAACTACAGTGTAAACATGACTTCCAGTGAAATCAGAAAGGAATACCTGCTGACAAAAGTCTAGGGGGGGCAGAGCATTGCCTCACGCCTGTGATCCCAGAACTTTGGGAGGCCAAGGCAGGCAGATCACTTGAGGTCGGAGGTTCAAGACCAGCCTGGCTAACATGGTGAAACCCCATCTTTACTAAAAATACAAAAATTAGCCAAGGGTGGTGGCAGGTGCCTGCCGTCCAAGCCACTTGGGGGCTCAGCCAGGAGAATTGATCAAGTCTGGGAGGCGGAGGTTGCAGTGAGCTGAGATTGGGTCACTGCACTCCATCCTGGGCGACAGAGTGAGGCTCTGTCTCAACAAAAACAACAACAACAAACAAACATCTGGGGGAAGACTAAAGCAAAAAAACCCAGAACAAAATGCAGAAAACAAAAGTATGCCACTATAAGGAGACTCGGAATCATAAGATCCAGCACGTCAATGTTAATAATAAATGTAAATGTGTTACTTTTTCCTAGGAAAGTATCCAAGACTCTCAGATTGGAGAAAACAGAAACTTAGAAGAAACTCTATTTGGTGCTTACAAGAAATAGAACCAAAGGACATAAAGAGGTTAAAAATACAAAAGACTGGGCAGTCATGTAAGGCAAATTCAAGTAAAATGAAAGCAAGGGTAATAATATTTATATCAGACCAGGTGCAGTGGTTCATGCCTGTAATCCCAGCACTTTGGGAGGCCAAGGTGGGTGGATCACAAGGTCAGAAGATCGAGACCATCCTGGTCAACATGGTGAAACCCCATCTCTACTAAAATACAAAAAACTGGCCGGGCATGGTGGCACACACCTGTAGTCCCAGCTACTGGGGAGGCTGAGGCAGTGGAGGTTGCAGTGAGCCGAGATCATGCCACTGCACTCCACCCTGGGCAACAGAGCGAAACTTCATCTCTAAATAAATAAATAAAAAATATTTGTATCAGATAAAGAATCACAGGCAAAAATCATGAGATGGGACTCAAGGTCTTTTGTATGGATGAAGGGGACAAGCCACAGGAAATATCTGATTGTCATGATACTTTGTGTCTTACACAGCACTGGCTCCAACCAGGGAGAGTGATATCATAGACATACAGGCAAGGTCAAAGAAAAAACTCTGGTGTGAGAAGGAGTCTTTAACACATGCCTGTCTTTGACATATTTGGTCTTTTTTTTTTTGAGACGGAGTCTCACTCTGTTGCCCAGGCTGGACTGCAGTGGTGCAATCTCAACTCACTGCAACCTCCACCTCCAGGGTTCAAGGGATTCTCCTGCCTCAGTCTCCTGAGTAGCTGAGATTACAGGCGTGCACTGCTAGTTTTTGTATTTTTAGTAGAGATGGGGTTTTTCCATGTAGGCAGGTTGGTCTCCAACTCCTGGCCTCATATGATCCGCCTGCCTCAGCGTCCCAAAGTGCTGGGATTACTGGCGTGAGCCACCTTGCCTGGCCTCTTTTACATATTTAAATAGTACTTCCCCCAATTTATGTAGAATCAGGATAATATAATGAATAAGATTGATTTAATAATTGAACTTAGTACCCTACAAATAAAAGGTACTCGTTTCTTTGCCAGAGCCCATCAAACATTTATAAAAATTGATCATATAATAGGCCACAAAGAAAAACTCAATAGAACCCCAAAGCAGATATAGTGAGAGCGTCATTCTTTAACCGCAGCGCAATTAAGCTAGAAATTATTAACAAAAGTTTAAATTAAAAAGCCAACCATCTGAAAATTAAAAACCACTTTCGTAAATAACTTTAAATAAAACCTACATGACAAACTGTTAACACTGTAAATACCACATATCCAAACATATGGGAAAGTGGTTAAAATGTTACAAGGAGGAAATTCATAGCTCAATGTTATAAATTCCTTAAGTAAGTAATTATGAAAGTCAATAAATTAAGTTTCAACTTGAGAAATTAGAAAAAAGAACAAAATAAAGCTAAGGCAAGGAGAAAGAAGGACTCCATAAAGATAAAAGGAAGAATCTACTCTATTAGGAAAGAGAAAAACGATAGAAAGAAAAATAATTATATAACCTGGTGTTTTGAGAGTCTAATAAATTACGTAAGCTTCTAGCAGCTCCAAAGAAAATAAGTAGAGAGAAAAGAGTGCACAATAAAGGCGAAAAAGGAAATTCTAAAAATTAAATTATAGTAAGTAAAGCTAGAATAATAAATGTGGGAGTATGAATATATATATATCTCTATATTTGAGATGGAGTCTCATTCTGTCCCCCAGGCTGGAGGGCAATGGCACAATCTTGGCTCACTGCAAACTCCGCCTCCCTGATTCAAGCGATTCTCCTGCCTCAGCTTCCTGAGTAGCTGGGATTGCAGGTGTGTGACACCATGCTCAGCTAATTTTGTATTTTTAGTAGAGACGGGGTTTCATCATGTTGGTCAGGCTGGTCTCAAACTCCTGACCTTGTGATCCACCCGCCTCGGCCTCCCAAAGTGCTGGGATAAATAGATATTTTAATAGGAAAATATGTGTAAGCAAAACTGATGCCACAAGTAGGAGAAAATCGAAACAAACAAGCAAACAAAACAAAACAAACAACATATTACTGCAGGATAGATTGGAAAGGCAGGGCTGGGTGCTGTGGCTCATGCCACTCAATCACTCAAAGTGTAGGGATTTCAAGATCAACCTAGGCAACATAGTGAGATCCCATTTCTACAAGAAATAAACAAATTAGCCAGATGTGATGGTGCTCACCTATAGTCCCAGCTGTTCTGGAAGCTGAGGTGGGAGAATTGCTTGAGCCTAGGAGGTCGAGGCTGCAGTGAGCTGAGACTGCACCACTGCACTCCAGCCTGGACAGCCTGGGCAACAGAGTGAGATGCTCTCAAACGAAAATAAATTTTGTAAAAAGAAAATGTAGAGAAAGATCTCCTTTTGAGACTTCCTGGAGAAGTGCTGGGTCCTGACACTTTTACTAGTAAGTTCTTTCAAATATTCTGTTTTGGGACACAGGAAAGATGGAAAGCCTCCCCAACCGTCTTAAGAATGTAGTAGCTGGGCGTCGGTGGCTCATACCTGTAATCCCAGCACTTTGGGAGGCTGAGGTGTGTGGGTCACCTGAGGTCAGGAGTTCCAGACCAGCCTGGGCAACTTAGTGAAACCCCATTTCTACCTCAAAAAACCCCACAAAATTAGCCAGGTGTGGTGGCAGGCACCTGTAATCCCAGCTACTTGGGAGGCTGAGGCAGGAGAATCACTTGCACTCGGGAGGTGGAGGTTGCGGTGAGCCGAGATCGCGCCACTGTACTCCAGCCTGGGCGACAAGAGCAAAACTCCGTCTTAAAATAAATAAATAAATAAATACCCACAGATTACCCTGATTAAGACTCTCTGGGTAACAGAAATCTGCTTAAATGAATTCAGGAAACGGGAAAACTCATTATGAGGATTCAGAGACCCTTCCCCCAAGAATTAAAGAGGGAAACAGCCACGCCACCACACGTCAACGGCAACAGAACCCCCAGCTCCTGTGAATGCGCAGCTTCGCCCGTCTTTAGCCTCCGCTGCTACCCCTCAGACTGCCAAGGACTGATGACTCCGAAAGCTGACTCTTGGGGTCTTTCAAGGTCCCAAGTCTAAGATTCCCATGGCTGTGGCGACATCCGTGTTCACTAACCTTTCTATTCCTCCTTCCAGGCTGGACCTGCACTTCCCGAGGGGGTTAGGCAGGGCCATGTCACTTGCTTTATCCAATAAAATGTGAGTTGAAGTAACACATGTCACTTTTGTTTTGTTTTGTTTGTTTTTTGAGACGGAGTCTCGCTCTGTCACCAGGCTGGAGTGCAGTGGTGCGATCTCTGCTCACTGCAACCTCCGCCTCCCGGGTTCAAGTAATTCTGCCTCAGCCTCCCAAGTAGCTGGGCCTACGGGCATGTGCCGCCACATCCAGCTAATTTTTGTATTTTTAGTAGAGACGGGGTTTCACCACATTGGCCAGAATGGTCTTCATCTCCTGACCTCGTGATCTGCCTGCCTCATCCTCCCACAGTGCTGGGATTACAGGCGTGATCCACCGCGCCTGGCCAACACATGCCACTTCTAGGTAGAAGCATTGAATCGCTGGTATGAGAGTCTCCCGCTCTGCTTCCTTTGCCTCAGCAGGCATGAGGCCACCAGCTACGCAGAGGTGCCCTGCTGAGCCCACCACAGCTGTCCGCCTGGAGCCACAGCCGACCTGGTATGAGCAGGAAATAAACTTCTCTCAAGCCGTGAGGTTTTGATATTATTTGTTACTTTGGCACAATCTAGCCTATCCTGAATAATTCAATGACAAAGAATACCTATCTCAGGCCAAGAGTTGGCATCTCATTTAACATTAAAATAGTGGAAGCATTCTTAGCAGTGTCTGGAACATGGCAAGGATGCTTCACAAATGCTCTGTACTGTTAAATTGCTCTGAAAGTTCTGGACAATGCAATAAGACAAGAAACACAAATTAAAGGACGACCACTAAAAATGAGATGAATTATCCTTACTTGTGGATATTATAATTGTCTACTTGAAAATCCAAGGGAAGCAAATGGAAAACCACTAAATAATGAAAGAGTTCTACCAAAGTGGTCAGTTATAAAATCAACATCCAAAAAACCCACAGCTTTCCCCTCTCCCTCCCTCCTCTTTTTTGCTTAAAGAAACACAATCAAATCGATTATGTTTATTTCCTGCCTTTTCCTCTATTGGTTTGGAAGTTACACGTTCCATTTATGCCTTTTAGAGATTATCTTTAGATTTTTATCATGTATAAAATTTGTCTATAATCTTCAGCTGGGCACAGTGGCTCACAGCTGTAATCCCAGCACTTTAGGAGGCCGAGGCGGGCAGATCACCTGAGGTCAGGAGTTCAAGACAAGCCTGGCCAACATGGTGAAACCTCATCTCTACTAAAAATACAAAAATTAGGCTGGGCTCTGTGGCTCACTCCTGTAATCCCAGCACTTTGGGAGGCTGAGGTAGGAGGATCACCTGAGGTCGAGACTTCGAGACCAGCCTGACCTACATGGAGCAACCCCGTCTCTACTGAAAATACAAAAATAGCTGCTGGTGGTGGTGCATGCCTCTAGTCCAAGCTACTCTGGAGGCTGAGGCGGGAGGATCACTTGAACCCGGGATTGTGCCACTGTACTTTAGCCTGGGTGACAGAGCCTGATTCGTGTCTCAAAAAAAAAAAAATTGACTTATAATCTAAATCACTATTTTTCACCTTCCTGCTAGATAGTGCAAGGTCTTCAGTCACACCTTCCAAACACCATGTTATGATTGCCTAATATTTAGTTCCACCTTTTCTTTTTCCTTCCTTCCTTCCTTCCTTCCTTCCTTCCTTCCTTCTTTTTTTTGAAACAGGGTCTTGCTATGTTGCCCAGGCTGGAGTGCAATGGCTACTCATAGGCATGACCCCAATACTGATTAGCACAGGGGTTTTTACCTGCTCTGTTTCCAACCTGAGCCAGTTCACCCCTCTTTGGGTCACCATATTGATTCAGAGCTTAGTGCCAGCACCCCACTGCAGTCCAGAGCTCCTGGCCTCAAAGGATCCTCCTGCTCAGCCTCCCGAGCAGCTGGGACTACAGGCATGTGCTACTGCGCCTGGAAGTTCCACCCTATTTTAATCCACCACTGGCCATCACGATAGCTGCTTTTATGGCCAGCTCTTATGTAGATTTTACCCATGTTTCATTCTCTCCATTCGTTGCTTCTTGCATCAAGTGCTCGATACAGCGCTTGGTTCCCTTCTTCCTTAGGTAATCTTTTACTAGCTCTTTCAGCAAAGAGCCGCGAGTGGTAAAGTTCCTCGGTCTTTGTCTGAAATGTCTTTATTTTGCCCTTGCTCTTGAAAGACAGTTTCAGTTGACAAATATTTTCTTTTGTCCTCTCGAAGAGGTGACGATTGCATTTTGTCCTTTGTCATTGGGGCTTTGCTGTTTCCTTGTGGGTCTTGTGCCAGTGGTTAAGGCATGTGTCTTGGAGTCTTGGGCTGCCTGAGTCCAAGTCCCGGCCCTGCCATTCATCATTTTGTGAATTTGTGCCCGGTTGTCTCCAGTCATAATGCTGCAATTTGGGTTGGGCTCAGCTGGGCATTTCTCCTGGTCTGCCTGGGGTCTTTCTCCTGCTGCTTCTCCTGGGGTCTTTCACATGGCTGCTCTCACCTGGGGTTTGAATGATGTATTTGTTCGATAGGGCTGTCTTAACAAGATACCACAGGTTGGGTGGGCAGAAAACAGAAAGGTGCAGGGCACAGTGGTTTACGCCTGTCATCCCAGCACTTTGGGAGGCGGAGGCAAGAGGATCACTTGAGCCCAGGAGTTTGAGACCAGCCTGGGCAACATGGCGAAACCCCATCTCTACAAAAATACAACCACTAAAAAAACCTAGTCGGGCTGGAGGCATGCACCTGTGGTCCCAGCTACCCGAGAGGCTGAGGTGGGAGAATCACTTGAGCCCCAGGAGGCAGAGGTTGCCGTGAGCCGTGATCCCACCACTGCACTCCAGCCTGGGCGACAGAGCGAGACCCTATTTCAATCAATCAATCAATCAATCACAGAAAGGTATTTTCTCACAATTCTGGAGGTTAGAAGTTCCAGGTCAAGATACTGGTACATTGGTTTCTTCTCTCCTTGGCTTACAGCTGCCCCCTTCTTCCAGCGTCTCTACACGGTGCTTGCCTGTGTCTTACTATCTTCTTATAAGGAACCAGTCATATTAGATTAAGGCCCACCTATGTGGCCCCATTTTACCTTAATTATGTCTTTAAAAGCCCTCTATTGGCTGGGAGCAGTGGCTCACGCCTGTAATCCCAGCACTTTGGGAGGCCAAGGCAGGCAGATCACGAGGTCAGGAGATCGAGACCATCCTGGCTGACATGATGAAACCCCGTCTCTACTAAAAATACAAAAATTAGCTGAGCATAGCGTCATGTGCCTGTGATCTCAGCTGCTCAGGAGGCTGAGGCCAGAAAATCACTTGAACCCAGGTGGAGGTTGCAGTGAGCTGAGATCACGCCACTGCACACCAGCCTGTGAGACAGAGCGAGACTCCGTTTCAAAAAAAAAAAAAGCCATCTATCCAAATACAATCACATTCTGAAGTTCTGGGGTCAGGACTTCAACATGTGAATTTATGGCAGGGGGTCGGGCGAGAGGGAGCAGGAGATGATGCAATTCAGCCCATAACACCTGGGGTGGAGGGTTCTAGATGAACTCACTGGTATGCCTGGCAGGTGGTGTTGGCCATCTGATGGGTGGTTCCCTTCGACCAGAATCTACGCTGGGCTTTTTTAAATTTTTTGAGACAGGGTCTCACTCCGTTGCCCAAGCTGGAATGTGGCTGCACAGTCACATCTCTGCAACCTCTGCCTCTAGGGCTCAAGTGATCCCCGCCTCAGCTTCCCAAGCAGCTGGGACCACACGTGTATGCCAACAGGTTTGAGCGATTATTTTATTTTTAGTAGAGACAATGTCTTGCCATGTTGCCCAGGCTGGTCTTGAACTCCTGGACTCAAGTGATCCACCTGCCTTGATCTCCCAAAGCGTTGGGGTTACAAGCATGAGCCACTATGCCATGCCTACACTGGGCTTCTGTGGTGGAAATATTTGTTCTAAGATAGCAAAGGTAGAAGCCGTGAGGATTCTTAAGGCCTGGCTTTGGAAGAGGCGTAACATCATGTCTGCTACACTCCATTGGTGAGAGCAAGTCTCACAGCCAGTCCAGATCCAAGGAGGGCGGTAACGGATTCAGCTTCTCACTCTGCGGTAAGTGGTTAAGAGTGTCCTTTAAAGAGGAGGAGTAACAAAGTCACAGAGAAGTGTTTGTTGTTGCTGTTGTTGTTTAAGACAGGATCTCCCTCTGTTGCTCAGGCTGGAGCACAGTGGTGCAATACAAATCCCTACAGCCTCGACCCTGCACTCAAGCAATCCTCACACCTCAGCCTCCCAAGTATCTGGGACCATAGGCATATGTCACCACACCCTGCTAATTCTTGTACTTTCTGTCCAGATGGAGATTCATCATGTTGCCCAGGCTGGTCTCAAACTCCTGAGCTCAAGCAATCTGTCTGCCTCAGCCTCCCAAAGTGCTGAGATGACAGGCGTGAGCCACCATGCCGGCCAAATTACAAAAATTAAGCAGCATTAAGTAATAAAGATTACTTAAGCCTTCTGTCCCTTAATTTTTCTTCATCTTTAAAATGTGGATAATAACACTACTAGTTGGCTGGGTGGCAGTGGCTCACACCTATAATCCCAGCATTTTAGGAGGCCGAGGCGGGCAGATCACTTGAGGTCAGGAGTTCAAGACCAGCCTGGCCAACATGGCAAAACCATCTCTACAAAAAATACAAAAATTAACCAGTCATGGTGGTGCGTGCCACCAGTGGTCCCAGCTACTTGGAGGGAGGTGGAAGGATTACCTGAGCCTGGATGGTCAAGGCTGTGGTGGTGGTGAGCTGTGATCACACCACTGCACTCCAGCCTGGGTGACAGAGTGAGACTCCGTCTCAATAAATAACATAAAATAAGTTAAAATAAAAACAACACTAACAGTGTTGTTTTTAGGACTTAAAGAGTCAACGTGCATATGTCTTCATTATGGATGCTGTTAGGTAGTTAGGTAATCTCTTCTTCCTTTCTGGTTTCTTTAAGTCATTTTCTTTGTCTTTAGGATTACATATTTGGTGTAGATACCCAGGTATAGGTTCACTGTTATTTATACTTCTTGTGGTTGATGTACTTTTTTTTTTTTTTGCCACTGCTCTTGGCAACCTTTTCAATTTTTTTGTAGAGACGAGTCTCACTATGTTGCCAGGGCTGGTCTCAAACTCTTGGGCCCAAGCTATCTTCCCACCTCATCCTCCAAAGGGTTGGATTATAGGCATGAGCCACTGTGCCTAGCCTGATGGCACTTCTTGAATTTGAGGAGTTGTGTCTTTCATCGATTCTGGGATATTCTCAGACATTATCATGTTGAATACGATATCTTTTCCATCCTCCTCACAATCTATCGCTTTCCAGGTCTTCTCTAAGCCATATGTTGGACTCTTATTCTTTTCAATGTGTTTCTATTTTCATTCTTTCTCTCTTTATCTTTGTTTCTTTAAAAAGTATTGTTTTAGAAGCAGCATCTCACTCTGTTGCCCAGGTGGGAGTGCAGCAGTCTGATCATAGCTCACTGTAACCTTGAACTCCTGGGCTCAAGCAATCCTCCTGCCTCAAGCCTCCCTGGTAGCTAGGACTAAAGGCATGTGCCACCACACTCAGCTAATTTTTAAAAATTTTTTGTAGAGACACGGGTCTTGCTATGTTGCCCGGGTTGGTCTCAAATTCCAAGTCTCAAGTGATCCTCCTGCCTTGACCTCCCAAAGTGCTGGTATTATAGGCATGAGGCACTCCACCTGGCCCTCTTTATCTTTGTGGGCTACATTCTGGGTAATTTCCTCAGTTCTGTCTTCCAGTGCATGAACACTTCTTCAGCTGTATCTTATCTGCTATTTAACTAATCCTTTGAAATTTATTTTCAGTGGCTACAGTTTTCCTTTCAAGAAGATCTTTGCTTTTCCTTCACCTTTGCCTCATTTTTGTTCGTGTTGTTTTCTTTTCTTTTCTTCTGTTTTCTTTTTTTGAGACAAGGTCTGCTTCTATCACCCAGGCTGGAGTGCAGTGGCATGATCTCAGCTCACTACAACCTCTGACTCCTGGGTTCAAGCCATCTTTCTACCTCAAACCCCTGAGTAGTAACTGGAACTACAGATGCTTACCACCACGCCTTGCTAATTGTTGTATTTTTCATAGAGAGGAGATTTGGTCATGTTGGCCAGGCTGGTCTTGAACTCCTGACCTCAAATGATCAGCCTGCCTTGGCCTTCTAAAGTGTTGGAATTAAAGGCATGAGCCATGGCGCTTGGCTACCTCTTCTTTTTTCATGGTGTCCTTTCATTTTCTTCTTATTTTTTTTCTTTTAATAATCTAAAGCACACTTGTTTTGTAGTCTCTTTCGGATTGTGCTATTATCTCAATTTCTTGGTGTTCTAATCCTTTTGTTTTGTTGCGGACACTCCCTGTGGTGGATCAGTTCTCCCTACGGTTTGCATTTTTAGCTGTGAGCGCCTGTTCAGTGAGGATCTTGCCTTTCTATTGGGTTCTCAGCTGCAGAATGACTTCTTGCTCCAGTTGCCTCCTCCCAATCTCCAGTACCGGGTGATCGCCCATTCTTTCTTTCAAAATCAATTATTTTGCTGTTGTTGTTAAATTTTGTCCATGTTCCTCAGCAGGAACAGTGTCAACATTAGCTCAGTCTGCTAGGTTACCAGAAGCAGAAGTCAAATTTAATAGGTTATAAGGGCATCACTTAAAATCAGTAGGGAAAAGATGAGCTGTTTATTAAATAGCATTAAGACAACTGTTCAATATCTGGGGGTGGAGGGAGGCTGTTAGCCTTAACATACACCATAACTAAAATAAATTGCAGACAAAACGAAAACTTAAATATAAAAGTGGAACTATAAAAATGCTAGATAAAAATAATATGATGGGAAAGGCCTGTTTAATTATTCAACGGATGGTAAAATCCTCCTGAAGCTTTGCTACAAAAAAATGTAAAAGTTATGTACATTGAAGAACTATGCAAAAAGCCCTAAAAAGTAAGTAACCAATTAAGAAAATATTTACAAGAGATGATAAAGGCTCAATATCCTCTATCTACAAAGAGCTCTCACATATCCATTAGAAGACAATTAGTACCTAATAGGAAAATATGCAAAGACATGAATTAGTAATTCACAAAATAAGAACTACAAATGGCCAAGAAGCATATGAGAACAGGTTCATCTTCACTAACAACAAAAGAAATGTGTGTTAAAATGAGTTATCTTTTCATCCTATCAAATTGGGCAAAAATTTCAAGAAGATTAAAATATCCTGTGTGTTGAAGGAAAAGGGATTCTACAGAAACCTTCTTCCCTAGGTCTCAAATTCCTGGCCTCAAGTAATCCTCCCATCTCGGCCTCCCAGAGTGCTGAGATTATAGGCATGAGACACCTCACCCGCTGTCTTATTTGGAAAAGGGTACATTTTGTCAATGTATTTAAGGTAAGGGTTTTTTTTTTTTTTTTTTTTGAGATGGAATTTTACTCTTTTTGCCCAGACTAGAGTGCAGTGGCACCATCTTGGCTCACTGCAACCTCTGCCACCCTGAGTGGGTGGGACTACAGGCATGCGCCACCACGTCCAGCTAATTTTCTGTATTTTAGTAGAGACGGGGTTTCACCATGTTGGCCAGGCTGGTCTCGAACTCCTGACCTCAGGTGATCCACCTGCCTCAGCCTCCCGAAGTCCTGGGATTTCAGAGCTGGGAGAGAATGAATTTCTGTTGTTTGAAGCTATCGAGTATGTGGTCATTTGTCCCACGGCCCTAGGAAGCCAATACAGAGCGTCATCGGGCACTTGGGGGATAATCTGGCAGGGTGCAGCACAGGCCCTACACTGAGCATTTCTTTTT
>NW_016107569.1:2511336-2529357 GCF_001604975.1 Cebus imitator | reverse complement strand
GGCTCACCGCAACCTCCGCCTCCTGGGTTCAGGCAATTCTCCTGCCTCAACCTCCTGAGTAGCTGGGATTACAGGCACGCGCCACCATGCCCAGCTAATTTTTTTTTTTTGCAGTTTTAGTAGAGACGGGATTTCACCATGTTGACCAGGATGGTCTTGATCTCCTGACCTCGTGATCCACCCGCCTCGGCCTCCCAAAGTGCTGGGATTACAGGCTTGAGCCACCGCGCCCAGCCAAACACTGAGCATTTCTTTGCTTCTAGAAATTACTGAAGATTAATAATTGAGGATTTGTCAAAGATCCCACAGAAAGGACATTCACTGCAGCCTTCTTCTTTAAAGGAAACGGAGTAAACAACCTATATGTTCAGTAACTGGACTGGCTGAGTAAACAATGGCTTGGCTGTATAAGGATAAAGATTAAACACAATCACGGCCACGGCCGACAGTGTGCTTTCGACGGACTCCACGTGGAAGGCGTGCTTCCTGCCCGATTCCTCGTGGAATTCTCACCACAGTGCCGTAAGGCAGGCTTCAGTAACCCACCACCCAGAAGGGGATTTTTTTAGTGCACTCTCTGACCTCAGTCAGAGACTGAGAGGCTGAGGTCAGAGAGTGTAGCCACCAGTTCAAGGTCACATAGCAAGGGGCCAAGATTCTGACCCTAACCCCCGTGCTATTCCTCCACCAGCCAACACGACAGATCATGGTGCAGCCTTCAGATACCAAGATGCTGACGACAGGTCTTTACACAGAAGGATGTCGGTGGCATAGCGTCGGTGGAGAAAGCAGCCGAGCACGTACCATTTTTGCAAAAATGAAAAGCACATTCAGTGTGCAGAGGAAAACAGGCTGGGAGGATTTACTGTGCACGTTAGCAGGGAGAGTACCTCTGGGATGGATTCAGTGATTTTTATTTTCTTACAATGAGCGCATACAGCTTTTGCCATCAGGGCAAAATATTAAAAGACAAAACAGCACTGGCTGTGGGACTGACCGCGCCCGCCTCTGAGGCGGTGCTGGGAGGTGGGGAAGAGGCGGCTGTAGCCCAGCCGGCCGGGACCCCGGCGCCTGGCTCTCCCCTGCCCTTGGCCTTCTCCCCAGCACTGCCCGTACCTTCCCTGCACCTGCGCTTCTGTGGGTATCGATTTTTCCATCCTTCAGAGAAGCGCCTGAGGAAAAGGAAAGAGCATCTTTGGATCAATGAACACAGCCCTGCAGCCAGGGGTGGAGGTGGCCGTGGGCCGTGCCTGCTTGTCACTGCTGGGTCCAAGATTTGAGGGGGGCTCTGTGGGGGGGAGGTGAGACTGGCTGGGCTGCCTAGGGTGGCGTGTATGTGTGTGTGTGTGTGTGCTTTGGGGGGGGTGGGGAGTGGTGGAGGGTAGGTGTGGTCAGGGTCTGCGTGAGGTGTGGAGTGGGGGGTTACATACACGTGTGTGGCGGGAGATGGGTGAGCATCTGGGGTAAATCAGGGTTGTTGAGGGGTGTGGTGGGCTTCTTCCGAGCGGCTGCTCTTGGCCTGGAGGAACAGTGAGCGGTGCAAGCCTCCTTTGTGAAGCCTAGTCTCCCACTAACTCAGTTCATGGCTCTGTGAGGGACAGGCTGGTACATACCCATTGCCCAGATGATGAAACTGAGGGCTGTGTGTGTTCGTGGCAGAGGTGGGGAAGAGAGGGATGGAGAGGGCAAAATGACATTGTTTGTATTAACTGCAGAATAGAATCTTGTATTCAAGAGACACTCGTGTATTGAACAGGCACTCACCTGTTCTGGGTGCTCGGAGATGAGTGGGTGGGGACAGAGCGGGGCAGCCGAGGCTCCCTCGGAGCTCACTGTGGGGGCGGGGGGAGGTGGAAGGGGAATGCTCCCGGGCCTATGGGCCTATCGGGTCGAGTCAGCAAACCCCGACTCCACATTTGCTAGGCCTGTCTGGGCCTCACCCGGCCTCTTCTTTTCTGGCCAAATCCCTTCCCGACAGGTCATATGACCAAACCCCAAGCCCCTCGCTCCTGCTCTTCCCAGCAGCCCCCACAGATGGCTCTCAGACCCCAGAGCTCTCTCTGCTTCTGTTCCACGGCAACAGGAACAAACGCCCCACAGGAGTTGGCTTCCCTGCTCACTGTCTGCCCCTGCGCCGCCCCCTGGCCTAGTCTAGGAGCTCCTCCCGGGAAATCGGGAAATCGGGCTGGGACTGTGGGGCCCTCCTGGCTGGGTCTGCAGTGCCCACTGGCTGGCCTGGCACCAAAAATGGCTCAACATACATTTATTGCATGAATGAATGAACCATGATGATTGCTAAGGAAAGCAACGTGCAAATGGCCTGTCGTGGGGTTCAGTGTGCATGTATTGTGTTGGCGTCCACACGCCTGTGCAGCATGTGTGTGCACCCCCAGGCACACACGTGGTGTGCTGCATTTATGTGAATCCATGTGTGCGTGTTTGTGTATGTGCACACACGCATACAGTGCTTGCTTGTGTGCAGGTGTGTGTGTTCACACGTCCATGCCAACCTAGGTGCATGCATTTCTAAAAATTATTTCTTTTTTCTTTCTTTCTTTTTTTTTTGAGATGGAGTTTCACTCTTGTTGTCCAGGCTGGAGTGCAATGGCGTGATCTCAGCCCACTGCAGCCTCCACCTCCTGAGTTCAAATGATTCTCCTGCCTCAGCCTCCTGAGTAGCTGGGATTACAGGCATGTGCCACCAGGCGAGGCCAATTTTTTTTTTTTTTTTTTTTAGTAGTGATGGGGTTTTGACATATTGACCAGGCTGCTCTCAAGCTCCTGACCTCAGGTGATCCACCCACCTCGGCCTCCCAAAGTGCATTTTTATATGCCAGTGCGTGCATGTATGTCTACCTCGCAGGGTGTGCGAGGAGCTCACGTATCCTTCTCTCAGGTTTAGCTCTCTCCCTGACCTGCTTCCCGCAGCCTACCTTTCTGCCTCATATTTTTTGAGACAGGGTCTCACTCTGTCACGCAGGCTGAGTGCAGTGATGCGATCACAGCTCACTGCAGCCTCAACCTCCCAGGCTCGAGCCATCCTGCCTCAGCTTCCCCAGTAGCCAGGACTACAGCTGTGCGCCACCACGCCCAGTTAATTTTTTTCTTTATATTTTTTAACTACTTTATCACAAACAACTACTTCGCCTTTTTTTTTTTTTTTGAGACGGAGCCTTGCTCTGTCACCCAGGTTGGAGTGCAGTGGCGTGATCTCGGCTCACCGTGTGAGCCATGTGCTTGAAATCAAACCCCAATGCGCCCCTGCGGCCTGCAGGCCCCTCCTGGCCCCTGCTTCTCTGCTGCAGCCACACAGCCAGTTCTGTCCCTTGGGGCCTTTGCATAGGCCTGGGGTACTCTTTCCCCACATCATCTCGGGCTGGCCTCTGCTTAGCCTTCAGCCCAGAGGCCCCTCCTCCAGGAGGGCCTCACTACCCATCTGTTTACCTGGCTCTTGCTGTCTTCCAAGTGTGGTTGAGCTCCCAGCACAGTGGACAGTTCTTAGTAAAGATCTGTAGGACAGTAGGGGCGGAAGGGCTGTGGCCCTCACTCTGGCTCCCTGGATTCCAGTCCTCACAGCCCCGGTTAGTAAGCACCTACCGTGTGCCAGGGCCCAGCCCAAACTCGCCAGTGGGTCGACCATGGGCAGGTGGCATGACCTCTCAGACCACTAGTCTGTCCATCTTTAGCGTGAAAGGCAGCCCCAAGTCACCGAGGGCTCCCCACTTTGGTTTTCTTTTTTGTCTTTTTTTTTCTTTAGAGGTGGAGTCTTGTTCTGCTGCCCAGGTGGGATGCGATCTCATCTCACGGCAACTCCCGCATCCCAGGTTCAAGCAATTCTCCTGCCTCAGCATCCTAAGTAGTTGGGATTACAGGTGCGAACCACCACATGCAGCTAATTTTTGTATTTTCAGTAGAGACAGGATTTCACCATGTTGCTTAGGCTGCTCTTGAACTCGTGACCTCAAGAGATCTGCCTGCCTTGGCCTCCCAAGTGCCGGGATTGCAGTCGTAAGCCATGGTGCCCAGCCCCCACTTTTATTTTGATGGTGGGTCTAGGCTTTCTGCAACTCAGTAGTCTGCAGAGCCTGAGTCTGTGGGGCTTCTGGGGTCTGCAGCTTCCTGGGCACCCCCAACCCTGCCAGACTCCCACATGGCTGCCTTTGCTGAGAGCACCTTCCTGGCTCCTCCTGGTGCCTGCACGGGACATCCCTGGCTCAGGCCTCCTTCAGAGATCTCCTCACACCCTCTGTCTCCTACTGGGCTGTGACAGACCAGGCATGTCTTTCAGCATTCTAGCTTTGTGGGGACACCCTATGTGGCCAAGTGTCCCCAGGCTCACCCAGCTGAGACAAGATCTGGGAAGGGTCTGGCAACCCTCCCACCCAGCTTCCCAATGGGAAGAAGCCACGCCCTTCTGCGTCTCTTCAGAATCTTTGGGGCTGTTTACTGCCCACCAAGCCTCCAAACCGCAGCCCTTGAAACCCAGAGGAGAGGGGCGCCTCATCACTAGTCATGGCTTCTACTTGATATCCGTCCAAAAGGCCCGGCTTCATGAGCCACCAGGCATCCCAGCCTTTTCTGTTAAGTCGGGGTCTGTTTCCACGCTGAGGGTCCCTGAGGCACCTCTGGAGAAGGGGTGCAGGTATGGCAGAGCACGGGGTGGGCACCCAGCTTCTCAGTCCCTTCTCTTTTCCACCCAAGCTCCAGGGGCAGAAAACAACCCACACCTGCCAGAAACCTGACCAGGCTGCAGAGCTGGAAAAGCTGGTTTAGTGCAGGGGGAGTGGGGGCAGGGAGGCAGGCAGGGTGGGCCCTTCCGAGGTTGCCGGGCGCTGATCACATCAGCCGACTGGCCCTTGGCCTCTCAGGACTGTCAATTGGAGGTTCCTTTTCCAAGAGATGGCTCTTGCCAAGGTCACCTGGGCAGTGACTACCGCAAGCCCTGGGCGCTCCCGGGAGCCGCAGCGCAGGGACAGTCCGTGCAGACAGGTGGTGGGGGAGGCGGGGAAGGGCAAAGCCCTCCACTCTGCTAGTTGCCCGGGCCTGGCGGGCGAAAGGACTCAAACGCCAGAGCCCTCCGGCCCCCGGCCAAGAGGGTTAAAGGCTAGGCCCAGCCGCGCTTTGCCGGGGTCCAGGACCGGATGGATAGTGGAGCGCCCGCTGGGGGCCTCGCGCTGGGCGCTCCCAGCTGCTTGAAAGCCGGAGGCAGCAAGAAGCAGGGAAAGGGACTGGAGGGACTCGAGCGAGTGACAGCTTGGAGTGGCGGGTGGCCGCTGATCGCGCGCCCAGCTTGGGGAACGCGCCGCCTGCGCACCCGGGCGCGCCCGGGAAGGCCCGCTAGCTGGCACCGCGTCAGTTTCCGAGCTGTCTGTGCATGTCTATTTCTTTCACTAGAGGTTGCTCACTTTCACTTCTTGGTTCCTTTCGCCTCCACTGACGGCTCCGGGAGCGCGTGTGCGCGCATGTGTGTGTGCGTGCCCGTGTGCCCGCGCGCGCCCGGCGACCTCGCCCCGCGCCCCTGTCCCTAGCGGGGAGGGCGTCCCGGCGGGCGTGGCGGGTCCTCAGGGAGCGTGGGAACCCGCGCTGGGGAAGGCCAGCCAGCCCGGGAGGCCCCGATTACAACCCAGTCTGTGTTGCCACGTTCACTACCCGTGCCCCTCGTCCCCACCCACTTCTTTCTCTTTCTGGGTCTCCAGACCACCGTCCCTGAAGCTGCTGCTACTTCTCCTGACTTGGACCGGAGGTGGGGGAAGGAGGCTCTCTGCCACCCGTTTCTCCCATTCCAAGGACACCGAGGCAAGAATGGACGGGGCCTTGCTCCACTCACAGAACAGGAAGTCACATCCCGAGCCTTTTGCTTGAGCAAGTGAAGTTTGGATGGGGCTGCGAGGAACCTCCGCAGCTTTTCCACACACCCCCCACCAAGCCCCGATGGCCTCCTTACAGTTCTTTTAGCATACCCTGTTCCTGGGTCCCACCTCAGGGCCTTTGCGCGAGCTCTGGGCTCCAAAAGTCCAGAGACCTCTATTCCTCACTAATTGACCTTAAGCAAATTGCTTAACCTCTCTGAGGACCCATTTTCTTGGCTGTAAGATGGGCTCAGAACAGGATGTTTGAGGGTTCAAGGAGATGACAGATGCAGAGCGCAGGACCAGGCACTTAGGGCAGAGCAAAGGACATGCCAGGGCAGTTGCAGGAATTATACAGAAGCTTCCCTCACCTGGGGTCCCTCCACTCTCTCCAGGGAGCTCCTTCACCTTTCACCTCCTCAGTCCTCAATGGCTGACTTTCACTGGGAACAATTCCCTGCCCCAATGCCTGCTGTGAGGAGCAACCGGTGGAAACAAAAAGAGGACCAGGGCTGGAGGCTGGAGAACTGGGTTCAAATTCTGGCCACTTCTGCCTGGCTGTGTGATTATGTGTAAGTTGCTAGGCCTCTCTGTGCCTGAACTTCTTTCTCAGTGAACTGAGGCAGAAGGCTGCCTGGCCTGCATCTCAGGGCCCTGCGAGGATGAAGCAGAGCCTGGTGGGATGTCATTCTAAGCAGCAAAAAGCCCCAGACAAAAGCACGTCACCACTGTCATTTCCACCCATCCTCACAGCGTGGATTCAGGCTTGAGGAATCAGCTTGTCAACTGCATCTGAGGGGTCCCTGCCACCAGTGCTAACGGGAGGTGGCTGGAAGGCCACTTCCAAGAAATTTGCAGCTTGATGGGTTCTGCCATTCATGTGTAGCCTTGGTCCTCAGTTCCAACAATGGGGGTACTTGAGGCACGTGACAGCCCCAGAAGGGAGTGTCCTGGGGAAAGAAACAACGTCTACTTCTCCAATGAGTAAGGCCTTGGCCAGGGACCGTGGTGCGACCTTCCTCAACGCTGCCACCTGGCCCCCACATTGACTCTCCCTCACCCCACATACTCCCTCCTGAGCACCAGCCCCTGAAAAGTACCCATGTGGGGGCTCCATCCAGGTCTCTCATGCCCCCGTATAAAAGCGGCCACCCTTCCCCCAAGTTCACTGCTCCTCAATTGCTGACACCATCACCTGCCCGGTTCTGAAGCCGCAGGCTCACGGTCCACGTGTTTTCTCAAGACAGAAGCACTGACATTGATTTTGCTGCATGTGTATCGTAAAACTGCAGATGATATAAAACGCACTGCCGGCACTGTCGCTCACGCCTGTAATCCCAGCACTTTGGGAGGCCGAGGCTGGCGGATAACAAGGTCAAGAGATCAAAACCATCCTGGTCAACATAATGAACCCCCGACTTTACTAAAAATACAAAAATTAGCTGGGCATGGTGGCGCGTGCCTGTAGTCCCACCTACCCAGGAGGCTGAGGCAGGAGAATCACTTGAACCCTGAGGCAGAGGTTGCAGTGAGCTGAGATGGTACTACTGCACTCCATCTTGGTGACAGAGCGAGACTCCATCTCAAAAAAAAAAACCAAAAAACAAAAAACATGTGCGTCAGAGAATGGAAGTTCCCTCCCTCATTATATGCCCTCCTGAAATAGGCACATTTCACAGTTTTATGAATTCCTGTATCTGTTTGAGCTCTTTTACAACAGACAGAAAGTCCAACCAAATAGGAAATAATGGGCTCATGTAATGGAATGATGCAGAGTGATAGTGGGTTTCAGGCATGGTTTGATCCAGCGGCTTGTGTTGCTGCTGTTGGGTCTCTGTCTTGGCTTCTCTGCAGTTCCTTTTCCTTTGCCTTCCTCACAGTGTCAGCTGGGCCCACTCAGGGTGGTGCAGTGACTGCTGGGGTCCCAGAGTCTGTCCCCAATGATGTACCATCGGAAGACACAACATGGATTCATTTTTGCCTCCTGGGGATGAGTGAGGAAATCTGCTTCTCAGAGGTGCTCCGACCCACTCTAGGGAGGGTCAGAGAAGGCTTTCTGGAGGAGGCAAGGCCTAATCTGAGTTGGTACCTCCGCCTTTACATATGCAAAAGCAAGGTACCCTTCACCTCTATGAAACTTGGGGCTCAAAAGGGTTAAGCCAGGCCAGCGTGATGGTTCATGCCTATAATCCCAGCATTTTGGGAGGCCAAGGCGGGCGGATCACCTGAGATCAGGAATTCAAAACCATCCTGGCCAACATAGTGAAACCCTGTCTCTACTAAAAATACAAAAATTAGCTGGGCGTGGTGGTGCGCACCTGTAGTCCCAGCTACTTGGGAGGCTGAGACAGGAGAATCGCTTGAACTCAGGACCCGGAGGCTGCAGTGAGCCAAGATCACCACACTGTACTCCAGCCTGAGCGACAGAGCAAGACTCCGTCTCAAAAAAAAGAAAAAAAGTGTTAAGCCATGGGGTGGAAGAGGCTGAAGCGACCATGGGGCTGCATGCATGAAAGTCAAAGGCATTAAGCTCCTACTTTGCAGATGGGGCTGGGCTGGAGCGCCAGGCTGTGTGGCCTCGGAAAAGTGGGCGCTGTGGAACGAAGGCACCCCAGCCTCTGGATTTATCGGGAGGGTTAGGCCCGGCCCCCAAATGCACTCCAGGACTTGTTTATATTCTTGTTAATGGAGGCTCTGTCACTATTGCCACCTCCGGAGAGCCCTCAGCACAGTGCCGGGCACCCAGCAGGTTCTCAGGAAATAAGAGCTGGGGTCCTCGCCAGGTGCACTGGCTCACGTCTGTAATCCCAGCACTTTGGGAGGCCAAGGAGGGCAGATGACCTGAAGTCAGGAGTTCGAGACCAGCCTGGCCAACATGGTGAAACCCCATCTCTACTAAAAATATAAAAATTAGCCAGGCATGGTGGTGGGCACCTGTAATCCCAGCTACTTGGGAGGCTGAGACAGGAGAATCACTTGAATCTGGGAGGCAGAGGTTGCAGTGAGCCAAGATTGCGCCATTGCACTCCAGCCTGGGTGACAAGATTGAAACTCTGTCTCAAAAAAAAAAAAAAAAAAAAAAAAAGAGTTGGGATCCTGATTTTCATCACCAGCTCCCTGGGGCAGGGCAGGCTGTGGCTGGGCTCACCTGAAACCCACCCCTCCAGAGGAATGATACCTTTACCGTTAATGTGCATACAAGGTGTGCGCGGGACAGGCTCAGGCAAAGCCAGTCTCCCTGGCAGCATCCTTCCTGCACGTCCCTCCCTCTCCACCCCTGCTTGTCGGAGGGAGGGAGGTTTCCAGGCTGGGGCAAGTCCTCCTACTCCCTCCATCCGTCTGAGCCTGGCCGTACGTCTGCTTCACCAGCCATCCTTCTTCCTCCCTGGCAGGCCAGCCATTAAGCACCGGGCCCCTAAAACACCGGCCTGCAGCCTCAGCACTAAGTGCATTTGCTGCCATTAGCAAGAAGCCCCAGCTAGGCTAGTCTGGTCTAATGCACTGCCCACCACGTCCATACTCCCTGGGGACTGCTTGTGAAAACTCCATCCATGGAGGAATAACAGAGCCTGAGGAGAAAGATGGGGGCTTCAGGGCCCCAACATGGACAGTCGTATAGGTTGTTCACTGCACAGTGGAGCTGCAATTCAGTCAGTCGTCCACTTGCCAGGCTGAGGGACCCTAGGTTTCCTTCTGAAAGATCTTTATAGTTATAGATCTTATGTTTAGGTCTATGATCCATTGTGGATCTTTGTATATGGTGTGAGGTAAAGGCCAAGATTCATATTTTGCATATGGGTATCCAATTATCCCTCAGTGTTTATCAAATGAAGAAATAAAAAGCACAAAGGATCCGATGGCAAGGCTGGCAAAATCAGGAAGGTCAAGACTGTGTAATAATCAATGAATAAACAAAACTTTTTTTCAACATATGATATTTCAACAAATGATGAACAATTGGATTTTTTTTTTATATATAGAATCTCACTCTGTTGCCCAGGCTGGAGTGCGGCAGTGCAATCTCAGCTCACTGCAACCTCCACCTTCAGGGTTCAAGCAATTCTCGTGCCTCAGCCTCCTGAGCAGCTGGGATTACAGGTGTGCACCATCATGCCCAGCTAATTTTTGTATTTTTAGTAGAGACGGGGTTTCACCATGTTGGCCAGGTTGGTCTCAAATTCCTGGCTTTAAGTGATCTGACTGCCTTGGCTTCCCAAAGTCCTGGGATTATAGGTGTGACCCACTGTGCGCGGCCAGATACCATTTTTTTTTCTTTTCTGACATAGTGTCTCTTTCTCTCTCTCTCACTGAGGCTGGAATGCAGAGAAACAATCATGGCTCACTGCACCTCAGCCTTTTGAGTAGCTCAGATTACAAGCATGTGCCACCACACCTGGCTAATATTTAAATGTTTTGTAGAGACGGGGGTCTCACTTTGTTGCTCAGACTGGTCTCACACTCCTGGGCTCAAGTGATCCTCCTGCCTTGACCTCCCAAAGTGCTGGAATCACAGGTGTGAGCCACTGCACCCAGCTTGGACATCTACTTTTTAAAAAATGAATCTTTGTCGAGCGCAGTGGCTCATGCCTGTGATCCCAGCACTTTGGGAGGCCGAGGAGGGCGAATTACCTGAGGTTGGGAGTTCGAGACCAGCCTGACCAACATGGAGAAACCCTGTCTCTGAACAACAACAAAAAAGAACCTCAACCTAAACCTTATGTCTTACACCAAAATTAACTTGCTCCTTTCAGATTAGAGGAAGGACAGAAAATAATAAATTAACTAGTAGGCTGGAGACGATGTCTCACACCTGTAACCTCAGCACTTTGGAAGGTCAAGGTGGGCGGATCCTTTGAGTTCAGGAACTTGAGACCAGGCTGGGCAATGAAGCGAGACTCCATCGCTGCACAAACTACAAACATTAGCTAAGTGTGGTGGTGCATGCCTGTAGTCCCAGTTATTTAGGGGGCTGACGTGGGAGGATTGCCTGAGCCTAGGAGAGGATTGAGGCTGCAGTGGGCTGTGATCGTGCCACTGCATTTCTGCCTGGGCAGCAGAGCGAGACCCTGTCTCAAAATACAATAATAATAAGCTAGTAATGGATCATAGATTTGGATGTAAAATCTAAAGACAGCAACCATGTCTGTATGACGCAGGATTCTCAGCCTGGCCCCCCTGTTGGATGATGCAGGAGCGGTGAGGATTAGGCAAGCTTAGGGACAGGTCCAGTGAGCACCTTCTGTGGTCACACCTGACATGCCCTAGAGTTTAAGGCTGGAAGCAGGGGAAGTAACATTTTTTCAAGTGTGATCTCTGCCCTGCAACCACCACTAAGTGAGTTCTTAGCTTCACCTCATGTAATCCTAAAACAAATCAATTTATTTTTTGAGGTTGGAGTTTTTATTCTCGTTCCATGAGTGAGAAAACTGAGTTCAGAGAGGTTAAGGAACTTGTCTGCGGTCACACAGCAAATGGGGGAGCAGTGTTTGGACCCACGGTACTCGTCTCGGCTAGAGGCAGACGGGACAGTCAGGCCAAGCTGATGACTGGAGCTGCAGCGTTGCCCATCTGGTTTTGGGCTTTTGGTAAAGGTGGGGGTGGGGCATGGGAGCCTTTCTCCTAAGATTCAGAGGAGACCCGAGGCCTCCATTTTCCCAAGAGCCTCTGCTCAGTCCCCTTCATGATGAGGCCTCCCCTGGTTGGCTCTTGTTCTTGGGGACTCTCCACACCCATCCCCAACAGTGGGGCGCCATCCCAGGCCTGACAGTGGTGCACGCCTTGATGTCCCGGTGTCATACCCTTGCGGAGGTATACACCAGGTCTGGGCCGACCTGTGTCCATCTCTGCCTCCTGTGACTCTCTGGCTGCTGCAGCCGAGTGACCTTCTCTTCACTCCTCATGCATTTCCAGCCCCAACACCATTGCCCAGGCTGGAGCCTCCTCCCAGGTCCCCTCTCCACCTCCCTTCTTCAAATGCGGCCGCTGTTTCAGCATTCAGCTTGAGTCTTGCCTTTCCCAGCAGCTCCCACGAGCTCTCCCTCTTCTGAACTCCTGCAGCTGATAAACACGGTTTAGTCCCCCATGGTCTCAAAAGCTAGTGTTTGCCAGCATAGCCTTCTAGAGAGGCATGGACCTTCTAGAACCTTCTAGATGCACCCAGAGAGGCATCTCCAGCAGTCTCATGGCCAGACAGCTTGTGAGTGTTCCAAAGGTAGGAGCCGAGTCTTAAGCCCCTCTCTGCCTGGCGCAGGGAAAGCAGGTTCCAGCCCACGGCTCGGGGTCTGGCAGCCCACTCTGCCATTTCCTTGCTGCGTGCTCAGTGTCTGTCACACAAAATGCTCAATTAAGGGCAATAGTTGCTGGCGTCATTTTCACAGTTATTATTTTTGTTATCCAGATGATTTCTGGAACCGTGTATGGAAAGTGAGAGGGTCCAAAGTCCTCCTCCAGTGGGAAGCCTCCCCTCCTGGCCACTCCACCCCCCACCCTCGAGGCACGCCCACCTTTCCCCCTCCGGGGCCACTCCCAGCTGCTCCTCCAGCCTCCCCAGCAAGGCTGCAGGCTCCTGTAGGGGGTCGGGGTAGGCGGGGACAGAGACGGGCTTTTAATTCTTCTTCCCCACTCAGAGCCTTGAGTTGACCCTCACTATGAGACTGAAGGGGCCCCAGGGATGCCGGGATCAGCAGAGGGGAGTGAGCTCTTGCCTAATGGAGTCTGCCCAGGGCCCAGGCCTCCTGCAGCCTGATTAGATGTTATGATCCCAAAGGAGCTGCCCTGGAGCCCTGCTCACCTTCAAGCCTCAGCAGCACCAGGCTCTGTCCAATGTGAATTTCAAACACAGCCCCTGCTGACACAAACTTCCCCTCACCGCGCCCCCACCTCGTACTGCCCTCGCGCCCCACCCCCCCGCCACACCCACCACCGTCCTGCCCTGGCACCAAGCTGCCACCCTCTCCAACCTGGGTGCTGCCAGGCCTCTCTGCCCCCCAACTCTCCTCCCTGCCCACCTTTGTCCAATAGCTGGGGATCCATTTCTAGAACACAAATCTGCTTGTGACCCTGCCCTCCATCCCTCAGACCCCAGCTACTTTCGGCAGGGGGTGGGCGGGGGCTTCTCTAGACCTTCAGGCATATTATCACCTGGGGAAACTCTTAGAGATAGCGCCTTATCCTTACCGGAACCTGGCCTTCTGGGTCTGCCGTAAGGCCCAGGAATCTGCATTTCACAAGTCTCTCTTCAGGCTGGGGGACTGTGGCCCAGGGCTCAGTTCACGTGCTGGTGGCAACTCTGAAGAGACAAGAATATAAATGAGAGCCTGGCATCCCCAGCCCCGGGATGGCATTTCTCATGGGAGGGCTGAAAAGCTCTTCAGCCAGCAGCATCCTAGGTGCTTCTCTGACTTGGAAAGAGCGAGGCTTTTGCCACCTGGACCTCCATTTCTGCTCTTGCCCAAGGCTCACAAACATCAGGGGTGGGCCTAATTGGACCCAGCTCTTTAGTCTCTCACCTACAGGATAAGGTGCAGGGCTCTCAGCTTGGCAAGTGAAGCCCCTTGAACCCTGGCTTCCTCTTCAGCTCCTACTGGGCGTCTCCCTCCTCTACATCACCCCCCAGCACCCAGCCTATGGTATTTGAACGTTCTGGGCAGGTTCTCACCTCTGTGCCTTTGCACACATTCCTCTGCCTGGAACATCCTTCTTCCATATGTTCCCTTGGGGAACTCCTATTCATCCCTCAAAACCCAACTTAGATTTCACGATTCCTGAGGGCCCCTTTGTGTCCTCACCTCCTTCTTTGACTGCATGGACCCTGCTTTGTCACAATTATTTCATCCTGCTTCTTCCCTGCAGGCAGCTTACCACCTTTACCAGGATGGTTTTAGAATGAGGAGACCTGGCTTTGCCTCCCGCCCTTTACTTTCCAGGACTCTGAACTTGGGTGTTATCCACCCACCTGTCTGAAATCTTTGTTCATGATAAAATGGGACTTAAAGAACTGGCCCCTGCATGGTGCTGCCTTGATGCTGAGACAAGATCTCTCACGTGACAGGCTCAGCGCAGTGTGTGGCATGCATTCACAGCACTGGTCATTTTTTTGTTTTGTTCTGATACAGAGTCCTGCTCTGTTGCCCAGGCTGGGGTGCAGGGGCGTGATCTCGTCTCACTGCAACCTCTGCCTCTTGGATTCTCCTGCCTCAGCCTCCCAAGGAGCTGGGACTACAGGCATGAGCCACCACGCCCGGCTAATTGTTGTACTTTCAGTAGAGATGGGGTGTCGCCGTATTGGCCATGGTGGTCTTGAACTCTTGATCTCAAATGACCCACCCACCTTAGCCTCCCAAAGTGTTGGGATTACAGCCGTGAGCCACCGTGCCCCCAGCCAGTACTGGTTATTTTAACACCTTTCCTGTGGGCAGGCAAGCTCTGTGAGGTCAGGGAGGGCATTTTCTCCATCTCCAGATACTTGGAGTCCAGGATGGGGCGTTTCCCAGGGTAGGCTCCAGGAGAACAGGTCTGTGGGTGGCTCTGGGCACTGCTGCTCTGCCCCTTCCCTGGAAACTGTCCCTACTCTGAGTGCCACTGGGGGCTGTGCTGTGGGGATAGGACCTCGTGTCCCTTGGGGTGGCCTCCGTCTGGAGTGAAAGGAGCCAGTGGGACCCATGGGGTGAAGGGGCGGGGTTGAAAGCAGATGCATGTCAGGAGAAAGGGGCTTTGACCTTCAGAACACCGTCGGCAGAACTTGGGGCCTGTCCAAGGGGAGCTGCCCCCGTCCGTCCCCCCAAGGACCTGCCCAGCATGGGGGGAGCAGGGCAGGGTGCCCAGGAGGCGTGAGGACCGGCTCCAGCTGCAGCACTCGGCGAGAATCTCTTGATCTCTCGACTGCACCGAGAGGCGGAGGCAGCCGGGCCCTGGAGATGGTCTCCATGACAACCGCTGCCGCTCACTCCCCATCTCCGATGTAAATTAGTTACAATTTTATTAGTGTGCAGAATTTCAAGAGGCCGGATCCTGCCTTGGAAGGGAAAAGGATGGCAGGGGGACAGAAGAGTTTCCGAAGCTTCACACCCCCGCAGGGACCCCAAACTCCAAGCTGGATCCGTGGACAGTGAATTGGGCCACCCATCCTCATTCATCAGCCCTGGTGAGGCTCTCTGGAGAGGAGGGAACACACAGGCCTGTCCCCCCGCTTCTGGCCACCTCCTCACAGCAGCCTGGGAGCACCCCCCTCCCCAGTTGACAGGGAAGCAGCTGAGGGCCATGGGGGTCATCGGCTGGCACAAGGGCATCCAGCTTGCCAGAAGCCAGACACTTGCTCTTCCACTCTGCCCAGCAGCCCCCCAAGGTAGGTCAAGGTTCACTGAAACACTGCTGGGCACCCCATGGGCAGGGGCACCCCATGGGCAGGCAAGGGCATCCCCAGGGGTTTGGGCAACTGGACAAACGGCAGGCCTTGGGTGCCAGGAGTTGGCATGCAGGGCCACCGTCCTGTGGCCAGAGGTCGTGTGTTTGCCCCCTCTAACAGTGGGCAAACAAGGCTGGCAACACCCGGGTCCTGGTGGCCTTTGATGCTCTGAATCATGTGTGCATATACATGTGCACACACAGTTTTTCCCCCAAGGAGAGGATAAAGGGACAGACTTGTCTCTTTCCTAAGGCTGTTGTTAAAATTAGTTGTGTCCCCCCAAGGCACAGCCCACCGTGCCTGCCCCTGAGGTGGCTCTGCTCCCTGTGCTTCGGGGTGAGCCACAGAGAGCAGGGCCCACAAGGTCATGGGCTAGCAAGGCCATCAGAACTCCTCATCGGGGGCTGGCTCTGAGGTGGGCACTGAGGAGTTGGCACTGCAGGGGCAGGGCCAGGAGCAGCAGGAGGGGATGTGGAGTATGTCAGGGCAGGTCCCACAGAGGTGCCAGTCCCCAGGCCAACAAAGAGGAGAAAAAGCAGGCCTGTCTGAGAGAACAGCCCATATTAAGGCTTGAGGGCATGACAAAGCCTGACTGAGGGCTTGGGGCACGGGAGGATGGGAGGAGAGTGAAAGGAGAGACTGAAGCGAGGCTGACGGGAAGGTGGATGGGAGGAGGATGGAAAAATGGATGCAATAATGGATGGGAGGGTGGATGGAAGGATGATGAGAGGATGGAGGGAGAAGGGATGGAAAGATGAACAAGAGGATTGATGAGAGGATGGATGGGAGCATGGCTGAAGGATGGATGGAAAAATGGATGGGAGGATGAATGAAGGATGAATGGGTGGATGGATGGAAAGATGGATGGGAGGATGGATGGGAGTAAGGATGAAGGCTAGATGGGAAAATGGATGGGAGGATGGACAGAGGAATCGGTGGGAGGATGGATAGGAAGATGGATGGGAGGATAAACGGGAGGATGGATGGAGAATAGATGGGAAGGTGGAGGGAGGATGAAAAGAAGGATGGATGGAGAATGAATTGAGGATTGACAGGAGAATAGATGAGAGGGTGGACAGAGGAATGGATGGAAGATAAATGGAAAGATGGATGGGAGGATGGGTGAGAAAATGGATGGGAGGGTGGATGAAAACATGGATGGGAAGATGGAGGGAGAATGGATGGATGGGAAGATGGATGGAAAAATGAGTGGGAGGATGAATGAAGGATGGATGGGTGGGTGGATGGAAAGAAGAATGGGAGGATGGATGACAGGATGAATGAAGGATAGATGGGAAAATGAATGGGAGGATGCATGGGAGGATAGACAGAGGAATGAATGAGAAGATGGATGAAAACATGGATGGGAGGATGGATGGAGGATGTGTGGAGGATGGCTAGGAGGATGGATGAAAAGATAGTTGGAGGATGGATGGGAAAATAAAGGATTGATGGAGGATGACTGAGAAGATGAATGAAAAAATGAATGGAGGATGGATGGGAGAATGGATGGGAGGATGGCTGAAGGACAAATGAAAAAATTGATGTAAGGATGAATTGGGGGATGCATGGAAAGATAGACAAGAATAGATGGGAAGATGGATGAAAAGATGAATGGGAGGATGGGTAGAGGATGGATGAAAAGATGGTTGGGAGGATGAATGAAGAACAAGATGGAGGGAGAATAGATGGGAGGATGAATGGAGAATGGATGAAGGATAGATGGAAGGATAGATGGGAGGATGGATGGGGTGGACAGAGATGGATGAAAGATTAATGAAAAGAAGAATGGGAGGATTGATGGGAAGATGGATGGGTGGATAAATGGAAGATGGATGAAAGATAGATGGAGGATGGCTGGGAGGATGTGATAAGATGTTTGGAGAATGAATGGGAAGGTGTTTGAAGGATGAAAAGAAAGATGGATGGGAGAAAGGATGGAGGACAGATGAAAAAATGGATGAGTGGATGGATGGAGAATGGATGGAGGATGGCTGAGAGGATGGATGAAAAGATGGATGGAGAGTGAATGGGAGAATGGATGGGAGAAGAGTTGAATGATGGATGGAAGGAAAGATGGATAGGAGGATGCATAGGAGGATGGACAGAGGAATGGATGGGAGGATGGATGGAAAGTTGGATGGGAGGATGGACGGAAAGATGGATGGGAGGATGGATGGAGAAGGATGCAGGATAGATAGAATGAATGGGAGGATAAATGGCAGGGTGAACAGAGGAATAAATGGAAGATGGATGAAAAGACGGATACGAGAATTAATAGGAGGATGGATGAGAGGATGAATGAAGGATGGGTGAATGATGGATGAAGTGTGGATGAAGGATGGCTGGGAGGATCTGTGAAAAGATAAATGCGGGATGAATGGGAGAATGGATGAGAGGATGGTTGAAGGATAAATGGAAAGATGGGTGGAAGATGAATGAAGGAGGGATGAGAGGATGAATGGGTGGATGGATAATAGATGGGGCATGGATGGAAGGATGGTTGAGAGGCTGATTGGGGGATGGCTGGGAGGATGAATGAAGGATGGATGGGAGGATGAATGGGATAATGCAGGGAGAATGGATAGATAGGAAGATGGATGGATGGGAGGATAGAAGGGATGATGGATGGAGGATGAATGGAGGATGGATGGGAGGACGGATGGGAGGATGAATGGAGGATGGATGGGAGGATGGATGGGAGGATGAATGGAGGATGGATGGGAGGATGGATGGGAGGATGAATGGAGGATGGATGGGAGGATGGAT
>NW_016107569.1:2506062-2511176 GCF_001604975.1 Cebus imitator | reverse complement strand
GGATGGAGGATGGATGGGAGGATGGATGGGAGGATGAATGGAGGATGGATGGGAGGATGGATGGAGGATGGATGGGAGGATGGATGGGAGGATGGTAGGATGGATGGGAGGATGGTAGGATGGATGGGAGGATGAATGGAGGATGAATGGGAAGATGGATGGGAGGATGGATGTCAGGATGGATGAAGGATGGTTGGGAGGATGGGAGGATGGATGGGAGGATGGATGGCAGGATGGATGGGAGGATGGATGAAGGATGGATGGGAGGATGGATGAAGGATGGATGGATGGATGGGAGGATGGATGGGAGGATGGATGGCAGGATGGTTGGGAGGATGGATGAAGGATGGATGGGAAATGGGTGGGCGGATAGGTGACAGTCTGTGTCACACAGTTGTGTCTGTGTGCTATGGCGACAGACCAGACTAGGATTCAAATCCCAGCTATTCCATATGATAATAATGTCATGTTGCATACGTTTTGTAACCCCTCTGAGCCTCAGTTTTCTTGGGTAGGAGAACAGACAGGAAGATACCAAATGGAAGGATGAAGTGAGTACTGTAGCACATGTAAAATATTTACGACAGGGCCTGACACACAGTCGGTGCTTAATAAATGTTCACTCGATGATTGTTTCTCATGTTCTGAACTCAGCCCTGGGGACGTGTGTGAGGACTGAGATGCTGGGGCTGCCCTCGGGGACTCAGTGTCTGCGGAACTAGGTGATCAGTCCTGATCAGGGCCCCTCGGGATGGTCAGGGAAAGGGCCCCATGGGTGGCCTGAGTCGGAGGGCAGGAGGGGGTAAGTGATCATGAATCTGTATTGACCGGGCCCAGGTCAAGGCGTTGGCAGCTGAAGAATGCTCAGGGGACCCGGAAGAGAGCCCGGCGGCCCTGAGGGGCATCAGCGCTGGAGGCCAGAGGAAAGCCAGGGGAGGGTGGGAACCAGTGTTGCAGGTATCAAAGGGGGAGAAGAAAGAAATGGCTCATTTGGATTTGGCCCCCCAGCAGCAGCTGGGGATTTCTGAAAGGGCTGTTTGGTGGCAGTGGGGCTGGGAGGCCATTGGCTGAGGATGCACAGTGAGGCCCAGGCAAGGGGGCGGAGGGTGGTTGACGCCACGGCAGCTGCTTCAAACACGGGGAGTGGGGGGCACACTGACAGCTCTCTCCCTTGCTCAGGCAGAACCAGGGCCTGCCCCTCCCCTGTGTACATTTCCAGGCGTGCCAGGGGGAGGAGGCTCCTCCAGTGTATGGTGTGTGCAATGACTAATTGTGGGCCCTGGTCCGATTCCTACAGTCTGAGCCCCCTTCGTGTGGACGGGAACACAGAGGCGGTCCTCAGAAGGGAGCTGGAGTGGGGACAGGCTTTTCTGGCAGGCCTGGAGAACCACCAGCCAGGCGGTGAGCCTCTCTCTGGGGGGGCCCACGCTCTCAGGATGCGAGAGATTAAAGAATCAAGGGCCTGAAGAGGGGCTCTGTGTCCGGGGAACTGCCAATCTGTCTTTTGATCGTGGCCAATGGGCCCCAGGTGATCTTGTCCCGAAGTCCTTTGATGCTATAGCCAGGGCAGGGATCATCCTGAACTCCTCCTGCCTGCTTCTGAGCCCCCAGGGATGGTGGCAGGCTCCCTGAGGGTCATCTGTGAGGCAGAGCCACCTGGGGTCCCCCTTGCCCACCTGGCATCCCAAGGTGATAGCTCCTTGATTCCCTCCCCGACGTTACAACTTGCCATATTTTGTGGCCTGAGGGCTGAGAATTCCAACAAGCAAGAGCAGGGATGGGACCGCCCACCCAGTTCCAGTCGTGTGTCTTACTAATTATGCCACACACCAGAAAACTTAATTAAATTGATGCTCGGTGTGTAATTTCAACTAGTTTGGAAGTCGGGGGAAATCAAACAAACAGCCGTGTGGCCCAGCCAGCCCCCTGTTACCTTGGCAAAGTCTTGCTGGGTCTCTGGTGCTGGGGTCCCGCCCTGTTCGGCTGCAGTGAAAATGCCTCCTTCTCTCAGGGTCCCCATAGGAAACCCCTGTTCCCTCCACTCCACAGCCTCAATTACAAACACGCACACACAGATGCCCCACAGGTGCACACATGCACGCACACACATGCACGCACACACAGATGCCCCACAGGTGCACACATGTATACACACATGCATGCACATACATACACCCCACAGGCTGTGCACATGTGCACGCATACATGCACGCACACATATATGCACACACACATGCGTGTGCACACACACGCATGCACACATGCCTCACAGGTGTGCACATGCACACATGCACACACATACACATGAACACACACATATGCATGCACACAGGTGCACACATACACGCACACATACGCCCCACAGGTGTGCACATGCACACACACGTGCACACACATACACATACGCACACATATGCACAGACACGCACATACATGCACATATATACATACACACATGCACACATGCACACACACCCATGCACACCCATGCACACACATGCATACACACATGCACACACATGCATACACACATGCACACACATACACGTGTGCACACACATGCATGCACACACATACGCCCCACAGGTGTGCACGTGTGCACACACACATGCACACACACAGCAGGAACTGCAGGAGGAAGCCAAGCAGCCAGCGGGGACTCGAAACGGTGGAACACCCCAAGAACCGGGGCTAGTTTTCTTTTATTTCATTAAATAGTGATGCAGACAGCAGGAGAAATACACAAGGAGACCAGGCACCCTGAACCCCAGTCCAGCGCCCGACCTTCCGGGCATTCATTTCCAAGTCTCTCGTGGGCCCTCCTCCTCCTTCTCTCTGCCCCTCTTTGGGGCACACCTGTGCTCTGGCTTCTCCATGGAGCAGACCGCACCCACAGGCCATGCTTGTCCCACAGGGGCCAGGAAGAGCGTCCTGGTGGACGGTAGTGGCAGAGGGAGACCCAGAGGTACAGAGGTGAAGGGGACAGGAAGCCGCTGCCGGGCTGGACCTGGGCATCCTCTAGTTGGTCCCAGTGTGGGGTTTTGAACCGTGGACTCTGTCAGCAAAGAGAATTGGGAGAAAAACAGAAGAGGGATCCAAGGCGGTGGGAGAAGCTCAAGCGAGCATTCGCTCAACAGACTCTGCCGCCAGGACCTTTCTCAGGGGCTGAAGATGTGAGGGTGGCACGCAGCATCCCACAGGACTGACAGGCCCTGCGGAGGAGACGTGGCACCCCCCGGCACTGTGAGACTCGGGGGAACTCACAGACGCCAGGGGAGGACTCTGGTCATGGAGAGCGAAGCGAGAACAACCCCAGAGGCCGCCCCCAGCTCACGGGTGAGGAAACTGAGGCCTGGACACATGAGTCAGTGTGTGGCAAGCATCCGAGCGAATTTGAACGGAGGTGCCCCCTCGGTGGGCAGCTGCGCGCTGCTGAGCTGTGACTGAAGCGGCACAGGGGCAGGGACGGTGTTCAGGGCCAGTCTGTCCCAGGGCTTTTGAGCTGGGGCCCAATGGGCCAAGGGTTGGCTCTGGGCCGGGGATGGGGCTTTCAGGCAGGCATCTCGCTTCTGGGTGGCCTGCCTGTGGCTCCGTTCTAGAGACCAGGAACCTGAGGCCCACAGAGCGTTGGGGAGAGTGGCCAGGGGCTTGGACCTGGCCGTCCACCATGCCGCCCTGTTCTCACAAGGCCACCTGCTCCCAGCACACGGGAGGAGCCCAGATGGGAAAGGGCTGGAGCATGAACATGAGGAGGCCTTGCCTTCAGAGGGGTGAGAGTCTTCCCAGGGTCCCCCGGCGCCCCTGCCCACTGCCAGGGGGTACAGGGCCCGTGCAGACAGTGAGGCTCCAGGCTGCCGAGGACCCAAGGTGGGCTGCTCTTGCTTCCCACACGCCAGGGCCCTGGGTCCCTCAGCCTCCTGCTGGCCCCGCCACCCAGCTCTCACTGACACCAGCTCAGAAACCAGCCCCAGGTGATCTGCCAGGCTGGGGCCTGGGCTCCAACCCTGCGGCCACTCCGGGCCTGGGGACTCCGCCATGCCTCCCCACCCCATCTCCCTCTTGGGGACCACACCTCTGGGTTCCGTGGGATTCTTCTCAGCCCTCAGATTCTAAGGCCAATGACACTTCCTCAGATAGACCTCCCTGAGCCTCTGGCCCCAGAGTATCCCACAGACATTCCCTCTCTGTTCCTGGGGGGTTATGGGTTTGTCCATGTCCGGCTGGAGTGGCTCCTTCCTGCCATGCTGTCCCTGTACCCCCAGGATCCAGGCCAGACCGGCCCGGGAAGGTTCTCCATATGTGCTGGTGACTCCAGGGGACAATCTGGGTCCCTTCCCCAGCGGGGTGCTCCGAGTCCTGAACTGACTGGGAGTGTCCAGGCCCAGCCCTGGCTCTGGGCCCTGCTAGATGACTGGCGGGTCTTCTCTGAGGAGCCCCAGCCTCGGCCCGCCCTTCCAGTGACCTGAACGGAGGGAGCGTGGGGGCTGCTGTCTGGAGCAGGCCTGGAGGGGGGCCCACCTCAACCCGGACAGCCCCGCCAGACTCCACTCCCCGGGGCGAGGGGGTCGGAGGCCAGCTCAGGTGCTCAGTCCCTTGCTGGTCTGTGCCCCCGGGTCCCAGAGACACTTCTCCACCCTCCCCCGCTCCTCTTCTCCTGTCTTCCCTCCCTCTCTCTCTCCTCCCTCCACCCTCCGTTCCTCCTCCCTCCTCATTGTCCTGCCCTCTTCCTTCTCTTCCCTCCCCTCCTTATCTCCTTCTTTCCCTCCTTCTGTCCTTCCCTCCCTCTCTATTCTCCCTCCCACCTTCCCTCCCTCATCTCCCCCCCCTCCTCCCCAGCCCTGCCCCTCACAGCTCTGCTCTGGAGATCTCCCTGTTCCTGAGGGTCTCTTGGTCCCTGCCTCTCCGCTTTTCTCTCTCCAGTTCTCTCCTCCCACCTCACCCCTGTGCAAGAGAGGGGCCACAGGGGCCAGTGGTTTGCAGTTCGCAAAGCAGTCATCGCTCTGCATCTGCGCCTCTGCAAACTGGGCGCTCGGGAAAACTGAGGCTGCCTGAGCCATACCTGCAACCCTGCTCCCCAACTCCTCCATCCTCCCCACCCTCCTCCCCACCTCCTC
>NW_016107569.1:2489973-2505751 GCF_001604975.1 Cebus imitator | reverse complement strand
TCCCCACCTTCCTCACTCCTTTACATCCTCCCTCCCACCCTCCTCTTCTTTCCTGTATCCTCCCTCCCCCTCCTCCCTCCTTCATCCTCTTCCCTCTCAAGCCAATATTTTTAGCTCGCTGCTGTGCATTCGTGTGCAGGGTGCTCTCTGACGCCAGGATGAGGTTTTATCTGTCGTGGCAGCCCCAAGGGCAGCTGGCAGACTTTTTCCTCTTAAGTTTGGGGCACACTCCCCTCTTCCCGGGCTGGATGGGGTCTGGGGCCTGGGCTCCACGTCCTAGGCCTGCCACTGCCCAGCCTCCCCTCCCTGCCGCCACCTCCCTCGCCTGCCCCCCCTCCTCTGTCCTCCTCGGCCTGGAGCCTTTGTCTCTGGAAGAGGGAAGCTGCTGAAGCGCCCGCCTGCTGCACGCAGGCTCTGCAGCGTCTCACCGCCTCCCCTCCCTTCCCTCCTATTTAGTCCTTTCCTTAGGAAGCCTCTCAAGGTTCCAGCCTTCTCCGTTTGTCCCTCTCCTTCCCTGCCTTCCTTTTCCCACCTCCTCCTTTTCTCCCTCCTGCCTTTCTCTCCTCTCCTGACACGGCTCTCCTTGCCTTTAGGGAACGGAAAAAAACCCACAGTTGGACAACGGGGTGGGAGGAGGAATCAGGTGGGTGCATTGTGAGGGGTTTCTGGGACTGGGGGGGCGGTTCCTGGAGCCCACGTCTCCAAGCAAAGCTTCTGGGACTCCCTCGGGTCCAGCCTGGCTCTGGCGGGACCCCCATGCGGCCTGGGCAGGAGCCAGCACAGCCCTGCTCCTTCCCGGGGCTGTCTCTGCCCCTCCAACGGGGTCCTCAGAGGTTTTTTCTCAAAGCACCTCCCTCCCTCTTTCCCCACCTGGCACCATCCTGCATTTACCTTTGTGAATATCACTTAAGATAAGCAACTTGTTGTCCTCCGCACTTACAGTGTGCACATCTCTCTGCTCCTGTCACAGCAGCTCCGCACCTCGGGCCCTAGTTCACGCTCCCTGGTGATGAAGGAGGGATGTGAGGTCCTCGAGGCCCAGCACCTCGGGCGCTGCCACCAGACCCACCTGAACCGAACCCAGGTCCCACCTCGCCGAGCCTTCAAACGGGCGCCAGGCTCAGTACCTTCCTGGGGCTCAGAGACCCAGAGAGGCAGCGTCCTCTGCCCAAGGTCACACAGCCTCAGCTGGTGCTGAGAGAGCTGTTTGGGGCTAAGTGTGGGGAGCTTGCGGCCTCGGGGGACTCCACCATCTCCTTCTGGGGCTGGGCATCCTCTCCCCAGGTCAGGATGGGGCTGGAACTGAGGGAGCCCCCGCGTTGCATCCTCCCCTGCTCCTGAACCCCAGGCTTTTCTGTGGGGCTGACTCAGATGGCTGGTGGAGATGGCGCCTCCTGTCCCCCACACCACGTGCTGGCTTTGTCCTCCTTGTCCCATCCAAGACCCCCAGCCTGGGCCCCCATCTGTGCACCCCACTCTCCGGGGTGGGAGACCGTTGCAGTCTGGGCTCAGCCTCCCTCCTCCTCCCCTGTCCACTCTCGGTTTGCTTTTCTCTCCCTCAGGCCTCTGCTTTCCTGATTCTGCCACCTGGGCTGGCCCTGGCTGGGCTCCCTCTGTCCCGTCTGTCACCCCTCTCTCCGAGGGCCTCTCAGTGCCCTTCCAGCACGTCTCTGCGTCTCTGTGGCACCCCAGCCCTCTGCCACCTGCATCACCCTTTCCCTCCCTCCCTCCCTCCCTCCCTCTCCTGTCCTGCTGTTTCTGCTCACCCCAACATGTACACACGCACACACTCACAAAGACACACGCAGACACACACAGAGGCTGGTGCAGACACAGCGCACACACGCAGCCCATGCAGCCGTGACTGCAGCAGTGGAGGGACAGAGGCTGCGCCAGGAGGAGGCAGAGGAAGGGGACCCCCCACCCCCTGCCCAGCCCTGATGTCCCCATGCCCGCAGATGCCTCATGGCCGGGTGGGGTTTGGGCTGGGCAGGCTCCCCTGGTCCTGTGGCTCCGTCTTCTGAGTCTGAGGGGCAAGAGACAGCCTTGATGAGGCCAAAGCTTCCAGAATTCCAGCAGGAATCCCCAGCGTGCCCGGCCAGTGGTGGTCCCAGGGCAGGGACCCGGAAGTAGGCAGAGGGGTTGCGTCGGGGCAGGGGCAGCAGAAACCGCCACTCAGCACAGGACCTGGGGGGGCCAGGCGGCCACAGGGCCTGCACCAGGACCACTGTGGGCAGCTCAGAGGTGACTGAGCCTCCATGTCTGGGTCTAGTGCTGCCATGGACGAGCCTCCTCACTGTTCTCTAGGTGCTGGTGGGAGCCCAACACCCCTGGGTTTGAATCTCACCCCCTTTTATTAGCTGTACTACTTTGAGGGGCAACTGACCCCCTCCCCCTCCCTAAGGGGATGATGGAGCTGCCTGCGCTCAGGACCCAGGGGGGCCTCCGTGTAGCCATCCTGGGGTGGGGCGGCCCTCTGCTTCCAGGTGCAGCTGTAGAGTCAGCCCTGGGTTCACGTACTGACGCTTTCAGTGGCAGAAGGGGCAGGGCTGGGGGTGAGCCTCCTCGCCCCTTGTGGGCCCAGGCCCTCCCTTGCAGTGGGGGCTGGTCTTAGCAGCCCTTCTCTGAGTTTGCACTGGGGTCAGAGCCGGCACTGGATGTTTTGGTTTGGGGGTTCTGTCTGGGGGTGGGCTGAGTGAGTGGGAGGCTCCTGGTATTGCCGCCTCTTGCTGGATGCCCAGAGCTCTCAGACATTCTGCTGATGCCCGCCAAGTGTCGTCAGCCCTGAGTTGGAGTCTGGGCAAATCTCGGGGCCCACTGAGCCTCTGTTTCTTCCTCCATAAAACGGAGATGACAGCAGCACAGCCCTCCCGGTGTGAGGCTGCGGGGGGATCACCTGGACCGCTTGTGGCCTGAGAACACCAGCTCCACATGGCCTTTTCTAGACGTGGACTAAGGACAGATGCTGACCTTCTCATCGTAGCCAGCCTGGGGGTGGGACAGCCTCTGGGCATGGCTGTGGAGTCAGCCCTGGGTTCAAGTCCTGATGATCTCAGGAGAAAAAGGAGCAGGACTGGGGGCTGAGCCTCCCCACCCTGTGTGAGCCGGGGCCCTCTGTCTTGTCTTGGCCTTGTCTTGGCAGTCTTCCTCTTGGTTTGCACTGGGGTCAGAGCCAGTGCTGGATGTGTCAGGTTTGGGGGTCACCGTGCCTCAATGTCTTTCTCAAAGCCTCAGGCTGAGGGCCTTGTGAGACCAGTGCCCTCACTCCCTGCTTCGGTTTCCTTGGCTCAGCTCCCGGCCACTCCCTGGCACTGCCAGGGGATCACTGTCTCGTCTCGCCTCACTCTCCCACCCAGAGATCCTTCGCATAGCTGTTCCCTCTGCTGGGGATGCTATTCCCGCTGCTGTCTGCATGGCTGCTCCCTGAGGCCCCGCCCCTCCTCTGAGGCAGCCCCGCCTCCCGGAAGTGACTCCCTTCCTTCGCCCTTAGCCCAGCCTGCCAGCATCTCTGGAGTCACTGTGTTTCTCTTTGCCAGTCACCTGCCTGTGTCCTCCTTGGCAAGTTAGCTCCATGCAGGTTCGCCCGGCTGCTTCCCCAATGCCCTCAAAGTACCTCCATGGAAGGTACCAGAGCTTAGAGCAAGGCCCAGCACCCAGGGCATGCAATAGTGAATGAATGGGTGACAGAGCAGGAGAGTGAATGACTGAACAAAGGGGAGCATGAGTTTTGGGGATTAGACTGCCTGCGTCCGTATCCTCGCCAGCTCTGACCCTTGGGCAAATTACTTAACCTCTCTTGGCCTCAGTTTTCTCTTCTCTAAAATGCGAATGCTCTGGTGCTCACCTCATAGGGTGGTTAGTGGATTAATGGTTTCAGGGATATTTGATATCTGCAAGTGTGTAACAGATGAGTATCACGTGAGCTTTTCAGGCATAACTGGTGCACATCCCAACTCTTGATGGATCTCAGGAGCAGCCATGCAAACAGCAGCGGGAATGGCGTTCCCGGCGGAGGGAACAGGATCCACGGGATGTTTTGGGGGAGAGCAAGAACAGGGGGAGAGAGATGGGCTGGCAGCGCCAGGGAGTGGCCGAGGGGGCTGAGCATCTACAGAAATCAGTCACGCAGAGGAGGCAAGCCAGGCCAGGGGGAAGCAGGAGGAAGTGCAGGGAGCGAGTGCTGGTCTCGAAAGGCCCTCAGCCCGAGGCTTTGAGAAGCCCATGGAAGTACAGCGTCCCCCAAACCCCAGCCCCACCCAGCTTCTCTTGCAGTCGTCCTCACCCCAGGAAATGGCACCTCCCACTGTCCATGACACAGGAGTCATTCCTGGTGCTTTTCTTTCTTCCACACCCACGTCTGATCCTTTCACAGATCCTGATGGCTCTACTTAAAATACATCCAAAATCCAGCCATTTTCATCTCCACTGCTGCTGTCCCCGGCCAGGCCACCACCGTCTCCCCTCGGGGCTCTACCAGCTCCTATCTGAGAATTCTGATCAGTTTCTCTGGTTTCTCTCTGGTCCCTTCAGTCTATTCTCACTCAGAAACCACAGAGATTGTTTAAAAAAACAAATCAAGCCAGACACAGGGCTCACGCCCTGATCCCAGCACTTTGGGAGGCCAAGGCGGGTGGATCACTTGAGTCCAGGAGCTCAAGACCAGCCTAGGAGACACAGCAAGACCTCATCTACAAAATATACAAAGATTAGCCAGTGTGGGAAGTAGAAAAGTTCCTTTTTAAAGTTTTCTTGTTAAAGAATAAGCATGCTAATAACTTTGTTAAGGCCTATCCTCTGTAGCTGTGAGACACGACGTGCTTATAGGCACATAGTACATTCTATGTCCTTGTACTTTAACCAAGATATGTGTGCTGGACACGCTCACAGCCGTGTCCCCAGCTCTCTACTGCTTTTCCTTGTTTAGAAAAGTTTTAAGTTATTAGCCAATCAGGTTTTAGTTTAGATTGTGAGGTGTGGCTCCAGCTAAGGGAGATCAGACACAGCAGTAAGGAGGACCCCAAATGTGTAAGAAATAAATGTGTGTGCCTTCCCTTTGTTCTTTGTTCTCTCATGGCAAGATGGCTAGTGAGAGTACCCTTCCTGCAGTCCAGGAAGTAAAAACTGCCTTGCTAAAAGACCTTTTGTCCCAGTGCTGATTCCTCCTTGTGGCACTGAACATCTATTTCCAACAGCCGGGTGTGGCGGCCTGTGCCTATAGTCCCAGCTACTCGGGAGGCCGAGCTGGGAGGAGCCCAGGAGGTCAAGATTGCAGGGAGCAAGACCGCAGCATTGCACTCCAGCCTGGGTGACAGAGCAAGGCCTTGTCTCCAAACACACACACACGCACATGCACACACACACACACACACACACACACACACAAACTCTGACCCTGGGCTCGCCCTCACCCTCCCTGGCTTTAGGTGCCCTTAGAGTCAGGACACAGGGCACGCCCACCCCAGGGCCTTGGCACCTGCTGCTCCAGGCTCCCCATGGGCCTCAGCTCCCTCCTCCCACCCAGGTCTCGGCTCCAGTGGCATCCCCTCCCCTCCCTGGCCTCCCTGCCCTAACTCCAGCCCTCTTGTTCTCCGCTCCAGCCCCTCACCCTGCTCCCTGGATTCTAGCGCTGGTTTCCTGGTTCTTTGTCTCTCTTTCCCAGAATGTCAGCCTTGAAAAGGCTGGAACTTGGCTTTGCTGTTCAGTGTCTCCTGGCGAGAGTCTGCGCTCATAGATATTGACTGGACAAACGAGTGAATGGTGACGAGGACTATTATTAATTACCATCACTGCTCGGGAAAGCTGGAGGAAGCTAGATGGAGGAGAGGGTTGATGTGATTATGCCTAATAAGAAAAAACAACAACGAACAGTGGCCCGTTCCTGCCTGGCTTCCGCCAAAGACCGAAGACCAGTGGGCCTCTGTCCTCCGGGCGCCGTCTTGCTGCTGCCATGGTTACCATGCTCCGTGGGTTCCAGAAGAAAGTCCAGGGCAGGCTGACGCTGCAGTTCTGCCCAGCTTCCTTGGGTAGCCCAGGGCCTGGTAGAGAAAGATCCCATCCAAAAACAGCCGGCCTCCCCGGTCTTATCTCCACTGCGCCCACATGGAGGGAGAAGGGAGGCATCGCTGTTCTTCCAGAAGAGACAATCCAGACCCACTCTGCATTTGCGGAGGACCTGGTCAGGCCCTGGGCAACTCAAAGACATGCGGATCCCGGTCCCCGTCCTCCGGGAGGTTTGTGGAAGGAGGGAGGGGCCAGAGACAAGCACTGACTTAGCTGTGCGTAGAAATAGCAAGGGCTCGCACGGGACCGGGGAAGCTGGTGCGGAGGGGCAGGGAGAGCTCCTCACCCATAGCTGCGCCAGCCTCGCTGTCCACTCGCCCTGGTGCATGCCCTCCAGGCCGAGACGGCTGGGTTTCCACGTCTCCAGCAGGTCCATCCCAGACTCCCAGAGGCCCGGACTGGAGCCGCTCCCTCCACAACCCCAGTTCTCAACCAGCGGCTGGCAGAGGTTAGAGGGCTGGCACAGACCTCACTGCTGGTGGCTGGCAGAACTTCAGAGGGGTGCAGAAGGGACACTAACTTAGCAATAGCATCCTGGGGTCGTCTTTCTCTCCTCTCTGCTTCTTCAGCTGACAATCCAACCCTGCTCTCCACCGCCGAGAACACACTCCGCACCCCCAGAGAGCCTGTGAACGGACCATTGCACCCCAAGGAGCAGCTGCAGGGGTGGGGGTCCAGGGCTGAGCCCCAGGACCATCACCATGGCAGTCACTGTCATCTCCATGACTACGATCATCACCTCCATGACCAACCGCCATCACCTCCATCATCACCACTGTTGTGAGAGAAATTGTGTCCCCCAAAAAGATAGGTTTGGTTGGGCTCGGTGGCTCACACTTGTAATCCCAGCACTTTGGGAGGCCAAGGTGGGTGGATCAGCTTATGTTAGGAGTTCGAGATCAGCCTGGCCAACATGGTGAAACCCTGTTGCTATTAAAAATAAAAAAAAATTAGCCAGGCATGGTGGTGGGCGCCTGTAATCCCAGCTACTTGGGAGGCGGAGGCGCTAGAATCATTTGAACCCGGGAGGCAGAGGTTGCAGTGAGCGTCACGCCATTGCACTCCAGCCTGGGCAACAAGAGCGAAACTCCATTTCAAAAATAAATAAATAAATAGGTTCGAGTCCTAACCCCAGACCCTCAGAATGTGGCTTCGTGTGGTCCTTACAGAGGTAACCGAGGATCCTATAAAAAGGGGATAGGTGGTCAGGGTGCAGTGTCTCATGCCTGTAATTCCAGCACTTTGGGAGGCCGAGGCGGGTGGCTCAGAAGGTCAGGAGGTCAAAACCATCCTGTCTAACATAGTGAAACCCTGTCTCTACTAAAACACAAAAACCAGCCCAGTGTGGTGGCAGGTGTCTGTAGTCCCAGCTACTCGGGAGGCTGAGGCAGGATAATTGCTTGAACTTGGGAGGCGGAGGTTGCAGTGAGCTGAGATCGCTCCACTGGCCTCCAGCCTGGTGACACAGTGAGACTCCATCTCAACAAGAGGGGAAAGGTGAGCAGACACACAGAGGGAAGATGATTCGAAGATGGAGGGTGGGAAGATGGGAGGACCGGAGGACAGAGGTGACGCGGCCACACGCCAAGGCTGCCGGAAGCTGGAGAGAGGCCTGGGATGGAGGCTTCCCCAGCGCCTTTAGAGGCAGCGTGGCTCTGCCCACGCCCTTACTGCGGACCTCAGGCCTCCGGAACTGTCAGGCAGCTCTAGCAAGTGAATAGGGCTACCATCGGCCTCACCATTACCACCACCATCACCCCGTCCTCATCCCCATCCTCAGCACCCCATCTTCATTTATTCATTTATATAACCATGACCAGCATCACCACAGTCATTATCATCACCCATCCCCGTCCCCATCCTCATCCTCAACACCCTCATCATTTATATAACCACCATCAGCATCACCACCATCATCACCCCGTCCTCATCCCCATCCCCATCCTCAGCACCCCCGTATTCGTTTCCTCCCTCGAGGCTGAGGAACACATCACTGCAAATGTGGTGGCTAAAACAACACAGTTGATTCTCTTGCTATCCTGGAGGCCGAAAGTCTGGGATGGAAGTCAGCAGGGTGATGCTCCTACCCCAGGCTCAGCGAGGACTCTCCCTGCCACTTCCAGTTTTTGTGGCTTTAGGGCCCCTTGGCTCATGGCTGCCTCTCTCCAACCTTGGGCTCTGTCTACGCACGGCTTCTCCTCCTCCCTGTAATCCAGGTACTTGCGATGGTATTTAGTCCCCACTTGGGTCATCGGGGGTGACCTCCTCCCAAGATCCATAACTTAATGACATGGACAAAGACCCTTTTCCCAAATAACTTCACATTCGCAGGTTCCAGGGATTAGGGCATGGACATATTTTGTCGGGGGGTGGCACTGTTTAACCCACTTAACAACCAGCACCACCACTGGCATTGCCATGGTCGCCAGCATCGGTTAAATTCCAGAGAGTACCCGGTCAGTCCAGGGGCCTTACCTGAGTCATGACCTTTCTTTCTTAAGACAAACTCAGAGCAGGCTCTGTTATTTATTTGTTTATTTATTTTTCAGATGGAGTCTCGTTCTGCCGTGCAGGCTGGAGTGCAGTGGTGCAGTCTCTGCTCACTGCAACCTCTGCCTCCCAGGTTCAAGTGATTCTTTTGCCTCAGCCTCCCAAGTAGCTGGGATTACAAGTGCCCACCACCATGCCCAGTTAATTTTTGTATTTTTGGTAGAGATGGAGTTTCATCATGTTGGCCAGGCTGGCCTTGAACTCCTGGCCTCAAGTGGTCTGCCCGCCTCGGCCTCCTAACCTGCTGGGATTACAGGCGCGAGCCACCGTGCCTGGCCTCGGCTCTGCTGCTATTCTCATTCCTTACCACTTACGGAGGCCAAAGCTTGGAGAGAAGAGCTCGCTGGCCAAAGGCTTCACTTAGAAGTGAAGATGTAAACCCTGGCAGTCTGGCAGCAGTAGCCCCGTGCCTAACCATGGTTGTCCTGCCTGCAGCCCCAAACTTCTGATCATACAGATAATTCCACAGATGGAAGAGTGAGGTGACTAGCACCTGAATGGGAGGCACAGCGCCACGGTGCCATCCAGGCTGTACCACCTGCTGGTGACACATCTTAGCCCCATCTCCTTCCCCTCTCTGGGCCTCAGTTTGCCCAACTGGAAGGGGGTGGGAGTTGTTCTGGGTAAGCATCAAAGTCCTCCCAGCTCGGGTTCTGCAATGCTGGGTATCTACTGTCATTTCTGTCACAAACACTGCCCGGGACCCCAACTCACATCAGCTAAACCCTCTAAACCCACCAGCAGCTGCTGAAGAGTTCTCCTTGGAAGGTCAGCCTGTGGGGTGACTGCTGGTGATGGGGAGTGGAGGGAGGTCTTGGCTTACCGGATGCCTGCCTGTATCTCTGTCTTATACTCTACAAGCGCTAGGGTGGGGGCAGGGTGGGGCGGGGGTGGGTGGGGGATGCTCTTTCTTCTTGGAACCCATGACTTTTGGTTCACACATTCAGGGAGGGCTGGGCAGCTGAGAGCGGCTGGTGCTGGGAACGGAGCTGAAGATCACTTGATCTTGCCGTGATGCGCCAGTCCCAGAGGCCTTAGCCAGGAACTGGCCCTCAGTGCTAGACTCCAGAGCGTTTGCAGCAGTGATCTGGGGAAGGGAAAGCCCGTGTCCATCCCCTAAAAAGGCTCATCTATGGCGAAGAGATGCACAAAGGCCTCCGTGACCAAAGGCTAAGCCTCATGCCCTTGGAAGAGAAAAAGAAAAACATGAAACAGAAGGGCCGGGCGCAGTGGCTCACACCTGTAATCCCAGCACTTTGGGAGGCTGAGGCGTGTGGATCACCTGAGGTCCGGCGGGAGTTCGAGACCAGCCTGACCAACATGGAGAAACCCCATCTCTACTAAAAATACAAAATTAGCCTGGCGTGGTGGCACATGCCTGTAACCGCAGCTACTTGGGAGGCTGAGGCAGGAAAATCGCTTGAACCTGGGAGGTGGAAGTTGCAGTGAGCCAAGACCATGCCATGGCACCTCCAGCCTGGGCAACAAGAGTGAAACTCCGTCTCAAAACAAACAAGCAAAAAACATGAAACAAAAAAAGAAAAATAAGAAACAGGCTGAAGGGGTTCTGAAGGTTGTTTTCAAATCTGGGTTGTTCACTAGGAGTTGCCTGTAAACATTTTTTTATTTTTAGAAACAGAGTCTTGCTCTGTCACGCAGGCTGGAGTGCAGTGGCACCATCTCGGCTCACTGCAACTTCTGCCTCCCAGGTTCAAGTGATTCTCCTGCCTCAGCCTCCCGAGTAGCTGGGATTACAGGTGCCCATCACCACGCTCAGTTAATTTTTGTATTTTTAGTAGAGACGGGGTTTCACCATGTTGGCCAGGCTGGTCTTGAACTCCTGGCCTCAAGTAATCGTCCCTTCTTGGCCTCCCAAAGTACTGAGATCACAAGCAAGAGCCACCGCGTCGGCCCAACAGATGGCTTTTAATCCACATTACGGTGCGCACTGCAGAGACCTTTTCCCTCTGGCTTCTCTGTCCAGAGCTGCAACTGCTTGCATTTGAGCAGATACTGTCCAAGAGTGGGGAGCTGAGTTAGGGACAGAATCACAAACTTTAATTAGCAGGATGAGATTAACAGCCCAGCAGGGGATTGGGGATGAGGGGGGTGTCCTTCAGGCCCATCTGATCCCAGTGAACACCTCCCTACCAGCCCCCTCCAATCCGGGGACACTGGAAACCAGGCGCCCTGAGAGGGTGGAGGGAGGCCACCCGCCTCCCCGCGTGGCCAGAATCGCACACCCCGGCAGCCTGCCCTGGCTTGGTTCGGCAGGGCCCAGAACGTTCTGGCCTTTATCTGGTTTAGTTTTAAGTGTTTCCAACGGCAGCAGGGCTGTTCCACCACAGTCCCCAGGAAATTGGTCCGTGTAGGACGGAGCCTTCCCGAGAATGAAGTCATCTGTTCCTTTTTTATTTTTTGTTGCCTTTCTCCTTCAACGCGAGTCACCGGGCCTCTGCAGTCCCTCCCCGCGCCAAGGCGCCCCGCCGAGGGGCCCGGCCGGGCTGGCGGGGGAAGGGGCGAGGAGCAGAGCCCCGGGGTGCGCGGCTGCCCACCGCTCCCTGCCCGTGCCCCGCCCCGGCCCCCGCCCGCCGCGCGCCGCGGCCTGAAGGTGAGCTCCCGGGGGGTCGCCCGCGCTCCGGCGCGGCCCGCTCGGCAAACAATAACAGTAAATAACGCTCCCTTGTCAACGTAATAAAAACGGAAACGGTTACAGTGTTTTTTAATAAGCGTCCCCCATCAATCTCCCTCCCCCTCCCTCGCGGGCCGTGGGCACCGGGGACGAGGGGGAAGGGTGGGGGGCACCGGGGTGCGCTGCTTAGGGGGCCCGGGGGAAGAGTGGAAAACACAGCAAGTGAGAGACGAGGGGGCGCGAGCGGCCGGGGTCACGCGCGCCAGCCGAGCCGGGAAGCGGCCGCGGTGAGTAACACCGTTGCCATGGCGACGTGGCCGCGAGGAACAGGAAGCGGCAGAAATAGCAGCAGCCGCAGCCCGCGCCGCTCGGCCCCTCCCCCCGAGCCCGTTGCCACGGAGACCGGGCCCGAGCGAGGCTGCGCAGGCGGCCGCGGCCTCCTGCGCCCCAGCCCGCGCATGCGCAGCGGGGCCTGGGCCACGCGGGCGTCGCGGGGGTGCCCAGCCGCCGCGCCAGGGCCACCCGTACCCCCAGACCTGCCCTGGGCCGCCCGCTCGGGTCGGGGGTGGGGTGCGAGGGAGGGATAAGACAAACTGTCTCTTGTTTGCCTTTGGAAAGTCGCCCCGCCTTTGTTCCGGGCGAGTTTGTTCGTTTCCAGGCGCTGAAGGCGGGGAGAGGAGAGGGCAGGACCCCGGCCCAGCGGTCCCGGACGTTTTCCGAGCGACAGACCCTGGGCCCAGCTCGGGGACGCCGAGGGGACGCGGGGCACCAGCCCTAGCGTCTGGAGCTCAGACCCAGTCCGGGCTTCCCAGGCCCCAGGGCTGCTTTCCCTGAGCCGGACCTCCCCTGGGGGTAGGGGTGCTGCCCCAGGACCCCCTTCCTGGTTTTCCTGGTCTTTCTGTCCACGTATCCCCCTCCCCGGTGGAACCAGCAAAGAGCACAAAGCGGAAAAGACATCCTTGCCGCCCCCCAGGCTCCCTCATCTAGCAGCAAACTCTGAAACCGTCCACACCCCTCCCAAAGTTGAGAGAAACCTGGGTGTTTCCTAAACACAGCCCGCGCCCCCAGCGTGTTTATGTGAAGGCGGCCTCGCGTGTCTGAGGCTGGGGTTTGTGTGCGCGCTGGGGGCACGCCATCATCTCTCAGGCTGTTTGTGGAAAACTTTTTTTTTCTCTCCAGATTTTATTTGGTTTGTTTTTAATAAGGGTCAGAGGTCTGGGCTTCTGTGGGGAAAGGGCAAGGGTCATCTCGGATGGCCAGGACGGGAGGTCCCAGGGGGACGGGTCACGGGGCCTGCACTGCCAGGCAAGGAGGGAGTCGGAGCCGCCCCATCTGGCCCTGCTCCCGGCGGCGGCCGGTGGGAGTGAGCAGGGACAGGCTGCGCAGGCTGCTCCTTGGGTATGGCCTTAGAGAGGATCCAAGCTAAGGACCGGGATCTCTCTCCCAGGGCAGGGCAGCTGTCACTTCCCGGGCCCGGTCCTGGCCACAGTGGCCAAGAGAGAAGGCAAGCAGAGTGTTCCGGGTCTCTGGAAAGGGGAGGCTTTTGTTTTTTGTACGAGGCGGACTTCAACTTTCATTGAGCAGGCTGACCAGATGGGAATGTAGGGAGGGTGTGCAGGACAGGGGACCAACCCCCTGCTTCAAACCTCCCCACCACCATGCCTACCAGCTTGGGCCCCCACTGCGGCCCTGTTTTACGAAGGGAGGGAGGGGCTCGAGCTGATGTTTCTTCTTCCCTCCTCCACCTTTCCAGGTGTGAGAAAGGAACTCCGCCCTGCGGGGGAAGTTTGGTATCCAGAAGCCTTAGGGTCCACGGTAGCGGCCTGGGTGTCATATTGCTGTCTCTCCTTGACAGAGGAGACAAACCTGTGGGATAAGAGCTGTTGCTATGATCTAGAGAAGCCCTACCTTGGCCCAGTGGGCAGTAGCCTGTGCTGAGAACGGGGACTCCAGGACTAGAGAGAGAGTCCTGGCGGTGGATCCCGGCTCTGCTGAAGCCACAGCTTGTGCATCTGGACAACAGGGACAGCATAGTGCCCCGTCACTGAAGGTGATGGCTCCTGGCGGTGGTACACAGAAGCTCAGGCATGGCGTCTGGTGCACATGGCTACCTCGGGTCTCTGACACTCAAGCCGGCTGTGTCCCAAGACAAATTCATCTTTGGTCCAGGCTCGAGGAAAAGAGCACTGGGCTGGGGTCAGGAGAAGCAGAGGCCATGGGTTCTGCCACCAGCCCACTGTGTAATCCAAGGCAAGTCCCTGAGCTGCTTTCAGCCTCAGTCTTCCCATCTGGCAAATGGGGATAATAATCACAACCACCACTGATTGTGAACTTAGTGCCAGGCACTCCACCAAGGTCTGTACATTTCCTTATGGAATTCGACCCTTGAAACAATCAAGTGAGGTAAAGACCATGGTGATCCCAGTTTCACAGATGAGGGGACAGAGCCTCAGAGAGGTGAAGTCACTTGCTGGTGACAATGCTGGAAAGTGGTGCCAGTCGCCATCACACCCCTGAGAACCAGCCTGGAGCTGCTGCTCCTGTCTCTGTTCCCCCACCCTTCCTGCTCACCCCCCTGTACTTTTTGGTGGCTCAGGCCACAGCCCTTCCTTTGTATTTGAACCCTTGGATCCAGCCATTCTGGAATCTTCTGAGTCAGGTGGAGATCCAGCCCTCTCTGTGGGAGACATCCTCAGGGGTAGATGGGGGCTTGAGGGAAGCCAGGTGGGCCCCACACATCCCTACAGTCAACCCGGCAGCTTGCAGCCAGTCTGCCGTCCACCGTGTCTCCCCTGCCGTTTACACCGAAGGGTTGGGGTTCCTCACACACTCGGGTGGACGCGTGGCCTCCAGATGGTGCCGTTAATCCTGCTGGAAGCCGTAAATCAGCGTGATTGTCCCAGCTTCTCCTCCCCTCCTCCGAGCTGTCACCTCTGAGGAGCTGGTGGGAGCAGCGCCCCTCCAGCCCCGCCCTCCGGCCCCAGTCTTTGTTCCTGCTCAGTCGCCGGCAGGAAGTGGGCCAGTCACGGTCCCCACGGCCCGGCCTGTGTTTGAATCTCAGCCCTGTCACTGCCTGGCACGGTGGCTTTGGCCAAGCACTTCATCTCCGATTATCCTCAGTTTCCTCATCCATGAAATAGGGTGGGTCACAGCGCCTGCCTGATCCCAAGGATGGGGGCTGCTGTGTGTGAGCGCCCCACCCTGGGCCTGGCTCCCGGAGGTCCTCAGACATGCTGCTGCTGATAACCAATGTTTACTCCCGGCTAGGAGTTGTATGTAATGCCTTAGCTCAGCGAATCCTTAAACGAGCACGTTATTACCCTCTTTTGTAGGTGGGAAGCTGCCACTCCGAGAAGGGAGGTAAGTTGCCCAAGGCCACACAGCCAATTAGCAGAAGAACTGGGATTAAACCAGGCAGGCCTATGCAGCTCTGAAGACCTCGCTGTAACCTTAGGTTCCTGGCCCTCCCTGCCGAGCCCCTCTGAGGCGCTCTACCAAACCAGCCTCTGCAGTGACAGCATCGTTAGCCCTGCCCGGAGCCGCTGGGTTAATAGGTCCTTAATAAAGCCAGCGGAGGCGTCTGCAGCTTCCCAGGGCAGGAGCCGAGGGGCCAGGTGCAGCAGATGCGTCCTAATGAAAATAGCGGGTGGGGAGGGGGAGGGGCCCATGGGGTGAGCCGCCTGCCCACGTCTCCAGCTTCCTGACCTCTGCGGCTGAGTCACTGCAGGCCTCCAGGTGCAGGGGACAATCAATTCCATCACTCATCCATCCATGCCGCCTTGCTTTCTTCCATCCATCTATCCATCCATCCTCCCGGTCACTCACCCTCCCTCCCTGGCTTCCCTGCATCCATCCATCCACAAACCCACTCACCTACCCATTCCCTCCCTCCCTCCCTCCCTCCCTCCCTTCCTCCCTCCTTTCCTTCTCTCCTTCCTTCTGCCCATCTGTCCCTCCAGTGTTTACTGAGCACCCATCTTGAGGCAAGCCGTATGTGAGGTGCCCAGGTTCCTCCCTTTGAGGGACTGACATTCTCAGAAGGATGAAAAACAACTAAGCCCAAGTATCCAGGGCGCCAGGAGAGGAGAGGGCATCTCGGGAGTCTGACGCTGGCCTCTGTAAACCTTCCTCAGCCGAGCTCGCCAGGTGACCTTTGGCAGATCATACTCCCCGGGGGTCACTCTCTTCCACCTGTTCAAAAACGGGTGTCCCCGTCCGTTCAGCTGCTATGAGAAAATATCTTAGACTGTGTTACTGATAAACAAGGTGATTGTTCGCAGTTCTGCCCGTTGGGAAGTCCTGCATCAGGGTGCCCGCAGACTCGGTGTCAATGAGGGCCTTCCTCATAGATGGTGCCTTATGGCCTTGTCCTCATGTGGTAGAAGGGGCCAGCCCCATGGGCCCCTCCCCCATCACCCGACATTTCTGTTGGGACGCATGCCCAGGCCTGGCCTGACAGCACGAATCCCGTTCATGAGGATGGAGCCCTGGTGACCTAACCACCTCCCAGAAGCCTCACCTCTTAATACACATTGC
>NW_016107569.1:2479492-2489864 GCF_001604975.1 Cebus imitator | reverse complement strand
CTCACTACAGCCTTCACCTCCCAGGTTCAAGCAATCCTCCCACCTCAGCCTCCAGAATAGCTGGGATTACAGGTGTGTACCACCACGCCTGGCTAATTTTTGCATTTTTAATAGAGACGGGCTTCACCATGTTGGCCAGGCTGGTCTGGAACTCCTGACCTCCGGTGATCCACCCGCCTCAGCCTCCCAAATTCTGGGATTACAGGTGTGAGCCACCGTGCTTGGCGCAGATTATGTCCTGACGTATGAATTTTGGCGGGGGTGGAGGGGGGGTCAGGTCATGGCAAAGGTGATGCGTTGTGGTGTCTCCTGTTCTATATTTCTACAATTCCAAGCAGGTGAGTAAGCACCCAGCTACTCCCCCGAGAACCCATTCCCACTCCGATCCCTGGGGTCTGCCTCCAACGCCTGCAGGGCCCCCAGATTGAGGTCCACGTCTGCTCCGACTGACCCAGACAAGCGTTGTGGGGCCTGGCAGAGGTGGGGGCTTGGGCAGAGCACTGGACTCAGAAGAGGAGACCGGGGCAGGGCCTGGCTGTGTCCCGTGAGACGTGACCCTGGGGAAATAGCATCCCAGAGTTGTCCATCAGCTAGGATGAAATAACTTTGAGACTGGGGAAATGTCGGCTGTTGGGGGCATTACGGTTATAATTATTGCTGTCATGTTGTTGCTACGTTAGAGCCACTGGCTCTGGGAGACGTCATTCATTTGGTGGTTACCACTTGTTCACACACTCACTCAATAAAAGTTTATCCCAGCACTGTGGGAGGCTGAGGTGGGCGGATCATCTGCGGTCAGGAGTTTGAGACCAGCCAGGCCAACATGGTGAAACCCCGTCTCTACTAAAAATACAAAAATTAGCTGGGCGTGGTGGCAGATGCCGGTAATCCCAGCTATTCGGGAGGCTGAGGCAGGAGAATCTCTTGAACCCCAGAGGTGAAGGTTGCGGTGAGCTGAGATGGTGCCACTGCTCTCCAGCCTGGGCAACAAGAGCAAAACTTTGTCTCAAAAAAAAAAAAAAAAAAGCTTATCACTGTGATCTGTGCCACATGTTGGGCCCTGAGCCAAGTGCTGGGAATATGCTAGATAAGACTGGTTCCTGCCACCCAGGAAGAGCAGTGAATAGGGGTCACCTCGATTGCCAGCTCCCCAGTTGATAGAGGCTGTGTTGAGGATTCTGAGACCACATCTGGGCTTAGAGGGAAAGAGTGCAGTGATCAATTAGTGATATCTGTCATGGCACAGGGAGAGGAGCCTGCACTAAGCCACTTCCTGGCCCTAACACTGAAGAATCGGCAGGATCTCAGACAGAAGATCCTTGTGACTGTGTGACTGTGGCTGCCTGACACATGACCAGGGACAGCAAGTCGTGAGCCTACTGCCTGCCTGCCTAGTTTTACCTGTTTTCGAAGCAGAGATGTTAACGTGGGATGCACTCATTTTTAGGAGCGAGAGCTGGACAGCCCAGCCTTCCTGTTTTAACCCAGCCTGCTCCGGCTGGAGTGAGGATCAAGTGTGAGATGCCCCTATATGGAAACACACTTCGCTCAGCAGACGCCTGGTGGGTGGCCGAGCTGGAGCGGCGGTGAGAGCACAGGAGAGCTGGGCTTCCGGCTCCTCTGCCATTAGCCCTGCTGGGGCCTCAGCCTCTCCATCTGCTCAGTGGATGCTTGAAAGATGGAAGTGTCTTGGGGCCTCTGGAATCCGTTGTGCTGCCTGCAATGCTGAGACCTGGGGTGGGGGCGGGGGCAGGGCGAACGCGGGGCTCTGGAGGGGAGATGGTAGGAAGGAACACTCCAGTGGTGGTCGGGGGCCGGGTGGGCAGAGGGAGCCGGGAGGACTTGGGGAAGGACGAGGAGAGGCCAGTGCTTCTGAGTTTTCCTGAGGGCTGCCCAGCTCCATCGGGGGTTTCTTCCCGTGCACCGCCATCCCAGGGGGTAACTCCAAGCAAGGAAGGGCAAGGGAAGAGAGGGTGGGCAATGTGGGGGCCCCAGGGAGTGTTGGAGGGGCTGAGACCCTGACAGGTGGGCACCTGGGTTCTGAAGGGGCCCTGGCAGCAATGTCCCTTCTCCCCAAGGCTGGAACCCAGGAGCAGTGGGCTGGGGCAGAAGACACAGCCCAAGCCCCAGTACTCAGGGAGGATGGAGCATCAGGGCGACCAGGGCAGCTCCTGGAGAGGCCAGGGTGACCCTCAGACCCTGAATACAGACTGGCCTTGGCTCCCAAGTGGACACAGCATGTTCCCCAGGAGCGTGACTTGGGGATTTAGAGCACTGAGACTGTGCCACGCACTCCCATTAAACATCCCTCGTGGCTCCCAGTTGCCAGGAAGGGGAAGGCCAAACCCCTCAGAGGCAGCCTGTGCTGGTGGGTGAGAGCTGGGAGCCTGAGTCCCGGTTCCAGCCTGGCCACTCTTGGCTGTGTGACCACAGGCAACTCGCCTAACCTCTCTGGGCCTTATGGGCTCGCTGGAGGATGCGGTGAGCAAGTGACTGGGAGGAGCTTAGCACAGTGCTGGCCACACCGTCACTGTTCAATGCCGGTGGCTGCTGGCTGTGACCGGCAGAGCATGGCACAGAAGGTCCTGGCCGCCTGACACATGACCCAGTCGTCCTCTCCTTTCTCGGTGGCCCCAGCTCCGCTCGCCAATGCTGCCCCAGCAGCACCAAGCTGCTCTTGGTTCCCTCAACACTCCCTGGTCTTTCATGCCTCTGGGCCACTGCCCCTGCTGTGCCCTGCCAGGAATGCCCTTCCCCTCCAGCCCCCGTCGGTTGTCAGGTGCCCTGGGAGCCCCCTCGCCCCCCAGGAGCGACTCGGTGCCTTGTGTGCATCCAGAGCTCCGTGTGTGGCATCAGGTCTCTCTCCCGTCTGATTCTGCGGCGTCTCAGGCACGCATGTTGTGACCTGTTCATTTTCTTGTCCTCGGTGCCCAGCGCCACGCCTGTCACACAGTGGGTGCTCCGTCGAGTGGGCTGAAGGGTGGGAGCAATCCATCCCCAACACGGTGGGCATGCTCGGCTCAGGGACTGCAGATCACTCTACGCCCCGGCTCTCTGTTCTCCTTCCTAAGCCTCAAGGAGAAACAGGACGCCTCAGCCCTTCTCCCACGATTCCAGGGGGAGACACTTTACTTCGATGAAATGCTCGCCTCTGAGTTAGTGCTCTGCGTGAGGGGTGGGGACATGGAGGCCCTAGAAGGATCAGTGAGGCCCCTAATGACCTCCTCCTCTCCTCACCCCTCCCCTGCCTCTTACTCCTGCCCTGAGCAGGCACGGAGCTCCTAGGGTTGGGTGAGGAAGGGAGAGCAAGGGGCAGGGGGCGGACGGATAGCAGGTGCCCAGTCCTGCAGGCGCTGCTGGGGTCAGGATGCCACTCTTGCCACCCTGGGGGTTTCTGCAGCACAGGGGCAGTTGGAAGTGGGGTAGTATGCTCTGTGGCCAGCCCCGGCAGGGCCGTTGTCCCCACTGCCCTTCCTGGCTGCCAGACCTCTCACTTCGAGGCAGCCAGGTCTCGCTGTCCTGGCAGAGGGAAGGCTGTTGCTTTTATCTGGCTCTGCTCCTGGTCATCTGCCCTCTGACCCCACCTGCCCCAGGCTGAGGGCCCCTGAAGGATGCTCAAGTTCAACAGAGTCTGAGGGAGTAGTGAGTCCAGCCCTCCCATTTGGCAGATGAGAAAACTGAGGCACGGTGGGTTTGTTCAAGGCCACACCAGGAACCCAGTGTTCTGTCTATGGCTTGATGTCCTTCCAGGACAGGAGAAGACCTTGGCTTTGACCTTGAGAAAATAGCAAAACTTGGACCTTGATACAGGAGATTGCCATGACAAATTTGTGGGCGGGCAGTGTGACCTTGGATATGTTACCTAACCTCGCTGAGCCTTGTGGTGCCCGTGAGAATTCAGTGAGATGACAACTGCCCAGGGCCTGGCAGGCCTCCTGGCACGTCCCTGACTCTGTCAACAGGAGCTTCCGACATGATGAGGGAGCAGGTAAGTCTCACCTTGAACAAATCCAAGTGATGACATTTGCTTTTACTCAGACGTAGCAGTTCTCTGACCTTTGTGCTGGTGTGGGAGGACCATGTGTGAGGGACAAGGGCCTGCGCGGGTTTCTCTGGGTATGCTCAGGTGGGACCAGGTGTGCATCCTGCTCTCCCCCCAAAAGCTGTGACTCAAGAGAGGGTCTTGGTGGCTCTGGGCCTCATCTTGCCCATCTGCAAAATGGGAGCAGTAGGACCTCCCTCTGCAAGCTGCTGTACCCCTCCATGAGATAACTTCGGGGTGCACAGCCTGGTGAACGCAGGCCTTCCAGAAGTCCATCTTCCTCACCAGCTGAGCACCCGGTTCCGGAGGAAAAGTGCTCGCCTTTGGTTGTGGGGTAGGCCAGGCAGACCTGGCCTCTGGGCCTGAGTCTCCTGGGGAGGGAGGGGGTCTAGGAGCTCCTGGGCTGAGTGAATAGAGTCAGCCCCGCCCGCCTGCAGCCCTGTCCACAGCTGGTCACGCCTTCCTCTCCAGCCTGCTGGAAGCTCGGGACACACCAGGCCCTCCCTGCTGATGCTGGGTGCCGCGTGGCTGCCCTTTGCCGAGGAGGGGGTGGGGCAGGGGGTGTGCATTTTCCAGGCGATGTTTCCCTGCAAGCTCTGAAAATTAATTGGCCTTTAATGTGGCATAGTATTTATTTTAATTAGCAGGAAATTGACCAATTTCTTAATAAGGGGCTTTGTGGAGGCTCTGTATTTGGGGTTGGCGGCATGTGTGGTGGGGGAAGCAGCGATCAGACAAAAATGGCACCCCCAGCCCAGGAGGGGATTTTGAGGCACCACAGACGAGGTGGACAGAGTGACAGGACAGAGGGAAAGGACCTGGGGAAACGTCGGGGCAGCGGGAGGAGAGGGCCCCGGCCAGGGGACCCATAGGGGCCGGGGGCACGCCACAGGCCTCCGTGGGGTCTGCCTTCCCTGACCTCTGCCTTTGACCTTGGCCTGCTGGGGTCAAATCCCTGATCCTTGTGTCACGACTGTGCCTCCTACCTCTAGCAATGCCCCTTCCCGCTGGAGGAATTAACAGAGCAAATCAGCACCTGTGCAGGATTTACAAAGGCCCCGTTGCTTTCCTTTTTTTTTTTTTTTTTTTTTTTTTTTAGCTGGAGTCTCTCCCTGTTGCCCAGGCTGGAGTGCAGTGGCATGATCTCGGCTCACTGTAACCTCCACCTACCCGGTTCAAGTGATTCTCCTGCCTCAGCCTCCTGAATAGCCGGAATTACAGGCACTTGCTACCACACCCAACTAATTTTTTGTATTTTTACTAGAGATGGGATTTCACCATGTTGGCCAGACTGGTCTTGAACTCCTGACATAGTGATCCACCCGCCTCGGCCTCCCGAAGTGCTGGGATTAGAGGCGTGAGCCACCGCGCCCAGTCCCCCAACCCCCACCTTTTTTTTTAAGACTGAGTCTTGCTCTGTGGCCCAGGCTGGGGTGCAGTGGCATGATCTCGGCTCACCGCAACCTCCGCCTCCTGGGTTCAAGTGATTCTCCTGCCTCAGCTTCCTGAGTAGTGGGGACTACAGGCATGAGCCACCATGCCTGGCTAATTGTTGTATTTTTAGTAGAGATGGGGTTTCACCCCATCTTTCTTAGATTTGCTTTTCTTAGATTTGATAGAATCAGCAAGGTCCTCTAAGCACGTGTGCTGTGATGAGTGACACCATTTTACCACTGGGGAAACTGAGGCCCAGAGACATGCCGTGTTTTACTGGAACCTCACAGAAAACCGTACTCATCCTTCAGGTCGGCCTTAAACGTAGCGGTCTCAGGGGAGTCTGCCCTGACTCCTGCACAGAGCTCAGGGCCCTGTTCCACTCTCCTGCACTTCTTCAGGGCCGGATGGCAGTGGTGACGAACCGGCTCGATGTTTCAGTGTCTTCACTGTCTGTCCCCCTCCTTGGACTATGAGTCCTCCAAGGGCTGGTACTATATCTGTGTACTCACAATTGAACCCCAGAAGCCAGGCAGGCCTGGCCTGTGGTGGGTAGGGGCCCGTTGTTTGCTTGTTGAATGAGTGAGTGAATGAATGATGGAGTCAGCCTGCCAGGCGCAGTGGCTCACGCCTGTAATCCCCGCACTTTGGGAGGCTGAGGTGGGCAGATAGCTTGAGCCCACGAGTTCGAGACCAGCTGGGACAACGTGGTGAGACCCCATCTCTACAAAAAACACCAAAAAATTAGCTAGGTGTGGTGGTGCGAGCCAGTAGTCCCAGCTACTCGGGAGGCTGAGGTGAGAGGATCACTTGAGCCCGGGAGGCAGAGGTTGCAGTGAGCCAAAATTGCACCACTGCGCTCCAGCCTGGGAGGCAGAGTGAGACCCAGGATCAAAACAAAACAAAACAAAACCACACAGCCCGGTGACACTAGTGAAGCCCTCCTGCCGCCCGCCACCTCGGGGTGTCTTTATGACTTTACAGATTGTAATTGGGGTGGGCCCTGATGGGGAAACCCCTCCCAGCCCACTAGTCTATACGCATGCGGATGGGACCTTCCTCACCCCCTCTCATTTCCTAGGGGTCGGACCCAGGAGCCTGTGTGCACACGTGGCTCTCTGGAGTGAAGGGGAAAAGGGCGCTTAATCCCCTCCCACCCTGGATCCTGAAGGGACTGAACCTGGGGCCCTCCCTGCAACTCCAGGCTCCAGTAACCAGGGAGAGCGGGCTGCCTGTGGCCTGCACGCTGGGGCCTCATGGAGCCACTCCGGGTGCTCCAAGGACCTGCTCCACTGCTGGCTGGGGGAGGAAAAGCATGGTTGCCCAGCCCCAGTGGGTCAAAGGCCTGCCAAGCCTCCCGGTCCAGAGAGCCCCTTGGCCCTCTGCCTGGACTTGGGCCCACTACATTCCTACCACATTTATTTATTTGAAACTGTTTCTACCATGCTTTCTCTGTGCCAGGCACCATTCTAAGTGCTATAAGATACTTATCCTCTTTACGAAGTAGGTGCTGTTATGTCCCCATTTTACAGATGAGGAAACTGAGGCACAGAGAGGGCAAGGGACCAGCCCACTTTCTTCCAGGCTCTTCCTGCCGATTTTTGGGGATTTACTTCTCAACCTTCTTAGGTGTGCTCTGCCTCCCACTCAGCAGGCTCCATCCAGCCCCTCAGCCTTTGCTCACATGGGTTCCCTCAGCCCAGACACTGGACAGGCACAGCGCCCGGCATGCAGCTGTTCGTTAATGAACAAACGATTCTTCGCTCTTTAGAGCCAGGTGTGGCCTGCGCCCATAATCCAGGCTACTCAGAAGGCTGAGGCAGGAGGATTCCTCGAGGCCTGGAGTTGGAGACCAGCTTAGGCAGCATAGTCGGACCCTATCTCTAAATAAACTAAAATAAAATAAAGATTCTCTGTTTGTTCTCCCCAACCTGTCCTCTCGCCCTTCAAAGCCCAGCTCATCCCAGAAAACTTTGCCCCCTTTCCAGTGCCAAGTCCCCAGTTACAGGCGTACCCAGAGCACCTTCTATCCGTGTCACTCGGCCTGGTGCCTGGTCCTGTCCACACTGGCCCCTGGCCCCTGGCCCCTGGCCCCTGGCAGCCCAGGCAGACAGGAGCCCAGGCCAGATGAAGGCAGAAGCTGTGCTGGGGTTCGAGCCAGGGTTCTGGGCCCAGTGGCTTTATTAGACAGATATTTATTGAGCACCTGTGTGGCAGGCAGGGTGAAGGAGGTGGCCCCAGGAAGCCTCTGTGGGGTGGGAGAGCTGGAGTGAGCTGGCCACCCTGCCTCAGCAGCTGTTCAGGGTGGATGGGTCCAGCTGGTGAGCGGGGAGCATGCAGGACGGAGTGGCCTCTGTGCTGAGGCTGGAGGTGGCTGCAGGAGCTGATGGCTGAAGGGTGGCATGATGAGCTGGGCACGTCCCAGACATCTGGACTGACGGTGAGATGAGTGTGGTCGTCAGGAAAGAGCCAGTCATCGGGTGTGGTCCTCGTGGGGAGTCTGAGAGAACAGCATCGAGGGACAAGCCTGAAGGGTGGCACCCATGTCCTCACTCACTCTACAGGTGCAGAGTTCCTGCAAGGTGGCAGACACTGACAGAGGTGAGCCAAAGAGATCTGCCAGGGCCAGGCTCGGTGGCTCACGCCTGTAATCCCAGCATTTTGTGAGGCCAAGGTGGGAGGATCGCTTGAGCCCAGCAGTTCAAGACCAGCCTGGCGACATAGTGAGACCTCATCTCTTAAAAAAAAAAAAAATTGAGACGGAGTCTTGCTCTATTTCCAAGGCTGGAGTGGAGTGGCGCGATCTTGGTTCACTGCAACCTCCACCTCCTGGTTTCATGCAGTTCTCCTGCCTCAGCGTCCAGAGCAGATGGAATTATGAGTGTGCTCCACCACACCTGGCTAATGTTTTTGTATTTTTAGTAGAGATGAAAGGCTGGTCTCGAACTCCCGGCCTCAGGTGATCCGCCCACTTTGGCCTCCACTCAAAAAATTTTTTTTTAAATTAGCCAGGCATGGTGTCACATACCTGTAATCCCAGCTGCTAAGGAGGCTGAGATGGGAGGATCACCTGAGACCAGGAGGTAGAGGTTGCAGTGAGCCATGACCACCATGCTGCATTCCAGCCTGGGCAACAGAATGAGACGCTGTCTCAAAAAAAAAAAAAAAGAGAGAGAGAGATCTGTCCTCCCAAATGACATTCAATGACATTTGGTGGGAGATGGAGGGGAGCTAACATCAACTAAGTAACCAAATAAATAAACAAGATCATTGCAGAGTGTGAAGAACGGATGAGGCCCGTGAGCCCAGCGCAGGAGAGGAGACAAGGCTGGAAGCTGCAGTCAGGCGCCGGGACTTTGTCCTGGGGCGGCGGGAGCCACGGCGGCCTTTGGAGCAGGGGCGTGGCGAGATTGGAGGGGTTTAGATGATATGGGGAGCTGGGGTAGGAGGAAAGACTGGGAGCTGACGGAGCATCCAGACAAGACGTGGTGGCTGGGGTCGGGGAGTGAGGGGGTGGTCACCGGGTCCAGAGGAGAGTGGGTTTGAAAGCTGTCTTAGAGGTCAAGGGACAGGAGCTGATGATGGTGATGAAGGCTGTGGAAAGTGAGGAAGAAGAGATGAAGCCGAAATCCAGCTTTCTGTCACCTTGGGGTGACAGTGGTGCCATTTGCCTGTGTGGGGAGGTTGATGAGCTAAGCTTTGAGCCTGCCCAGGGTCGGGCGCCTGGGATGGGCTTGGCGGGAAGGCCCTCAGCCGGCAGGGGCCATCTGAGCGCCCTCGGAGAGGTCCAGCCTGCCTTCGGGGCAGAACGGAGACACGACCTCCAGCCTCGGGCACCAGCCGCCTGAGGGCCTCGCCTGATTCCGCATTTCCCAAAGAAGGGCTGGGGCCATCTTTCCCTCAGCCTTCTTGACTCATCCCAGATCACCTGCAGCGCCAAACCTTCTAGAATCTTGAGGACTTTTCCTGCAGCTTTGAGAAGTCCCTCAAAGTGGCTGCCCCTGCCTCACACATTGCTCCCGTTGTGATCCGTGGATCAAAGGCTCTGGTGGCCAAGGGGAGAGCCTGTTTCTCCAGGGAGGAAGGACCCCCGTTGGCTCAGGGCTGTGTCCTCTGCTTTGGAAATCACCACCACTGCTGTCACCTCCTGCATGTTGGCCTCTGGGCAACGCCCCCACTCCTGGTCCAGTTGGAAGTGATGCTTGGGTTGAGACTGGGGGGTCTTAAGCTGTGACCCCACGGGCATAGCTTTGGGTGGGGAAGTCCCTGGGGGTCCCTTCTTCTCTTTGAGGACCCTGCCCCTCCAGGAGGGGGCTCTGTGTCTATTTTGTTCCTACCACTGGGGGCTCCACAGAGACACAGCTGGGCTCTGTCACTGGGCCTTGTAGGCTGATAAAGTGGTGTGTGTGTGTGTGTGTGTGTCGTGTGTATATGTGGTGTGTGGTGTGTGCGGTGTGTGTGGTGTGTGTGGTATGTGTAGTGTGTGTGATGTGGGTGTGCGTGTGGTGTGTGGTGTGGTTGGATGTGTGTGGTGTGTGTGTGTGGTGTGTGGTGTGTGTGCGGTGTGTGTGTGGTGTGTGTGTAGTGTGTGTGCAGTGTGTGTGGTGTGTGTGCGGTGTGTGTGGTGTGTGTGCAGTGTGTGTGTGGTGTGTGTGCGGTGTGTGGTGTGTGTGATGTGTGTGCGGTGTGTGGTGTGCGGTGTGTGGTGTGTGTGGTGCGTGTGCGGTGTGTGTATGTGTGGTGTGTGTGTGGTGTGTGGTGTGACGTGTGTGATGTGTGTGGTGTGTGTGTGGTGTGTGGTGTGTGTGCGGTGTGTGTGGTGTGTGTATATGTGTATATGTGGTGTGTGGTGTGTGTGCGGTGTGGTTGTGTGTGGTTTGTGTGTGGTGTGTGTAT
>NW_016107569.1:2466370-2479417 GCF_001604975.1 Cebus imitator | reverse complement strand
TGTGCGGTGTGTGTGTGTGGTGTGTGTGTGGTGTGTGTGATGTGTGTGCGGTGTGTGGTGTGTGTGCGGTGTGTGGTGTGTGTGGTGCGTGTGCGGTGTGTGTATGTGTGGTGTGTGTGTGGTGTATGTGTGGTGTGTGGTGTGACATGTGTGTGATGTGTGGTGTGTGTGCAGTGTGTGGTGTGTATGTGTGGTGTGTATGTGTGGTGTGTGTGTGTGTGTGATGTGTGTGGTGTGTGTGTATGGCGTATGCGTGGTGTGTGGTGTGGTGTGTGTGTGTGGTGTGTGTGGGGTGTGTTGTGTGTATGTTGTGTGTGTGTTGTGTGTCTTGTGTGGTGTGTGTGTGGTGTGTGCGGGGTGTGCGTGTGTGTGTGTGCTGTATGTGTGGTGTGTGCTGTGTGGTGTGGTGGTGTGTGTGTGGTGTGTGCGGGGTGTGCGTGTGTGTGTGTGCTGTATGTGTGGTGTGTGCTGTGTGGTGTGGTTGTGTGCTGTGTGGTGTGTGAGAGAGAGAGAGAGAGAAGGAGAGGGAGAGGGAGAGCGCCCGCCTGAAACCTAATTGCCCGCTGTCTAATCCGTCAGCCGGAGGACAGCTTGCCGGCCCCTCCCCGGCGGGCTGATAAATGCCGTCCAAGGCCCCCTGCGCCAGAGGTGCCTTAATTGGTATCAGGACGTGCCTGGACTCTGTCCACCAGGCCCCTGCCTTCATCCCCTGCTGCCACCTCCTCCTCCACCCTGTTGGCCTCCAGGCCCTGGCAGGGCTCACCTGCTGCCCACCCCTGGGGCAGGTGCAGCAGCTGAGGCTACAGCCCCAGAGGGAGGGTGTGACACCAACAATGACAGCTCCGTTTATGTGGCACCTATTGTGTGCCCAGCTATGCTGAGAAGCCCTCTGCCCACGCTCCTCCGTCCTCACACTGCCCTGTGAGGTGGGGAACCACCCTCCTTCCCCATCCACCCATCCAGGAGGTGGCACCGGAGCCCTCCACAGCCCTGGCCCCAGGCTGGCTGCCAGGCACACACACGGACAGGACAGACTCAGGGCCTAGCTTTTGCAGGGCGCTGCTCGATGAGTGGCAGGAAGGGGCTCGTTCCTAAATGGCGTGCTAGGGCTTAAGGGTGAGTGAGTGTTGACCCCTTGCCCATTTGGGGAAGTTCAGAGAAGTCTGGCAACCTGCCTAAGGTCACACAGCTAGGAAAGAAGGGGGAGCAAGCTGGCCTCTGAGACAACCACAACTGCTTCTCCACGCCAGCTGTGTCCACATCACTGGAGGGGTGAGTTAGAAACCCAAAGGCCCCCTCTGGAATCCTGCTTTTCGGTCTGAGTGCCCCAGGGATCTGGGCGGGCATCACATTCTCTCCAGGTGAGCAAGCCACTCAGGAACCCTGTGAAGTCTCCACTGATGGAGAGTGGAAAATCAGGAGGGGGCTGAGTGGAGCAGAACGGGATGACATTTCATTCATTCATTCATTCATTCATTCATTCATTCATTCGTTTGTTCATTCATCCAGCAACTGCCTTGTGCTGGGCTTTGCTCTGGTTGCTGGCAGGACTGGCCACGTGATTTGCCCAGGCCCTGTGTAAAAGGAAAAATTGGAGTGGTAAAATTCCAAGTATTGAGAATTTCAAGATGGTGACGACAGAACAGTCAAGCAAGTATGGGGTCCTGGGTGACTGAGGAAGTGGCTCTCCCACAAAGCCAGTCCCACTGCTGGGGAGACCCCACAGGGAGGCAGCCAAGCCAACGCGCCTGAGCGCCCTGATCCCCATCTGGTCCCTGTCCCCTAACTAGAATTTTGCAATTAACAAAAAGTCAGAAAAATCAAAGTCCTTTTGTTAAGATGGTGGTAAATCCATTTGGAGGCAAAACCTGACCTCAGCTGACAGGAAACTACTTATGGTCTTATTTATTCTTCTTGATGTGAACATCTGTACATTTCACTGCAGAGCTATTAATGTGTTTGATTGTGGGGACTGCCCCAGCCCTGCTTAAGGTGTAACCTAGCGCTGTAGGCTTCGTTTTACACCGCGACACAGATCACCTGAGTCCCTAACGCTGCTGGCCCTGGGGTTTAGGAGGAGGAATTTGGACCCACATAGGACCATACCAATACATTGCATAGAACGATGACTGCGTACCTGTTTGTTTTGCTGTGACATCCAAAGAAAGCACTGGGCAGGGTGAGGGTCTGTCAATGACTCCCATCCCCGGTCTGCCTGCCCTTTGGGTGGTGGAGACCTGCTCTGTGCTAGCAAGGGGGCTCGTGAGGGGACTGCAGGGGTGTCCCTCTTGGGGTCCACTGAGATCTTTATTTTGTATTAAGGAGATTGAGGGGGGTGTGAGGCCAAGCAGGAGTGCCGCTTTCTCTTTCTTTCTTTTTTTTTTTTTTTTGAGAAAGAGTTTCGCTCTTGTTGTCCAGACTGGAGTGCAGTGGTGCGACCTCGGCTCACCGCAACCTCCCCGTCCTGAGTTCAAGCAATTCTCCTGCCTCAGCCTCCTAAGTAGCTGGGATTACAGGCACGCACCACCACACCCGGCTAATTTTGTATTTTTAGTTGGCCAGGCTGGTCTCGAACTCCCAACCTCAGGTGATCCGCCCGCCTCAGGCTCCCAAAGTGATGCAATTACTGGTGTGAGCCACCGTGCCTGGCCGCAGCTTTCTTAAAAAGAGAAAAGAAGATGGCTTTATTGATTATAAATACACATATGTTTATTGCTCAAAAATTAACATAAAAGGAAAAAGTAACAATCACCTGAAATCCGCCCTCTTCAAAGTACCTACTGATGTTGTTTTTGTGACTATCCTTTCAGATTTTTCTAGATATACGACTTTTCAAACCTGGGCATACACTTCCCAGTGTTTTGCAACCTGCTTTTTTGCTCCTTTGCGGAACAATAGGTGTGACCATCTTCCCACGTCTGCCTCGTCATTTCTCGGGAGGACCTGGGAGTCTGTATCTCAGAACCAGCTCCAACAGCCCCCTTGCTGGACGCTGTTTGCGTCAGCTTTTTATTACTGTGCAGTCCCCGAGATGCCATCCTTGTACACACGCCCGCGTATTTTCTTAGGTCAGGTCTATAGATGTGGAGCCCTGGGTCCCACACGGGGGTACAGCTGTCACCCTGAAGATCTGGCAGATCGCCGACATCACATTCCCCGCCCCGCGTTCCAGCAGCGCCAGTGGGCCCCTCTCACCCAAACAGCCATTCTGTATCCTTAGGAAGAGGGGCCTGTCCCAGCCAGGCAGGGGCCCCTCTGCAGCACTGGGGGAGGCGGGGAAGCCAGCCAGGGTACCATGTGGACAGCGCGGCCATCAGGGACCCTTCAGCCACCTTGGAGCAGCTCCCTCCCCTCTGCCTCCACTTGCTCCCAGCCCACTGTCCCCGGCCCCTTGGCTGCCACCCCCAGCTGGACCTGAGCCACCTCCCTGGCTCTCTGGCTCTCTCTTCTCAGATGGGGATACAGGCTGGACTCCAGGCCCCATCACTCCCTAATCACTTGAGCTTTCTCCTGATTTGCATGTCCTTAAAGCGCCTTGATTAATATCCCTTCCTCGGCTCTCCCTGCTCCAGCCATGAGGGCTCTGATTGCAAAGTGGCCTCAACTCCTTTAAAAATAAAATAAATCCTCCCGAATGTAAGCAGAGGTCATGCTTCCCTGAACGTTAAGAGATCTGGGGGCGTCTCCCACGAGCCTCATCGGCTTGGAAATGCTGGAAACTTCTGGAAGGAATCAGGTCATTGCTCTACCAGGCAGGCCAGAGGCCTTTCTCAGCTCTGTTGAATGGCCGCTCGCTCTTCGGGCTGAACCTGAAACATCATGGCCGTTGTTGGAAGCAGACACCATCCTCGCCCTTCCAGAAAATAAGCTGAGCCTGGGAGAGGCAGGCTGCTTGCTCAAGGTCACCCAGCCAGGCCGTTTTTAGCTCAGCTGGTGTTTGAATTCAGCACCGTCTGATGCCAGCCAGACCTTTAACTGCCACTCTTCACTGTCTTGTTAAAAGCAGTCTGGGCCTGGAACCGGGGCTGGGGATGAGGATTAGGGTGGAAAAAGCAGACACATTTAATGAGGTGGCTATGAACCCAGCCCGAGACATCCCTGAAGCTGATGAGGCCGGCCTCGCCCTGGAGAAGAGCGGCCAGGAGCCCCTCTGCTGTTCCCCAGCGGTATGATCTTGATATCCGGGCATGGGTGAGGTGGGGTACTGGCTCCTGTGATAACCACCGCAGGACCTTCGCGGCATGATGCGTGGTACGGTGGGCGCTCCCCACAGCTGCACCCCGCATTTCCCGCTCATGGCTCCAACCCTCAGCTGCATTCCAGTCTGTATCGCCAAAGCCCAGAATGCAGCCCGGGAATTCTGGATGCTCACCTCTGCTTGGAAACCCTCTGCAGGGGTCTCCGTGGGGCAGGTGGCTCCCAGGCTGGCAGGGCACAGGGACCTGGTTAAGCTCTCTGCCCGCCCAGCCTCCGCGCCTCCAAGCAACTCCCTTCCCTGCCTGCCGCAGCTCTTCCTGCTTCTCATTAGGGCAGAGTTGCTGGGAGCTGCGAGGTTTAAAATGCTGAGAGTGTAGCAGTGTTCACCTTTCATCTCCCTGGTTGAGCAGCTTCCCATGTGCTGCTCCTGCCAGCCCCCCTCCAGCTTCCTCCTCCCCATTGCCGGGGCCTGTTGCAAGGCCCCTGGGGTGGCCTGGACTCTCCTGTGAGTTTTGGGTGTCCCTGGCCATCTATGAGCTTGCAGGGCTAACCGTCCAGCTGGGCTGAGTGTGGCTTTTCCTGGCAGGGACCTGCCAAGCCTCTGGGCCTTGAAGCAGGTGTGCACCCACGGTCCACTGCCCAGAGCCTGGCACGCCCTTGCTGGCCTCCAGAACACAGCGTGCCACACCCCCTGGGGAGCTGTAACACACTGTTTCAGCTCCTCTGGGGACACCTCAGCCGGTGTGGCAGGGGCAGCAGGAGGTACAGACAGCCTGGGAACGTCCTCCCAGTGCCAGGCCCTGGGGACCCAAAGTGCAGGCCTCTGGAACCATGCTCATCTGCCCCTGGCCATTCACCCCCGCTGCCACTGCTGCTGCTCCTGGTGGGGGCTGCCTCTCCTCCCTGTCTCCTGGGCTCCCAGCTGGGCCTGGGTGCATGAGAGCTGAAGAACTGATCCTTGGGCACACTCCCAGGGACCTTTGCAATTCCCAGAGAACACTGGGGGACTGATAACAACCACACCAAGTGTTTATTACTACAAAAACAAAACAAAAGCCAAGCACATTAAAAATCTCACCATCGGGCAGAGCATTTGAGGTTGGGAGTTTGAGACCAGCCTGGCCAACATGATGAACCCCTGTCTCTACTAAAAATACAAAAATTAGCCGGGTGTGATGGCGGGCATCTGTAATCCCAGCTACTCGGGAGGCTGAGGCAGGAGAATCGCTTGAACCCGGGAGGCGGAGGTTGCAGTGAACCAAGATCCAGCCACTGCACTCCAGCCTGGGTGACAAGAATGAGACCCTGTGTCAAAAAAAAAAGTCTCACCATCACCGGGTACAGTGGCTCACGCCTGTAAACCCTGGCCATTGCAAACCTCCCAAACACTGTGGGAGACTGAAGCTGGGGGATCACTTGAGCCCAGGAGTTTGAGACCTACCAGGGTAACATAGTGAGACTCGTTTCTACAAAAACTGAAATTAGTTGGGCATGCTGGCATACGTCTGTAGTCCCAGCTACTCAGGAGGCTGAAATGAGAGGATCGCTTGAGCTCAGGAAGTCGAGGCTGCAATAAGCAGTGATCGCACACTGCACTGTAGCCTGGTCAACAGCGCAAGGCCCTGTCTCAAAAAAGAAAAGAAAATGGCTGGGCGCGGTGGCTCACGCCTGTAATCCCAACACTCTGGAGGGCCGAGGTTGGCGGATCACCTGAGGTTGGGAGTTCGAGACCAGCCTGACCAACTTGGAGAAACCCGTCTCTACTAAAAATATAAAAATTAGCCAGGCATGGTGGCACATGCCCGTAATCCCAGCTACTCGGGAGGCCGAGGCAGGAGAATCGCTTAAACCCAGGAGGTGGAGGTTTCGGTGAGCAGAGATCACATCACTGCTCTCTAACCTGGGCAACAAGAGCAAAACTTCGCTCAAAAAAAAAAAAAAAACAAAAAAAAATAAAAAAAAAAAATGAAACTCCGTCTCAAAAAAAAAAAAAAAAAAAAAAAAAAAAAAAACCAACCTCACCATCACCTATCACATCATTTCGTGAAATAAATTTCATTTTAAAGTCCAACAAGTGTGAAGGACATAATCTTAGAATAAAGGAACATCCTCCCCAAAAAGTGCATTTGGTGCCCGCCGCACACCATGTGGCATCTGGAGGCCTGAGAAAGGTTTGCCACAGACGAGGACCAGGCGCTGGGCCCTGATGAAGCTCTTGGGAACACCTGTCCCAGGATCACCAAAGCCATCAGTGCCTGGCAAACACTTTATACAAAACAGTCCATTTTCACCCATGTCCAAACTGTGGTGTATAGAGTCTGGGATCCTTCCTCGGGCCCCAAGATCGATGAATCTGCTGGGATTTGCATTAGGCTGCAGACAACAGAAAACTCCACCAAGCATGGTTTAAACAAATGAAAGGTTTCTTTCTGTGTGTGTACTGTGTCGAGGGAGGTGGTCTGGGGCTGTGGCAGCCTTGCTGTAAGAGTTCCCAAAGATCCAGTCACCCCTGACTTCCTCCTTGCAGCCTTGGTGTCTGGCTTTTGTCCTCACAGTCATAACATGGCTGCTCCACCTCTAGCCATCACATCCACATTCCAAGCAAGCATATTTTTCTTAGAATCTTTGCCTTTTAATTCAGGAGGGGAAACTGTCCTTGGGATCATCTGCCTTCATCTCATTGGACAGAGCTGGGTCACATGCCCACCACTAGCTGCAGAAGCTGGGAAATTGAGTATTTTAATTTTCTGCATTCTGTGATAATGGAAGACCAGAGGGAAGAGCGTTGGAATGCATGTTTGAGAGACCGCGCAGACAGTTTACTGGAACGTCTCAGCTGGGTTCTAATGGTGGCAACCTTCAGAGGCAGTGTCATCTCCCCCGACCCCAGTGTCTCCCAGCTGTCCATCGTGGGTGAATTCATTCCATCCCATCCTCAAGGCTGTGCGTGGAATCACAGGCTCCCATGACTTACTTCCCTTAAGCACGAATGGGGGGCCTGGCCCAGCTGCCAGCCTGGCCTCCTTCATCTCTCCGGACTGGCCCTGATTTCAGCCATACCAGTTCTGCTTCCCACCTGTTGTTGGGTTTCTGGATCCAAAAGCATCCAGTTTCAAAGTCTGTCTTCAAAGGAAGACCCTCAGATAGAGTCTCCGGGTAAAATAGAGGATGCTCAGTTAAATGTGAGTTTCAGATACACAGTGAAAAGGTATTTGTACTGTAAGTATTCGCATGGACATACAGTACCTCAACTAAAATGTCACTGGTTGTCTGTTAGAAACGCACATGTAACTGGGTGTGCTGTATTTTCATTTGTTCAGTCTGGCAACCCGGCCGTCGGAGTCTCACTCTCGGAACTGAAGCCGCTGAACTGAACCGCTGTGCGGCAAGTGTCCCTCTGGGGTTGAGCTGCATGACACCGGCCTCCTGATAGGCTGAAGCGGTTACAAGTCGGCACTTACATACGGTCCAGCCTCAGCATTTTCACATAAAGAACAAATGGGGCTCCTGCAACAGCTCAGCCTTTTGGGGATAGAATGGGGTAAACGGGGCTTGAATCGTCACGCCATCTCTTCCCAGCTAGGAGACCTCGGGCAAGTCACTTGCCCTCTCTGAGCCTCACTTTTTCCTTACTGTAAAGTGATGTGGTCACAGCGAGGACTCCTCAAGCACAGCAAACAGGACCAGCGTCATCATTGTCCCTGTGGCTTTCTGCAAACTGCGGCCTGCCCTGCCGGTCTCCTGCAGGCAGCTTCCCTGGGCAGGTGCAGGTTTCAGGGTGCATACAGAGGGGAAGGGACGGTGGGGGTACCTCGTGTTTGCAGAATGGGCTGGAGACCACCGCATTCCTATGGCCCAAGTCACCCCACCTGCACCCCCCTGCCCAGCCACTGCCCCAGCGCTGCCAAACCTCGAAGTGTGTGCCTGAAGTTCTCCATCTGTGCCTCTCCAGAGGTTGCCCAGGAAGGCCGTGCCCACCTTCCCTTTTGCTGGGCAGTTCGTGTGATGCAGCCAGCAGGCACCGCGAGGCCTTGCTTCCACACCTCTCGCCCGGTGTCAGGTGTCGGAGCTCCATGAGTTGAGCGACTGTCCGGGAGTGGAGCCACCTCTAGCAGGTACTTGGGTGTACCTGCTGTCACCCGTCCATCAGCTGCCGCTAGACAGCAGCGGGAGACCAGCAGTGGGAGGGAGCGGGCGCTCGAAAGGTGTCTGAGCAGCATCAGAGGAAGGTTTTCTGTCCTACTTCTTCCCCCCATCCCCAGTGCGACGATTCTGACCCTCCCTCTTTCTAGCTGTGTGACCCTGGGTGAGTGGGCTCCTCACAGGTGAGGTTCAAGCCGGGGGCGTCCTGCGTGGAGGTTTTCCAGATGGGGAATCCGAGCCCCAAAAAGGCGTAACTAGGAGCTGTGTGTTCTCTGCCGAAGAGAGTCCTGAGCAGGAAGGAAAGGAGGGAGACTGAGGCAGCAACGAGTCACTGTGGGGGTGTGGGGGTGCAGTGAGCCCTGTGAGTGGAAGGAGGGAGGACATGCTGGCTGCTGCCTCAAAGCCCTCCCCACGCTAGGCTGCCTGAGGGCAGCCTCTGAAAACCGTGAACCCAGAAGAGCCTCTCTCTCCCGGCCCCCTCCTCTCCTTCCTCTTCTCCCCGCAACTTTGCAGCCTTGCTTGGCTTCCTCCTTTCCTTGGAGAACAGACAGAGACTCAGCAGGGCTGGGTGTTCACGTGTGTGCCTATGTGCCAGTGTGCACACGTATGCGTGCGCCTGTAGCATGTTTGTTTCTGTGTGGGTGTGTGCATCGTGCGGTGTGCGTTGTGTGCACACGTGCGCGTGTGCATTGTGTGGTGCGTGTGTGACTGTGTGTGCACGTGTGCGTGCGCAGTGTTGTGCGTGTGTGTGCGTGTGTGTGTATGTGCGCGCGCGTGTGCTCACGTGTGCGTGTGCACTCTGTTGTGAGCGTGTGCGCGCGCGCGTGCCTCACCGCTGCGTCCGTGCCGGCGGGAGGAGGGGGCGCCGGGCCGGGCAGGGGATTTAAAGCTGCTTTCGCGGCTGCCGGCGTGAGCGCTCCTGATAAACAGCCCGGAGCCGAGCCGCCGCGCAGCCGGGCGGGAGGCTGCGTATCAGAGCTCCTGGCAGGCTCGCAAAAAGCTGTCCCCGGCCCGCAGCCGCTCTATCAGCCCACGGAGGGAGGGCGGCGGGGGAGGGAGGGAAAAAGTATTTGCTTCAGCCCTTAATCACGGAATTTGAAATCCCAGCGAGTCGGTGCCATTTATTTTCAGAGGCTGTCAAGGCTGGTTTCAGCGTTTAAAAGAAAGGAGGATAAAAAGCATTTGCATTTCTCCCCCACTCTCGCTGCGCGCTCGCCGGCGCTCCCCCGGCTCTCCGCGCCGCAGCTCGCGGGTCGGCGTGGGTGGGGAAGCCGGAGGCTTTTAAAGGCTCTGGGGGCTCCGGCCGGCCGGGTGGGGGCCTGCCCACGCCAGGGTCAGGGGTGTCGGGCGATTCCGGGGTTGGGGACCCGAGTCTGGTCCAGCGGGGCTCTGGCGGCGGAGGGAGGAAAGCTAAGCGGGGCTGCTGGCTTGGGGGAGCTGGGGGCCGTCCACGGGGCTCTCCTGGCGCTCCAAGCTTTCACCCCAGAAAACAGCCCTGGACCCCAAGTTTGCTCCAGCCCCAGGAGCGCTATCTGCCTTTCCTGGCTTCCTCAGTGGAAATCTAAGATTCTGGGGGCTTCCAGGGGAGCCAGGGCACCCCCAGGACAACCCCAATCCCTCTGCAGATGGGGAAACTGAGGCCTGGAAGCAGAGAACGGCAGGGCCAAGGTCACATGCTGGCAGGAGGAGGACAAGGAGGGAGGCTGACTGCGTATCCAGCACACGTTCCGTGCCAAGCGCTGTTCGGGGGCCAAGTACCGGGGTCTCTGTTCGGGGGCCAAGTACCGGGGTCTCTGGACGGCGCTGTATGCTGCGTCCAGCGGCCGGGCGCCGGGGCCTTTGCAATCAGGGGGACCAGGGTTTGAACCCTTGCCACGGCACTTTCCAGATGTCCTTGGCCACTGTCCCCTCCACTGACCTTTAGATGGAGCCCATGGCACCTCCTGAGGGGGTGTGTACTTCAAGGATCAAATCCACTTGTGTTTTGCGCGAGGTGCTTGGCATGAGATGGGGGGAGGCCGCTAAGCCACCAGGACCTACCCTGCTCCCACCCTGCTGTGCACCCGCCTTCCCTGCCCTTTGTCTCTGTTGCTTTTAGAGGGTGATTAGCTGCTGGTTCAGTGGCTAGAGGATTCTCTCCCCAAAGAAGCTCAGGAGTTGAGGCCCAGACCCCCAGAGCAAGACTGAACCTGCTCCCCAGGGCACTCCGAGACTTAGTTTCGTCACTGGTAAAATGAGGAAACTCACAGAATTATCGTCAGGGGTCCCTGAGTTAATGCCAGTGAATTCCCAAAGTCAGGAGATGGAGACCATCCTGGCCAACATGGTGAAACCCCGTCTCTACTAAAATACAAAAAGCTAGCCAGGTGTGGTGGCACGCGCCTGTAGTCTCGGCTACTAGGGAGGCTGAGGCAGGAGAATCGTTTGAACCTGGGAGGCAGAAGTTGCAGTGAGCCGAAGTCGTGCCACTGCACTCCAGCCTAGCGACATAGCAAGACTCTGTCAAAAAATCATTTAAAAAAGCCAGTGAATTCCTTGGCAGACATCAAGCACTTGGAGGAGCCCCACCCCCAGTCGTTGTGATGATGGTTTTTGTTATTTATGTGTCCACCTGTCCCACTCCGTAGATTCCAGGCCCCTGGAGGCCAGGACTGCGCCGTTCATCCTGGTATTCACTTGTTCCTGACTTATGGGACTTGCACTGAGACACCGTGTAGCCCCCATGCCAGGGAGGAGGCAAAACAGCAGGAGTGGAGGAAGGAACCCCGGGCGTGTGGGGGGAGCCTCCCACTTTGCCTGAAGTGAGGTCGGGTTTTTTTTTTTTCCACTGTGCCTTACTCATCCGTGTAACCTCTGCCTCTACTGCAGCGTCCGACTTTTTTGGCTTGTATTATTATTTGTAATTGACACACAGTAATTGTACAGATTTAGAGAGTGCAGTGTCGTATTTCAGTACACATATACAATGTGTAGTGGTCAAATCAGAGTAATTAGCATATTCGGGGTTGGGATTTTTCTGTCAGTACAGGTACTTATAGAAATTGTGTGTGTGTGTGTGAGAGACAGGGTCTTGCTCTCTTGCCCAGGCTGGAGTGCAGTGGCATGATCACAGCTCAAGCCATCCTCCCACCTCAGCCACCTGAGCAGCTGGGACTACAGGCACAGGCCGCCAAGCCTGGGGAATGTTTAATTTCTTCTAGATATGGAGTCTCACTGTGTTGCCCAGGCTGTTCTCAAATTTCTGGGTTCAAGCAGTTCCTCCACCTTGGCCTCCCAAAGTGCTGGGATTACAGGGGGAAGCCACCACACATACCTAAAAAAGCCAGTCAATATTATATGTACTGTTTGGCAATTTATTGCACCTCATTATTTTTCATGGCTGCATAGTATTCCACTGTGCACACGTACCTGCCTGTGGTTATCCAGTCCCTAGAGGATGGGCACATAGGTTGTGTCTGGTTTTATCATCTGACCTCAGGGCTGCAGAGAACAGGCTGGCCTCATGCAGCAGGGGCCCCTGCTCTGAGAGTCATGGAGAAGCATGTGTGGCTCTGGGAAGTTCCATCCCCTTTCATAGGGAAAGGCAGTTTAGGGCTCTGAAAAGCCAGGGCAGGGAGGCAAATGGCCTCAGGGAAACCAGCACAGAAGCCTCTACCTGGAACTCAAAGCCTGGAATCCACAGCGGGCACCTGACTCAGCAGGGAGGAGGGGTGGGAGGTGGGAGCTCTGCGGTGAGGCAGGCAGGGCTTTCCTTCTTCATTCTTTTTTGTTTCTTTTGTTTTTTGGGGGGGTTTTTGTTTGTCTATTTGTTTTGAGACAGTCTTGCTCTGTTGCCCAGGCTGGAGTGCAGTAGCGCAATCTCAGCTCACTGAAACCTCCACCTCCCAGGTTCAAGTGATTCTCCTGCCTCAGCCTCCCAAGTAGCTGGGATTACAGGCGCACACCACCACAGCCAGCTAATTTTTGTATTTTTAGTAGATATGGAATTTCGCCATTTCGGCCAGGCTTGTCTTGAACTCCTGGCCTCAGGTGATCCACCTGCCTCGGCCTCCCAAAGTGCTGGGATGACAGGCATGAGCCTCCCCACCCAGCCTCCTTTGTTTATGCCTCAAAGGGAACAATCAGAGTGTGGCTTATGGAGTCGGGCCAACTTCCATTGGTTCCAAGCTCCAGCACCTCAGAGCCTCCATTTCCCAGTCTCAAATAAGGGGGCAGTAATGGCGCCCACCTCACAAGGCCACTGTGAGGGCTCCGTGAAGGATTCCAGGCAAAGCCTCCCAGCCAGTTTCCTGAAATGCTGTGAGGTCTCAGGGAAGGCTTGCTGTCCTCCTTATTATTTCTAATAATGACATTTTCAGAAATCTGAATATAAAAAGACCTCTGAGTTGGGTGTCAAAACCAGAACAAGTGTGTGGTGGGATATGTGTGTATGCACGCGTGTGTATGTATGTGTGTACCTGTGTACGTGTGTGCATGTGTGTGTGCATGTGTGTGCATGTATGTGTGTATGTCTGTGTGTGCATGTGTGTATGTGTGGGTGTATGTGTGGGTGTGTGGGTGTGTGTGTGTGCATGTGTGTATGTCTGTGTGTGTGTGTGTCCTTCTCACACCGTCCCTTGCATGTGTGGGTGTGGGTGTGGGTGTATGCATGTGTGTGTGCATGTGTGTATGTCTGTGTGTGTGTGTGTATGTCCTTCTCACACCGTC
>NW_016107569.1:2461796-2465995 GCF_001604975.1 Cebus imitator | reverse complement strand
TATGTATGTGTGTGTGCATGTGTGTATGTCTGTGTGTGTGTGTGTGTCCTTCTCACACCATCCCTTGCATGTGTGGGTGTGGGTGTGGGTGTATGTATGTGTGTGTGCATGTGTGTATGTCTGTGTGTGTGTGTCCTTCTCACACCGGCCCTTGCATGTGTGGCTGTGTGTGTGGGTGTATGTATGTGTGTGTGCATGTGTGTATGTGGGTGTATGTGTGTGTGTGTGGGTGTGTGTGTGTGCATGTGTGTATGTCTGTGTGTGTGTGTGTCCTTCTCACACCGGCCCTTGCATGTGTGGCTGTGTGTGTGGGTGTATGTGTGTGTGTGTGCATGTGTGTATGTCTGTGTGTGTGTGTCCTTCTCACACCGGCTCCTGCCCCTGCCTGGTACTCTCTATCTGGACCCCTAGACTAAATCCATCTCTCCAAGAATCACTATCTTGTCCCCCTGTCCTTCCCTGACTTGGGCTGCCTGGGAGGAGCAGAAGCGGCCCCCACCCCACCCCCACATACACAGCACTTCCCCATCCGGCCCCACCCCCAGCCTCCTAGAATACAGGCCCACTTGGGGCCTCAGTACCCAGGCCTCCATGTGTCATCACCCCTTGCTGTAGAAAGTGGCTTTAACCTCCTTGGGCCTCAGTTTCTCTATCTGTAAAATGAAGCCAATAATAAAACAAAAGATTTCCTCCCCTCCCAGCGCTGCTGAAACAAACAGACAAGAAATTCACAACCCCTAGAGGCACTTAGAGCCTGGGAGGCTCAGCCCCATCGGAGCCATCACAGGGTCCCGGGATGCCCAAGACTCCTTCGCTCCCTTCCCTCCAGCAGGAATGGGATTCACTTGTGCAAACCCCTGCCCTCCCTTTGGCCCTGCACACTCCGGGGAATGCCTGGATTCGCAGGGCACGGTGGAGGCAGAGCTGAGCTGAAACAGTGCTGGCTCAAGATGCCCCCATACTTAGATCTTTTTTTGAGACAGAGTTTAACTTTTTTCACCTAGACTGGAGTGTAATAGCGCCATCTCAACTCACTGCAAACTCCGCCTCCCAGGTCCAAGTGATTCTCCTGCCTCAGCCTCCTACATAAGTGGGATTACAGGCATGCATCCCCACGCCAGGCTAATTTTTGTATTTTTAGTAGAGACAGGGCTTCACCTTGTTGTCCAGGCTGGTCTCAAACTCTTGACCTCAGTTGATCCACCCGCCAAAGTGCTGCGATTACAGCCGTGAGCCACGGCCCTGGTCCAACTCAGATCCTGAACTCCGCTACCATTTGTGAGCGCTCTGCGTGGGCCATATCCTAGGGCAAGCATTTTCTCACCTTGGTCTCAAGAAGAAGGTGGAACAGGGGTAAGACCTGAGACGTGTGTAGACCTTCAGGGTTTCTCAGTCTGTCAGTCGACCTTGTGATCGATGAACAAGTCTCTGCCCCTCTCAAAGCCTCAGTTTTTTAATCTATAAAATGGGGCTACATGAGGAGTCAACGAGGCAGGAGTGTGAAGTTGCTGGCACAAGGCCCCACGCATGGTAAGCCTTAACCAGTGCCACCTGGATGGCACATGGTGCCCTTGTGCCCAGCAATTCTTTCCCCTTAGCAGGTTATAGCACTTCATCCCCTGAACGGCCTGCCATGCCCATGGGCATGAGGCTTTGCCATGTGACTTGCTCTGGCCAATGAAATGTGAGAAGTGACCACACATCAGTGGCCAGTAGAAGCTTTAAAAGCTACACCTGCAGTCCTAGCTACTTGGGAGGCTGAGGTGGGAGGATCGCCTGAGTTCAGGAGTTCGAGGCTGCAGTGAGCTATGGTTGTGCCACAGCACTCCAGCCTGGGTGACAGAGTAAGACCCTATCTCAAAAAAAAAATATATATATAAAAGGGAGAGATTTGACCCAGGCATGTACAGAAGGAAGATGACGTGGAGACCGGGGGGAGAAATTACCGGTCCATAAACCAACGTGGGAGGCTTGGAACAGACCCTCCCCTGCGGCCCTCATAAGGAACCGACGGGCTGACACCTTGATCTTGGATTTCCAGCCTCCCAAACTGTGAAACAGCGTGTCTCTGGTGCTGCAGCCACCTAGACTTTGTGCCCACAGCCCCAGCAAGCGAATACACCGCATTTCACAGGGCCAGGCAGACAGGACTTGCGCTCTAAGAGAATTTGCCTACTTGCAAGCAGAAAGGAGAGGGAAAGAGAAAATCCAGAAGTGTTGGATTTGCAGGATTGAAACAGGCAGCTGTTCCTATCTCTGTCCAATGAAAGAACAACTAAGTGAGTGCTCCCAGCACCCAGAGCCCGTGGGAAGACGCAGACACTGTCAAGAGCAGGAGGCCACCTGTGCTGCAGGAGGCTGAGCTTGGGTGCTGTGCCCCCAGCTGAAAGAAGGTCGGGGTGAGCCAGGAAAGCTGGGCTTGGGCACAAACCACTTCTCCCCCACTTGGAAAACGTGCAATCCGGTTCTCCACTCCACCCTGCTGGTTCATCACCCAGACAACCTAGAGTAAGCACCCAGGCCGTTTTTAGAAAATCCTGTTCTTTTGCATAATAAGTGGGCAAAACAGACACAGTCCCTGCCCCTCTGGCAGTTCGTGGCTTCTGCAAGACTCAAGTGCCAAATGACATTTTAGAAAAAAATTCTGACATATTTGCGCTTGGAACACATGATATGATCTTGGAGCAGATAAGAGTTTTAAATTTAACTTTGTCTGTCCCCAGAAATGTATTGTTCCAGAAGTCTAATTGTGAATTTTAAACTTTCTTTTTTCTTTTTTGAGACAGGGTGTTACTCTGTTGCCCAGGCTGGAGTGCAGTGACATAATCACAGCTCACTGCAGCCTTGACCTCCTGGGCTCAAGCGATCCTCCTTCCTCAGCCTCCTAAGTAGCTGGGACCACAGGCACGTGACATCACACCCAGCTAATTATGAATTTTAAACTGTAAAGAGTAAACAGTCTGTAAAGACTCTTCAAAATGGGTACTCTACAAAAAGTCAGTAAAGAATATTCTAGGTTTAAGAAAAAATTAAGAAACGCTGTGTGTGATACAGCCCAGGGAAGACTCAGTCTTGGGATAAAGATCATGCTGAGGGTGTGGCCATCACGCCGTTTGCTGAAACCTCAGAAAAGCTCACAGGCCTGCAGTTTCGCCTAGAAAGCCACGTCTAGAAGAAAGTTGGGTGTGTCTTTTTTTTTTTAGATGAAGTTTCACTCTTGTTGCCCAGGCTGGAATGCAGTGGCATGATCTGGTCTCACAGCAACCTCTGCCTCCCCGGTTCAAGCGATTCTCCTGCCTCAGCCTTCCAAGTAGCTGGGATTATAGGCATGCGCCACCACACTCAGCCAATTTTATATTTTTCAGTAGAGACGGGGTTTCTCTGTGTTGGTCAGGCTGGTCTCAAACTCCCGACCTCAGGTGATCTGCCTGCCTCGGCTTCCCAAAGTGCTGGGATTACAGACATCAGCCACCGCGCCCACCCTGGGGTGTGTCTTTAGCATAAGGAGCTGAGTGACAACAATTGGGTGAAAGTTACGGAGTTCTGAAGAGGGTGGCGCTGGCTGCAGGGCTGTCAGCTGACTGAAGGATGCTATGACCATTACCTCTGGGTGCCAGCGGGGAAGCAGCCCGAGGAAGCTGCTCAGCCCCCAGGGAGACCCTCTTCTCCAGAGTCCTGATCCCATGTGGCCAAGAAGGTGATAGAAAAGGAACCTCCCAGAGGACAGCCCGGGGCAGGAGAACAGGGCCGACGGGAATAATTTCCAGGGTCCCATGGGGCCTGTTAGAGGGGTTGCTTCCCCAGGGCAGGTGGCACCTGCTGAATCCACCCAGCAGGACTCAGAGCTGATGAGGGCCAGCACCTGCTACTGCTCGACTCCTCCCCTTTCTTTTTATTGTTTTATTTTTTTGAGATGGAGCCTTGCCCTGTTGCCCAGGCTGGAGTACAGTGGCAAGATCTCAGCTCACTACAGCCTCTGCCTCCTTGGGTTCAAGCAGTTCTCCTGCCTTAGCCTCCCAAGTAGCTGGGACTATAGGTGCCCTCCATTACGTCCTGCTCATTTTTGTTTTTTAGTAGAGATGGGGTTTTACCATGTTGGCCAGGCTGGTCTCGACCTCCTGACCTCAGGTGATCCACCTACCTTGGCCTCCCAAAGTGCTGGGATTACAGGCATGAGTCATTGCGCTCGGCCCTTTTTT
>NW_016107569.1:2456250-2461606 GCF_001604975.1 Cebus imitator | reverse complement strand
ACCACGCCCAGCTAATTTTTTGTAGTTTTAGTAGAGACGGGGTTTCACCATGTTGACCAGGATGGTCTCGATCTCTTGACCTCGTGATCCACCCACCTCGGCCTCCCACAGTGCTGGGATTACAGGCTTGAGCCTTTTTTAATTTTTAAGACAGAGTTTAGCTCTGTCGCCCAGGCTGGAATGCAGTGGCATGATGACAGTTCGCTGTAGACTCAATCTCCCAGCTCAAGTGATCCTCCTGCCTCAGCCTCCTGAGTAGCTGGGACTACAGGCATGTACCACATGGCTGGCTAATTTTTGCATTGTTTTGTAGAGATGGGGTTTGCCCAGGCTGGTCTTGACCTCCTGGACTCAAGCGACCCTCCCACCTTGGCCTCCCCAGATGCTGGGATTGCAGGTATGCCGCTACACCACCTCCGTTCTTCTTTTTTTTCTTTCTTTTTCTTTCTTTCTGTGAGTTTTTTTCCCTCTCATTCTGTCACCCAAGCTGGAGTACAGTGGTTCAATCTCGTCTCACCGCAGCCTCCACTTTCTGGATTCAAGCAATTCTCCTGCCTCAGCCTCCCTAGTAGCTGGGATTACAGGTGCACGCCACCATGCCTGGCTAATTTTTGTATTTTTAGTAGAGATCGGTTTCGCCATGTTGGCCAGGCTGGTCTTGCACTCCTGATGTCAAGTGATCCACCCGCCTCAGCCTCCTAAAGTGCTGGGATTACAGGCGTGAGCCACCGTGCCTGACCTTGTTCTTCTCCTTTCTAAAGGAGAGTGTTTGTGGGCCATTCCGTTCCTGTTCCACTGTTGTATGTTGAGTGTGTGTATTAGTTTGCTGGGGTCACCGTAATGAGATACCACTTGCTGGGTGGCTTCCACAGTAAAAAGTTATTTTCTCAAAGCTCCGGAGGCTGGAAGTCCAAGAACAAGGTGGCAGTGGAGTTGGTTTCTTCCAAGGCCTCGCTCCGTGGCTCACCTGTGTCCTCATGTGGCCTCCTCCTTGTGCCAACTGCCTGACGTCTCAGTCTGTGAGTCCCAATTTTCCTCTTATAAGGACGCTGGTCATACTGGATTAAGGCCCACACTGACAGCTTCATTTGAACTGAATTACTATTTAACGATTTTATCTCCAGCTGGGCGTGGTGGCTCACACCTATAATCCCAGCGCTTTGGGAGACAGAGGAGGGCAGATCCTTTGAGGTCAGAAGTCAAGACTAGCTTGGCCAACATAGTGAAACCCCCTCTCCACTAAAAAAAAAAAAAAGCCTAGCTCATGCTAAAAAATTTCAAAAACTTTTGAGGATCATTTGAGATGGGAAGTTCAAGACCAACCTGGCCAACGTGGTGAAATCTGGTTTCTACTAAAATACAAAAAAAGTACCCCTCATTAAAAAATTAGCGTGTGACACCATGCCTCTAATCCCAGCTACTAGGGAGGCTGAGGAACAAGAATCATTTGAGGCCGAGAGACAGAGGTTGCCGCGAGCCGAGATCACACCACGCACCACGGCACTCCAGCCTGAGCAACAGAGTGAAACTCCGTCTCAAAAAAAAAAGAGAGCTTATCTCCAAATATGTGACTTTTAAAGTACTGGAGGCGAGGGCCTCAACATATGAACTTGGGAGGGGAACAGTTCAACCTATAACAGTGTGTGAGGTCAGAAAACTCCTCCCCACCCCATTTACAGGTTTCCTATGGAGAGAGCATTGGCGGGGGACACTTGCTGGGTTGTGTTTTGCTGGTGGCTGGGTTGGAAGGGCCACAAAGGCTCACTTCATGTGAGTGGCACCTCAGGGCTCTTCCACAGGCCCTTCTCTCCATACAGCTCTCTTGGGCTTCCTCACAGCATGGCGGGTGGTTTGCTCACGGTGGCTGGCTTCCCAGAGGAAGCACTTCAAGCTGGGAGAGAGCAGATGCCTCAAATCTCTGCAGCCTCAGCCTCGGAAATCACACAGAATTGCTTCTGCTGCATCCTGTTGATGAAAGCCAGTGCTGGAGCCAGCCCAGATCCAAGGGGAGGAGGAAGAAACTCCATGTCTTGCTGGGGGGGATGACTAGGAATCTGCAGCCATCTTCAATCCACCACGCCCACGCAAGAGAGGGGAGTGACATTTGCTACCTAGGTGGTGAACGGTAGCAGACTGGTCACTGCTTCCAGTTATTCGCTGTCCTCCCGGTGAGAGGATTATCCATCCTGCTCCATTGCTACGTGACCTGCAGGGCCTCCAGTGCTGGGTACAATTCCCCTCCCCGCCAAATCGGGTTTGGCCACGTGACTTGCTTCAGCCAAGTCCTAGCAGACCATTCAAAGGAGAAGCTTCAAGAGCCATCACGTGGGTTGGCCATCCTGCCGGCACTTTACCCTTTGAACAGAGCTGTGTTTTCTGGAGGGGGGCCTCAGACAAGCCTCCCGGTTCCACACAATACAAATCCAATTGGTAAGACTTCTATCCATCTTAAGGGACCTTTATATGTTTAAATCTCTCCATTCTCAAATATTCAAAGCCCTTAAATTCATTTATTTTCTAGAAGTAACACCTGGCAAGTGTGGTATCTCAAGGCACCACCCATTCCTTCTTCATCCACAAGAACTCCCTGAGGGTGGGGGACCCGGAGCCTGGAAGTAGTGAGTGTCGGGGCGGCCGGGCTCTCTGCAGGTATGCGCACATTGTGGGCCAGATCTCAGCCCTGCACAGAGTCCTGAGCTTAGGACCCCTCCTGGCTCTCTTCTGGGAACATTGTGGCTCAGAGAGGTTAAGTGAGCTGCCCAAGGTCACTCAGGTAGCAGGGCTAAGATTGGACTCTAGGGCTGTCTTGCTCCAAAGTTCTTAACCACCAGACTCTCCGGATCTTACCCTGTATGTGGGCTACACATATTTTATTTTATTCATTTATTTATTTTTGAGATGGAGTCTTGCTCTGCTGCCCAGCTGGAGTGCAGTGGTGCGATCTTGGCTCACTGCAACCTCTGCTGCCCGGGTTCAAGCGATTCCCCTGCCTCAGCCTCCCGAGTAGCTGGGACTATAGGTGCCCGTCACCACACTCTGTTAATTTTTTGTATTTTAGTAGAGAAGGGGTTTCACCATGTTGGCCAGGATGATCTTGATCTCCTGACCTCATGATCCACCCACCTCGACCTCCCAAAGTGCTGGAATTACAGGTGTGAACCACCATGCCTGGCCCTATTATTTTATATTTTGAGACAGGGTCTCTGTCTGTTGTCCCGGCTGAAGTGCAGTGGTGCAATCACGGCTCACTGTAGCCTTGACCTCCTTGGGCTCAGGTGATCCTCCCACCTCAGCCTCCCAAGCATCTGGGACCACATGTGCATGCTACCACACTGGGCTCATTTTTGCATGTTTTGGTAGTGATGAGCTTTCGCCATCTTGTCTAGGCTGGTCTCAAACTGCTGGGCTCAATCGACTTGCCCACCTTGGCCTCCCAAAGTGCTGGGATTACAGGCGTGAGCCACCGAGCTGGCCCCAGATATTTGTTAACCAGACAAATAAACTACCCAGTGGTTCCTTTGGAAACCTGAACGGTTTTGGATGCAGTGGCAGAGGTGTTCCAATCTCAAGGATTGACTAAAAGTCATAGGAACTTGGGGTGGGGTAGGATACACTCAATGGGGTCCACTCGCTCTCTCTCTTTTATTGTTATTTTTAATTTTTATTTGATACAGAGTCTTGCTCCGTAGCCCAGGCTGGAGTGCAGTGGCACGATCTCAGCTCACTGCAACCTCCTCCTGGGTCCTGAATCGAGCAATTCTCCGGCCTCAGCTTCCCAAGTAACTAGGATTACAGGCACGCGCCACCATGCCCAGATAATTTTTTTTTTTTTTTTTTTTTTAGTAGAGACAGTGTTTCACCTTGTTGGCCAGGCCTGTCTTGAAATCCTGACTTGGTGATCCGCCTGCCTTGGCCTCCCAAAGTGTTGGGATTACAGGCGTGAGCCATTGCACCCGGCCGGGGTCCACTCTCCCACCAGCGCACCCTCCTCTGCGCTCAGAGGAGAATCGGCTGTTTGTAATGCAGAATCTGGAGAATGTGTAAAAATGATAGTGACACTGACATTTCCTGAGAGATTGCAGTGCCCAGCCCCAGTCCCGGCGCCTTCCCTCATTTCGCTCCTTTACATCTTGTCAGGGCTGTGGTGAGGTTAGAGACCGTCGTGATTCCCATTTCACTAATGAGAAAACCGAGGCACGCAGTGGGCGGAGTCCCTGCCTCCAAAACGATCTGTGATGGAGGAATTCAGAAAAAAATGTTCCAATCTGTCAGGAATGGTATTTTTATAATACGCGCAGTCACAATGGGAAGTAGGCAGTGTCAAATTGCTATGAAAGTTGCTAAATGCTTATTCTCAGTTCTATACTTAGCGAGTCCTGTCCGCAAACACTGCGTGGCCCAGCACGGGTCCTGAGACCACGCATTGGGTGGCGCGGGGTCAAGTCACAGCGTGTGACTGGTGGGGCTGGGATTTGGACCCAGAGGGTCTCGCTCCAGAGCATGGGCTCTGAACCACTCACCGGAGGGGCACGGATCATGAGGAGGGGCGAGGAAGGGTCTGCCCACTGAGTAGGTACAAATCTCCCAGGGCGAAGGGAGAGAATGCAGGCTGGTGTCAGGACCTTTCCGGAGCCTCGGGCATGCGCAAAACGGCAGCGTGTCTACGGAGAGAACTGGAGCAAGGAACCAGGCGCTGGTGAGAACCATTGCTGTGGGGTTTGAATTAGGCCCCTCTGAGGTTCCTTGGGAGTCACAGGGACATTCAGAACGTTCATTTAAATGACTTGTGACTGCTGGATTATCAGGTCCCAGGAGGCAGAGACTGAGCTATGAGGAAGCCCAGCTTTTATTTGGGTTACACTCGCACCGGTTTGGGTTTCCACACATCTCTTTCCACTCCCAAATAAGTTAATTATGCTTATTTTATTACCTTTTTTTTTCTTCTGAGACAGAGTCTCACTCTGTTGCCCAGGCTGGAGTGCAGTGGCATGATCTCAGCTCACTGCAACCTCTACCTCCCAGGTTCAAGCGATTTTCCTGCCTCAGCCTCCTGAGTAGCTGGGATTACAGGCACGTGCCACCATGCTTGGCTAATTTTGGTATTTTTAGTAGAGACAGCGTTTCACCATGTTGGCCAGGCTGGTCTCGAACTCCTGGCCTCAGGTGATCTGCCCACCTCAGCCTCCCAAAGTGCTGGGATTACAGGTGTGAGCCACCGAGCCCAGCCTATTTTATTTTTTTGTTTTTTTGAGACAGGATCTCACTCTGTCACCCAGGTTGGAGTGCAATGGCATGATCTCGGCTCACTGCAGCCTCAACTTCCCCAGCTCAGGCAATCCTCCCACCTCAGCCTCCT
>NW_016107569.1:2452054-2455388 GCF_001604975.1 Cebus imitator | reverse complement strand
AGACAGAGCCTCCCTCTGTCGCAAGGCTGGAGTGCAGTGGCGCGATCTTGGCTCACTGCAACCTACAACTCCCTGGTTCAAGCGATTCTCCTGCCTCAGCCTCTTGAGTAACTGGTACTACAGCTCACGTGCCACCATGCCCAGCTAATATTTCGTATTTTTTTTGGTTTGTTTAGTTGAGACAGAGTTTCACCGTGTTGGCCAGGATGGTCTCGATCTCATGACCTCGTGATCTGTCAGTCTCAGCCTCCCAAAGTGCTGGGATTACAGGCGTGAGGCACTGACCCCAGCCAGGGGTTCCTTTTCTTTGTCTCTTTCTCTGTCTCCTGCCCCTGCAGGTGCCCCCGCCCCTAGTGTGGAAGCTCGCTGTGGACAAGGTCAGGCTGCCCGGTGCCGTTCCCTCCATCGGGGCAGGGTCTGTGACAGCCACAGTCACCCCAGCATGGCTGGCGGGGTTGGCTTCTGCCTGGATGGCTGACGTCTCCTTCCAGCTCTCGGTTCAGTTTCCAGGGGCACCAGGGACGGGGAAAGGCAGGCGGCGCAGCCTCCGGACATGCAGACCCACAGCAGAGAGTCGCTGGCTGCTTCGAGTCCCCGTGGGCCTCCGTGGCCTTGGCCCTGCACACAGCGCGGCTGCCCCCTCCCTCAGACTTATTTCCGGTCACCTGGCTGGCAGGTCCCTTGGGGCAGAGCGCAGGGTCCTCAGCTTTGCTCCTCGCTCTCCTCCCAGCTCCTGCCTCGCCTCTTTCTGGCTGCCTCAGCGGCTGCTCAAGGTCAAGGAACAAACAGATAAACCCTTTCCCTGGAGCCTGCCACGGAGAGGATGCCTCCAGCTAGAATCCAATTCCCAGTCAGGGCCAGGGCTCTCTCCTGCCTGTGAACGTGAAGACAGGAGGGAAATTGTTGCAGCCATAAAATCGGGGAAAATGTTTTGCAGCCAGAGAAGAGGCCAAGCAGTCGGCTTTGGTTTAAGGCACAAACAGCAAACGGAACGGTCAGACCCAGGGAGGGAGGGCCGGGTGAATGCTAATATCCATGCAGCCAGGGCGAGACTTGCTTTTGCCTCGGAAAAGAGGGGCACTTGGGTGTTGGACGTGGTGCCGAGGACGTGGACATGGTTCCCGGCTCACCGGGACAGGATGATATGGGGTCTGACCAGGCAGTTGAAGACTTTTTGGTTTGAAGACTTTTGTTGATTTGTTTGTTTTTCTTGAGATGGAGTTTCACTCTTGTTGCCCAGGCTGGAGTGCAACGGCATAATCTCGGCTCACTGCAACCTCCGTCTCCGGGGTTCAAGTGATTCTCCTGCCTCAGCCTCCCGCGTAGCTGGGATTATAGGCATGCACCACCACGCCCGGCTAATTTTCTATTTTTGGTAGAGACAGGGTTTCTCCATGTTGGTCTGGCCGGTCTTGAACTCCCGACCTCAGGCGATCCACCTGCCTCAGCCTCCCAAAGTACTGGGAATATAGGCGTGAGCCACCGCGCCAGGCCTGACTTGGAATTCTTCTAGGCTGTTAGCCAAGACGGCCCAGGGGCTGGAGCCAGGACTACCGCTTCAGAGATGCAGTGTGGACAGCAAAGAATGGCTCTCGTGTCTTAGAGGAATGAACCTGGAGCCCCGAGGAGTGGACATGGGCTAGCCTGGGAAAGGTCATTCAGGCAGTGGCAGGACTTTAGGACTTTATCCAGAGGGCAGCGGTCGGCATGACAGTGGAGCACGAGGCCCAGCTTACGTGTTAGAAGGACCCCTCTGCCTGCACTGTCTGTGTATCCTGGAGGCAGGAAGGGCCGTGAGAAGGCAGCTGCCATGTCCACCCATGTTGGTAAGCAGGCAGGGCTAGGATGGTGGCGAGTCTAGGTGTGCTGTGGGCAGGATCGTTAGGTCCTGGTGACTGGATATGGCAGGGCACTGTGGAGAGAGGAAGGGGAGAAGCCCGACACACCCAGGACCCCAAAAGGAAGAAGAGGAGGAGGAGGCTTTAGGGGGAGGTTTCACATTTTGTGTGTGTGTTTGTTGGTTTGTTTTTATGGAGACAGTTCTCGGTTCCCCGGGCTGCTCTCAAACTCCTGACCTCAAGCAATCCTCCCACCTTAGCCTCCCAAGTGCTGAGATGACAGGTGTGTCACCGTGCCCGGGCATCTGTATTTTTTTCTCTTTTGAATATCTGGGGGCTCTGGCCAGGTCCATGGGGCAGGACACTGAGAAGGATGAGGCACAGCCCCGCCCGAAGAAGCTGGACTCCACAGGCAGCAACACAGTGCCTGCCTGGTGGAGCTGCGGGCTTCAGCCATGAGCATGCGGGGAGTTCAAAGCACTGGGGAGCCTGGGGGGATGTGGCGGACAGGCCTATTTGGAAGGGCTGGCGGTAAACAGCCAGAGAACGAGGACCTGGCCTTCTGGACCTTCCACATTCCCTCCTCGCATGGCTCCGTTCTGTGCCGGGCAGGTGGTCCCAGCTCCACCGCCTGGCCCTGCTGCCCGCTCCAGCCTCAGTAGCCTCTCCTGTGCTCTGGTGGGCCACACCCTATGAAGTGACGGCCAGAATGTGACTGGGTGGTCCTCCGGAGGCCTCCTGGCCTCTGTTGGGAATACCTTCCCTTCTGCCCTATCCCAGCTGCCTCCAACTCACTCCCTGTCTCAGTGTAGCTTTCTTCCTCCTAGAAGCCTTTCCTAATCCCGAAACTGGGCTGGGTGCACCTCTTCTGTGCTGAAGAAATGTTCTTTGGATGAAAAGATGAAGGGATGGAGGGATGGAGGAATGAAGGGATAAGGGATGGGGGGTGGAGGCACAGGGATGGAAAGATGGAGGGAGGGGGCATAGTGGATGGGGAATGGGGGAGGAATGGGGGATGGGGAATGGAGGAACAAAGGATGGGGGATGGGAAGATGGAGGGATGGGAAGATGGAATGATGGGGATGGAGGCACGGGGGATGGAGGGATAGGGGATGGGAGATGGGAAAATGGGGGATGGGGAATGGAGGAACAAAGGATGGGGGATGGGAAGATGGAAGGATGGAGAGATGCGGATGGGGATGGGCTAGAGGCATGGGGGATGGAGGGATGGGGGATGAGAAGACGGAGGGATGAGGGATGGGGACAGGCGAATGGGGGTTGAGGGACGGAAGATGGAAGGATGGGGACATACAGTGAATGGATTAATGAATGGATGGATGGACTGGCGGATGATTAGAGATCTAGATAGACAGGAAGATGATGGACAGAGGGCAGACAGGCAGACAGGTGGAAGGGCAGGGAAGGAGTAGACTGGAGAGAGGACAGGGCAGGTGGAGGGTGGTGAGTGATGGGGGCGGAGGTGGTGGTGGAGGTGG
>NW_016107569.1:2446543-2449982 GCF_001604975.1 Cebus imitator | reverse complement strand
GGGGGAGATGGTGGTGGAGGTGGTGGGTGGTGGATGGGGTGAGTGGTGGGTGGATGCAGGGAAAGGCGACCAGGTTTGCTCAGGCAGGGGAGGTTGCCCTATATCACCATCCCCCACCGTGGATGGGCAGGATGAGTAGGAATCTTTCCTGACTCCTCTGACCTCTCCGCTTGCTCAGATCACAGCCTAGGCTGGATGGGCACTGCAGCCGGAGACGTAACTGACACCACGAGCCTCCCTCCATCTTGTCCCTTTCCCACAACTCCCCCCACCCCCGTGGTGCCTTTTTGCCGACTGGTCTGATTCCTGGGGTTTGGGAATGGAAGAAGTTGAGGGGTCTTCTACACGTCCTTTTCTTCCTGCTTCCTTTCTCGCCTTCTGCCTCCTCCTCCTCCCATGTCTTTCCAGCAAAGCGCAGGATACCCAGATGGCTTGGGCCAGGCTGAAGGCACAGCCGTAGCCAGCAACCAGCCACCCGAACCCTGCTGCCTTCAGCCCCAGCCGGCCCAGCCAGTGCGGGTCCCTGCTGCCTGGTGCCCACCCCGCCCGCCCGCCCGGCAGCTCCGATTTTCAGCTTGGGTTTGATCGGCTGCCAGGATCTCCCAAATGTCAGCTGCACCGTTAGCATCTTTAAGAGAGCGCCCGAGGCGATCCTTAAGCTGGGAGGCTGGGGCTCCATGCTGATGAGAGGAGCCTGCTCCGAGCTGACAGCTCTGCCTCCAGCCTCCCCAGCCTCAGCTCTGGGAGCCTGTGACCCCCACTCTTCGGATGGACGGCAGCAGGACTCTTTTTTGAGCCTGGGTGAAGCAGGGCTTTAGCAGCTAAGATCAGTCCCTACAGCAGCCCCCACCAGGGATCCCCAAGAAGGAGGGGCGGAGCCTACCCCAGTGAGGGAGTGGATATGGATTTGTTAACTGAATGGCTGCATAAACCTCGGAAGCTGTCTGAGAGGCCAGTGCTGATGGCGCTGTCTGCCCTGCCATCACCTTCAGGGGGAGGTGCTCAGGGTGGGGACCCAGGCAAAGGTACCAAACTCTGGAGTCAGACCGAGGGGCCTGCGCCGGTGTCTCAGATCCAGCATGTAGGAGCTGTGTGACCTTGGGGAAATTGCTGGCCCTCTCTGAGCCTCAGCTTTTCCATCAGTGAAATGTGCTAGGGGATGGAACGCCAGCTGTGTAGAGGTGTTGGGGAATCCAGTGAGACGGAGACATGGGAACAGCTGCTACCTTGCAGACGCATAGTAGCTACTCAAGGAAGTCAGTCCCTTCCTCTTCCCCCCTCCCTTCCCACTCCTTCCCCAGGGCCAGCCTGCCTACCTACCTTCCTTCCTTCCTTCCTTCCTTCCTGACGGAGTCTTGCCTTGTCACCCAGCCTGGAGTGCACTGGTGCAATCTCAACTCACCGCAACTTCCAGCTCCCGGGTTCAAGTGATTTTCCTGCCTCAGCCTACTGAGTGGCTGGGACTACAGCCACATGCTACCACGCCCGGCTAATTTTTTGTATCTTTAGTAGAGACGGGGTTTCACCATGTTGGCCAGGCTGGTTTCGAACTCCTGACCTCAGGTGATCCACCTGCCTCAGCCTCCCAAAGCGCTAGGATTACAGGGGTGAGCAGGGGTTTCTATTCACTGTCACTGAAGGGCTGAAGGGCTGTGACCTTCTCTAAAGCCTCCATGTTTCCCCTCCAACCCTCAGAAGGTCAGGATTGATGATTCTTACTTCTCTGTCGTCCAGGCCCACGCAGCGGGTGGAAGGCAGATGCAGAGGCCGCCCAGTTCCAGCCCAGCTTGTCCTGCTAGTGCCTGATTCCAGGACGGGTGGGTGTTGGTCCACACCGTGGTGGCTCAGGTGCCCATGGCATGCTCCCCTGTGCCCTGATCATCGATGTCCCTTTGCAGGGTTTTGAGGCTCTGGGAGTGAGCTAGTGGCTTGTTCTTTTTTCACATATTTGGGGCCTCTCTCTCACGACTGAAATACCCAGATAGAGAAGTGAAGTGACTCAGGAAAGGAAGGAAGGAAAAGAACCCAGAGTCCAATTCCCATCCAAGTGGAGGTGAGGCGGGAAGAGGAGGAGCCCGAACCTCTTACGTGGGAGTTGTGGCCTTAGTGAGACCTGTCAGAACTGTTGTGCTAAGCCAGGGGTGGGAGTTGGTGACTTCCACAGGGACAGCATCTGCAGCCAGCTCACAGAAGCATGTGTTTCAGAACCAAAAGGTGTAGGAGCAAAGCTCAGAATAAAAATAAAATGAAAGGTGGTGGGTGGGTGGGAGGTGGATGGATGGAAACGTGTGTGGATGGAGAATGGGTGAATGGGTGATGGTTGACTGGATGGATGAGTGATGGAAGGGTGTGTAAATGGAGGGTGGATGGCTATGTGAGTGGGTGGTGAGTGGATAAATGTGTGGAAGTGTGAGTGCATACATAGGTGGGTGGATGGATGGGTAAATGGATGCATGGATGAGTGGATGGATGAATGGATGATGGATGGATGGATGGGTAAGTGGAGGGTGGATGACTATATGGTGGATAGTGAGTGGATGGATGTGTGGATGGATGGGTACATGGATGGATGGGGTGGGTGGGTGGATGGATGGATGGATGGATGTGTGGATGGGTGGGTACATGGATGGATGGGTGGATGGATGGATGGATGGATGGATGTGTGGATGGGTGGGTACATGGATGGATGGGGTGGATGGATGGATGGATGGATGGATGGATGGATATGTGGATGGGTGGGTACATGGATGGATGGGTGGGTGGATGGATGGATGGATGGATGTGTGGGTGGGTGGGTACATGGATGGATGAGGTGAATGGACAGATGGATGGATGATGGATGTGTGGATGGGTGGGTACATGGATGGATGGGGTGGATGGATGGATGGATGGATGTGTGGATGGGTGGGTGGATGGATGGATGGATGGATGATGGATGTGTGGATGGGTGGGTACATGGATGGATGGGGTGGATGGATGGATGGATGGATGGATGTGTGGATGGGTGGGTACATGGATGGATGGGNATGGATGGATGGATGGATGGATGTGTGGATGGGTGGGTACATGGATGGATGGGGTGGGTGGATGGATGGATGGATGGATGGATGTGTGGATGGGTGGGTACATGGATGGATGGGGTGGATGGATGGATGGATGGATGATGGATGTGTGGATGGGTGGGTACATGGATGGATGGGATGGATGGATGGATGGATGGATGATGGATGTGTGGATGGGTGGGTACATGGATGGATGGGGTGGATGGATGGATGGATGGATGGATGGATGGATGGATGTGTGGATGGGTGGGTACATGGATGGATGGGGTGGATGGATGGATGGATGGATGATGGATGTGAGGATGGGTGGGTACATGGATGGATGGATGGATGGATGGATGTGTGGATGGGTGGGTACATGGATGGATGGATGGATG
>NW_016107569.1:2430333-2445288 GCF_001604975.1 Cebus imitator | reverse complement strand
AAAAAAAAAAAAAAAAGTCTCAGCTCCTCGGGAGGCTGAGGTGGAGGACTGCATAAACCTGGGAGACTGGGGCTGCAGTAAGCCGTGATCGCCCCACTGCACTCCAGCCTGGGTGACAGAGCCAGACCCTGTTTCAAAACAAAGCAAAACAAAACAAAACCCACACATGTCAGGCCCAGGCTGGGCGCTGCAGGTGCCCAGGGAGGCAGAGTGGCTCTTGCTGTCACCTCTACCCCTTGATCCAAACCACTCCTGCTTGTAAAAACGAGTGTTCCTTGTCCAAAAGCTTGGGTACACGCAGGTTTCCCACATGGGGAAGCTTTTAGAGAGCCAAGAAGCCTGGGGAACAGGCAGACTCACAGCCGTGGCAGCCGCCTCCACTGTGGTCGTTCTGTGGCCTTAGGGCGTCACGTGCTCAACCTGGACCATCAGTGGCTAGCGCACCCAAGGCCAGCTGGGTGACCCTGGTCCAGTGGCTTCACCTGAGTCTTGATATCCTCACCTGTGAAACAGACAGGCCTGAGAGTTACTGACCAGCTGTCCAGTTTGTTTCCATATCACTATCTGGCTCCCCGCACACTCCCCGCAACCTCTTCCCCACCCCCACCCCCTCCTCCCCCCTGCACCCTCTGCAGCTGGAGCTGCGAATGTGGAAGCCTGGGGAGGTTCTGGGGCTGATGTGGGCGCCGAGTTGGGCGGAAAGCACAGAACGCCTGCGGGGAGACCCTCTCCCTCTCCCAGACTTTGCTCCCAAGCCGTCCTGAGCTCCCCTGCTGGAGCCTGGACGCAGGCTGAGCTCTGCAGCCCTGTCTGCCCAGTCCCTCCTGCTGGGACTCTGCAACCTGCATTTCATAGTCAGCCGTGGGGGGATCCTTGCTGTGGGCTGGGAGAAGTCAGGGGGCCTCCTCACAGTGGAGCCTTAAGAGATTGCCCCTAGAGCCCTTGACCCCGGGGACCCCCGACGCTTCACTGATCCAAGGGGCACCCAGTGACGAGCTCCTTGGCTCTGTGCCCCTCAGACCTGAGCTCGGGAGAGATGCCCATGCAGAGGGGGTAGGATGAAGGGGCCCCAGAGACAGCGACAACAGAAGGTCCAAGCTCCCTTCAGCCCTGGGCTACTTCCTCTCCTTCCCCAACGGGCGGCAGACTCTAGTGAAAATGGCACCTCCGCCATCTGTCGTCCCTCCCCCACCCCGTGGGCACGGCTGTGACAGGGGGCTGGCTGGCCTCGTAAACAGGCGGCTGGCGGGTCCCCAGGGCCAGCGGGTGATAGGGCTTGTGCTGGCACCGAGGCCCAGCCAAGGGCTGGAGCCGGAGGGGCCACGGAGGTAGGCCGGGAGGATACCAGGTAGCGGGAAGGTTTCCGCACCTGAGGGGGCCCCGGTAATGCCGCAGCTACCTGGCCGTGCTGGGTCCTCTGGGACCCCTTCTCCTAACTGTGCCCACCCCATCCCCACCATCTCCAGTCTGGGCCCTCTCACATCTGCCCCACCGGCTTCTGCTGTGCTTAGAGACTCTTAAATCAACACTGGGATGTGAGAGGCTCCGTGCCCCCCACCACCGCACTGCAGGGTGCACCATGACCTGGGGATCCTTGGTTTACAACCAGGGAAACTGACGCCAGAGGTCAGGGAGGCTGGGCGTGGACCAGGACTTGCCTCCACCGGCTTGCCTGCCAGTGGCGGCTGGAGGGGGAGGGGCTGTCCCAGGGGCCAAGCTCGGGGCCCTGACACTGTAAACCGGCCTCCCAGCCTCGGTTTTCCCATCTGGGGAATGGCGGAATCCAGGCGGCTGCAGCGGGAGGAGGGCTGTCCTGGCAGCGGGAGAGCACTGGGGACCTGCCAATCTCTCCCAGTCCCCCCTCCCCTCCACGAGGGAGGACTCGGGGGAGCATCCCGGCAGGGGCTGTGTGGAGGGCGCCAGGAGTGCCTGGGCGGGAATCGGTCCAGGTCAGTTCCCTGGCTACCCCTCCCCGGGGTCCGCGGCTGCTCCCTACCCCCACCACGGTGCTGCCGGCCGCCCCCTCCTCTCTCCCGCCTTCTGACTGCCAGCTCCTCCCCGCAAAGCCCCCAGACCCCAGCTAGAGGGATTTTACAGCTTTGACCAGCAGCTCAGCCTCCCCCTGCTCCTCCTCCCCCTCCCCCGCCCGCATCTCCCCCCTCCAGCTTCCCTCCCTGCTCCTCTCCATCTTTCCCCTCCATTCTCCTCCTCCCTCCTGCTCCCCCCTCTCCCCTCCCCTCCCTCCCTCCCTCCCGCTCTCCGGGGGAAGAAAGGTCACCGTGCAGCTGATTACTCAGAGCTCAGTTGCTGTAGCAACCGGCGGGGGAAGTGGGACAGGCTGGCTTTGAGGACGCGCGAGGTCGGCCGCGGGCGGCTGGAGCCGGCGCGGGCCTCTGCGCGCCGCGAGAGGGAGGCCGCCTGCAGCCCGGCTGCTCGCCGCCGCGGGCCCGGCTCCGGGGGTGCAGTTTTAATGAAGAGTCCCTGCTCCCTTCTCGCGCCCCTCCCGCCTTCTGCCCACCTCCCTGGGGTCTAGAAGGAGAGGGTCGCCCCTCCCCGCTTTGGCTGCTAAACTCTCTGGCTCCCCGCCTCCTCCCCCGCCGCTGCCTGCGTTCTGGTGGCTTCCTTCCTTCTCCTCGTCTGTCCGAGCTCAAGGGACGACCCCTTTCCCTGGAGCGAGCCTGGGGAAACCCTCGCACCCTTCCCCACCCCCACAAGCCTTTGGGAGACCCCAGGCATCTTCAGCCCAGCCAGGGCAAAGGGTCCGCGGAGGGTCTGGAGCCCCTCGTGGGTCTGGTGCCCACGGTGTGCCCGCCCCTGGGAAGGCAGCACTGTTCCCGGAGGAAGCCAGACCCCGCTGCAGGGAGGGGCCCCGGCTGATGCAGGGAGGCCCAGCTCATCCCAGCCCCTGCTTGCTGTCCGCTGGTTGTGGCTCCCTGAAGCTCGGCAGAGACACACAGGTTCTGGAGTGGGCTGGGCCTGGGTTCAAATCCCGCAATCCAGGGGGACCCTCCTCCACCGCTGATAGGCGTGAGAAGTGGCTACACCACTTTTGGAAAACATTTGGCACCTTTTAAAAAAGTTGAACATACACTTTCCACAGATCTGGCCATTGCACACCAAGTCATTTATCTCCAAGAAATGAAATTCCTGCCAGTGCGGAGGCTCCCGCCTGCAATCCCAGCACTTTGGGAGGCTGAGGCAGGCGGATACCTCGAATCCAGGAGTCCAAGACCAGCCTAGATAGTGAGACTCTGTCTTTACAAAATATTTGAAGAATTAAGCAGGGCGCAGTGGCTCATGGCGCTCAGCACTTTGGGATGCCGAGGCAGGCGAATCACCTGAAGTCAAGAGTTTGAGACCAGCCTGGCCAGCATGGTGAAACCCTGTCTCTACAAAAAATACAAAAATTAGCTGGGCACAGTGGTGCATGCCTGTAATCCCAACTGCTTGGGAGGCTAAGACAGGAGAATCACTTGAACCTGGGAGGTAGAGGTTGCAGTGAGCTGAGATCATGCCACTGCACTCCAGCCTGGGCAACAAGAGCGAAACTCCGTCTCAATTTAAAAAAAGAAAAAAGCTGGGTGCGGTGGCTCAAGCCTGTAATCCCAGCACTTTGGGAGGCCGAGGCGGGTGGATCACAAGGTCAAGAGATCGAGACCATCCTGGTCAACATGGTGAAACCCCATCTCTACTAAAAATACAAAAATTAGTCAGGCATGGTGGTGCACGCCTGTAGTCCTAGCTACTCAGGAGGCAGAGGTGAGAGAATTGCTTGAGCCAGGGAGGTCAAGGCTGCAGTGAGCCATAATGGTGCCACTGCGCTCCAGCCTTGGAGACAGAGTGAGACCCTGTCTCAAAAAAACAGTGGGGGGGCCTGGGCTGGGCCTGGTGGCCCAGGCCTGTAATCAAAGCACTTTGGAAAGCCAAGGCAGGCAGATCACCTAAGGTGGGGAGTGTGATCAACATGGAGACACCCTGTTTCTACTAAAAATACAGAATTAGCCAGGCATGGTGGTGCATGCCTGTAATCCCAGCTACTCGGGAGGCTGAGGCAGGAGAATCACTTGAACCAGGGAAGCGGAGTTGCGGTGAGCCAAGATCGCGCCATTGCACTTCAGCCTGGGCAAAAATAGCAAAACTCTGTTTCAAAAGAAAGAAAAAGAAAACAGTGAAATTCACGTCCGCACAAAGACTTGAACACGAATGTTCGCAGCAGCTTCATTTGCAAAATGTGGAAACTGGGGACAGCGCAGTGTTGCTGGGTCCCGCAGGTAAAGGGAGCAGCAGGTTGTGGCTCATCCGTATCATGGAGGGCGACTCAGCAACAGGAGACAGGAACGACCGTGCACACAGCACCACAGCACCATGACCGGGAGAGGAGCTGGCCGCCACCAACACAGACAAGGGGATTCTGTGAGTGGAAAGTCCCCGAACATGCACGGTAGTGACAGTGAGCAGCTCCGTGGGTGCGTGGAGCTGCTAGGGGCCAGGAAGGACTACAGATTGGCACCAGGAAACTTTTTCTTTCTTTTCTTTTTTTTTTTGTTGGAGACGGGGTCTCACTGTCACCCATGCTGGAGTGCAGTGGCGCTGTTGTAGCTCACTGTGCAACGTGCATCTCCCGGCTTCGAGTCTCAGCCTCCCAAGTAGCTGGGACCACAGACACATGCCATCATATTTGACTAATTTTTTTTTTTTTTTTTGAGGAGTCTCGCTCTTGTCACCCAGGTGCAATGGCAAGATCTCGGCTCACTGCAACCTCCACCTCCCAGATTCAAGCAATTCTGCCTCAGCCTCCCGAGTAGCTGGGACTACAGGTGTGCACACCACGCCCAGCTAATTTTTGTATTTTTTAGTAGAAACAGGATTTCACCATATTGGACAGGCTGGTCTCGAACTCCTGACCTTGTGATCCACCCTCCTCAGCCTCCCAAAATGCTGGGATTACAAGCGTGAGCCACTGAGCCAGACCTAATTTTTGTACTTATTTATTTATTTATCATAGAGACAGGGTGTCCCTATGTCACCCAGGCTGGTCTCAAACTCCTGGCCTCAGGTGATCCTCCTGCCTCGGCCTCCCAAAGCACTGAGATCACAAGTGTAAGCCATTGTTCCCAGCCAACATGAGGAAACCCTTGCTGGGACAGGCGGCAGTGGGGCGGGGTGGGGTGGGGTGGATGTGATCACTGCCTTGCTGGTAGTGACGGTGTGCGCGGGACCTCCACCAACACTCATCAAGCTGCGTGATCTCAACATGTGCAGTTATTCGGTGTCCATTACGCCTCAACACATTGAGAAAGCGAATTCCTGCTTTTAACACATTGATGTTGGGTGGGTGACCTCGTTTCTCACTCAGGACAGTGGAAGGAGGATGGTACCAGCCTCCTGGGTTGGTTCTGAGAATTCAATTACACAGCGTTGGTAGATGGCTCGGCTCCATTCTGGGCAAATCACCGGTGCCCGATGCAGGGCGGAGAAGAGCAGGACTGTAGGCCTTGCAAGACGCAGCCCTCTTCAGCTCGGCGGCGCTGCCACTCCATGGCCTCGCATCACAAGGGGAGCCCCTGCTCTGCACCAGGCCTGGCCACTCCCTGGGCAAATAAGGGGGAGCAAGCCGTAACTCCATCCTCGTGGGCTGGCTGGGGCAACAGACACAAACCCTGACCATTATGAATGGGGAAGAGTGGTCCAGCCCTGTGCAAATGGCCTGTGGCTGGCAGACGACAGTGCATTCCTGGATCCACAGGAAGGGCCTTTGCAGCTAAAGTGGGGCAGCATTCAGGGCACAGACTGGCCCTGCCCTGCAGCCTCTTGTGAGCCCTGCTCAGGGGGGAGTGTGGAAACTTGTGGGGTGCCAAGCCCCTGAATGTGGCTTGGAGGAGGCTGAGGCGCTGGTTCTGCGTTGGTGGACATCCCAGCTTCCCTCTTCACTGCCACTTACTTCCTGTAAGCCTCAGATTCCCCATCTGGCACATGGGGGTAATGACCCCAGTGAGACCTGACTGGAGCTCCGTTCTTGGTGGTCTGAGTTGTGCCCAACTCCCTTGTGTCTGTCACACCATGTTGTAATTCTCAGCCTCTGGGTGGCTTTCCCAGCCCGACTGTGGGCTGCTGGGGGCAGCTCCTGCAGCCCCTCCTCTCTGAGCCTCTGCACTTGGCACAGAGGCACAGTCCAGGGACCCAAGAACTATCTCAGGAGGTGGATGGAGTCCCCTGCAGCAGAAACAAAGCCCCTGCTTCCAGAGTTCACTGTCTGGTGGGAAGACAAAGTGATGACTTCTTCCATGGTGGACAGCACACATCCCAGGGCTTCTCCAGAGGCGCTGAGACCTTCAGAGCCTCCACGTCAGCTCCTGGCTGGGGCCTTCTCTCAAGTTCAGAGCCAACCGGGGTTATTTTTCTGGTTTTCCGAGCTGTAATTATGAACAACTTTGATCAGCCAGGTTTCGCCCTTTGCTCATTTGAGAATGAAGCCTTGGTCAGGCGTGGTGGCTCACGCCTGTAATCCCAGCACTTTGGGAGGCTGAGGTGGGCAGATCACCTGAGGTCAGGAGTTTGAAACTAGCCTGGCCAACACGATGAAACCCTATTTCTATTTAAAAAAATTAGCCGGGCGTGGTGGCTTGTACCTGTAGTCCCAGCTACTTGGGATGCTGAGGCAGAAGAATCGCTTGAACCCTGGAGGTGGAGGTTGCAGGGTGCAGAGATCACACCACTGCACTCCAGCCTGGATGACAGAGCAATAATCCATCTCAAAAAGAAAAAAAAGTGGGGGAGAGAATGAAGCCGTGAAGAGGAGGTGATTCTCTGAAGCCCCCAGAACCACCTGCCCTGATTGCCTGATAGACAACCCCATCCCCCACCAGAGCCAGCAAGTGGGATGGAGTTGAACTAAGATTCCCATGGGGACCAGGCCAGGAGGGGCTTGGCCAGCTCCCACCCTCTGCCAGAGAGGAGCATGACTGGATCAGGTGACATGGCGCGGCGTGCCCAGAACCCGCCGTGGACCCACAGCAGAATGCCCATCTCACAGGGCTGGGCCAGAAACAGGCACTCAGAATTCCTTTCTGCAGCCGAGGCTCACACCAGCACTCCCAGATTTGTGCCGGGGAGGAGGATAAAGCGCTAAGCTGAGATCAGGCCAAGAAGGAGGGCTCTGGCCTTGGAGTGGCCTGGGTCCCTGTGGCCCCCTTCCAAACTCCCTTCCCAGCAGAGTGGCCGTGTGCCCTCCCCTCCCGCTGAAGCCACAGCCCTGACACCACTGAGCCTCTTGGACCCTTTCCCATGACATGGCTGAGCCGGCCCACCCACTTGGCCAGCCCCATGCTCGTGATTTCAGAGAGAAGCTGAACAGAGATCTCTGCAAATTCCACTCTCGCAGAGGCTGACCCAAATGCTCCGTGGACATGGCCATCCCGCTGCCCCCCTCTAACCCCCTCTTCTGAAAACTGCCTGGCATCACACTAACCTGCCAGGCACTTTTGAGTGGCTGTCACACATCTTATTATGAAGATGTCCATTTTACAGAGTAACAACTGAGGCCAGAGAGTCTAGGTGGAGTGCCCAAAGCCAGCTAGGCGGTGGCCAGTGCTGTGTGGTGCCATCCCAGCAGCGCTGTGACTCAGTGGCGGGGGGCAAGCCGCTCACCTGCAGAGCCTCGGTCTTCTCTGTAAAGTGGGGGTGATACGGGCGCAGAATGAGCTTGAGCAGGTGCAGCTCTCAGCACACGGTGCTGGGCATCCGTGGGCAGTGCCCTCTGGGCGCCTCCTCCCTTGGTGGTGATGGATCAAGATCTCTCACGGACCTGTGTTGGGAACACGTAGATGAGGAATTCCATATGCTATGACGATGATTATTCAATGGCTTCCCGAGTCTGAGAATGTAGGTCCTGCCCCTGCAGGAGGTGGGTCCCCGGTGTGAGCTCCAGGGGTCCCTCCGCCTCTGCCCTGCACATGTAGCCAGGAGGTCTAAGCAGGCTTGTTTTTCAGTAATTCCCCTCACCCTTCCCTGGAGGCTTCTCCGATATCCACAGCTCCTTTCTGAGCACCTACTGTGTCCCAGGCATGGAGAAGACAGGCCCAGTGCAGTCAGGGCTGTAATAGAGGCACCAGGGCCTATGGGAGGCTGGAGGCAGCCCCTGACCTCGCCGGTGGTCGGGGGAGGGAGCACAGAAGCCTTCTATAAGAGCAGGTCTAACCTGAGACCCAAAGCTTGAACAGGAGCCGGCCAGGCTGACAGCGCGGCATGCCCTGGCAAGGGGCACACAGTGTGTACAAAGGCCTGGGGCCAGAAGGACAGGACTCATGGGAATGGGGCCTGCAGGCAGGTTAGTCTCAATATCCCACAGTTGGGGGTAGTCATGGGGAGCCATGGAAAGTTTTAGGCAGGAAGTGACACATTCAGAAGCACCTTCCAGAAAGACTCCTTGGCTATCCTTAGGAGGAAGGATGGCAGGGGCAAAGCAGAGAAGCAGGGAGACCACCGAGGTGGCTGCTGCAGACATCCGAGTGATAGTGGGGGTCTGGACCAGGGCAGCAAAAGGTGGGGAAGGGAAGTGATTAAAGAGATATATGCCGGGCGCGGTGGCGCATGCCTGTAATCCCAGCACTTTGGGAGGCCGAGGCGGGAGGATTGCTTGAGCCTAGGAGTTCAAGACCAGCCATGGCAACATAGCCAAACCCTGTCTCTACAAAAAATACAAAAATTAACCAGGTGTGGTGGTGTGCCCCTGTAGTCCCAGCCACCTGGGAGGCTGAGATGGGAGGATCGCTTGAGGGCAGGGGGTTGAGGCTGTAGGGACCAGTGATGATGCCACTGCACTCACTGCAGCCTGGGTGACAGAGCGAGACCCTGTCTCAAAAACAGAAGATGTAGAGGGTAGACCCAACAGGACAAGGGGGTGAGGGCCAAAGAGGGCGGGCCGTGGGCTGGATGGTGGGGCCACCTCTGAGTCAGCCCACGGACGAGAAGTGGATGGGTGACTCTCCGTGCCATGGATCCCCAGCCACAGCTCTCCTGGCTGCCTCGGCACAGTTCTGCCCCTAGAACTGCCATTCTTAGGCCGGACGGGGGGCTGTATTGGGTAGAAATCTATGGGGCTATGACAGGCAGAGGCCTCGTGGTAGACAGCCGGCAGTCCTGGGGCCAAGTCCAGGGCGGGGGTCCCTGCCTGCAGCCAGCAGAGGATGGAAGCCTCGGCCTGGACTTCCCACTTTCCGGATGAGGCATCCCAAATTCCGCAGAGGAGGAGGGCCTGGCCCCGGGCGGTGGGGGCCTCTCTCTCTGCCTCGACCCTCCATTCTGGCTGCTTAGGCTTCCTTGGTCTCTGAGATGGGCAGACGCAGGTGGATAGACTGGGTGACCCACCCCAGAGAGCCTGGCAGCTGAGCAAACACTGCCCGAGGCCTTGATTGGTCACAGGAGAATGAGGGCATGGCGGATGGCAGCCGTCAGAGCCCAGGGGCCCCAGGGGAGTCTGCAGATGAGAAGCAGAACCGCAGTCCTGGGGGCGCCCGGCCTATGGCTGGTTCCTCCCTCCACCCCCTGCCCTCCTCCCCTCCCCTGCTCCTTGGTTCCAAGTGCTGAAAAGTGAAACACTCAAAACGTGGGGTCCTCTGTGACTGTGCCCCACCGTTCAGAATCGAGTCCTGCTGCCTCTGCCACCAAAGCCATCCCCTCCCCACACAGCCTCCCCCAAGTACAGCTCGACCATCTCTCCCAGGACGCTGGCCTCCCTGGGCCTCCTGCCTCCATCCTTCCTCCCCCTCCTCAGTGCAGCCTAGGGAAGCTCAGTGACCCGTCAAAGATGCCACCAGGCTTGCATCAGGCCCGTGTGCCCAGGCACCGTCCCCACCAAGGCCGCACCAAGGTCATCCCCCACTACTGACGCGCTCCTCCCCGAGGCCCCTGGCCTCCTTCGATTTCCCACAGATCCACCCCTTCCTCTCCTCCAGCCTTGCACCTGCTGATCATGCCACCTGGGTGCCCGTGTCCGCAGCTCTTCCCAGGGCTGTGCCTACCTTCGGGTCTCAGCTTGAATGTCACCTTCCCCAGGGACGCCCTGGCTCAGGCTACATGCTCTGCCTTCGTCCCATCATTGCAGCCTTCATAAGGCTTCTCAAACCTGAACTACCTGGGGCTGCCCTTCAGGAAGCTCCCTGAGGTCAGGTGCTGGCCTGTCCTGCTCACCTGTGCATGTCATTGCCAGGTGCTGAGTGAAGGAGCACATGAATTGGCAGCCACTGCCTTAGGGCTGGAGAAGGCTCTGACTTTGCAGCCAGTGGATGGTCACAGAATGAAGCACCGTGGCGCGCGCGCGCGCGCGTGTATGTGTATGCGCGCACATGTGTACATGTGTGTGCATGCGTGTGTGCATGCGTGTGTGCGCAGCGTGTGCAGGAGGGGAGTTCATGTGTGTGCAGGCATGCATGTATCATGTACAGGCAGTGCGCAACTGTGTACCAGTGTGCGGTGTCTCTGTACGTGTGCACAGTGTACTTGTGTGTGCATGTGGAGACAGCGCTGTGGGCCGGCATGATACTGTCTAGTGTGTGACATGTGCACACCTGTCTAGACAGCCTGGATGCAGCCATGCGCCCTCTCCTATGGGTAAGGAGGAGGAAGCTGGGGGATAGATCCTGGCATGGGGACAGAGTCACTGGCTGTCGGTCCTTCCCTGCTGTGGGACCCTGGTCCTGGCCCTTTCTTCCCTGAGCCTCCATGGACCACAGGTTACATGAAACTCCCATGAGCAATGCACCTGATGAAACCTGCAGCTTCCCAGCCAGCCCAGAGGCTAATTCTGCCAACGGGGAGGGGCCCAGGTATGCCACGAATGGGCATTTAGCCACCCCTCCCCTTTCCTATGCAATTGTGATGTGCTCCTGGGAGCTGTGACACTTAGTGACCTGGCCCCTCTGAGCCTGCTTTCCTATCCACCACATGGGGATAAAAACAGGACTTCCCCAGGAGATCACTGTTAGGGTCAGTGAGCCGGGGCTCCAGGAAGGCCCGGCAGGCCTGACGCACAGTAGGTGCTTCATCCCTAGGCACTGGGGGTTGCTTCTGCTGTGTCCAGGGATGGCGAGGCTGCCAAAGATGTAGGAAGGGTCTGCCACCAGAGGAGGGTGGGCGGGGATCTGGGGCTGCTGGATGGCAGGGACCCTTTTCCAACACAAGCTGCACCCGGGTGGGGGTGCGTAGCTCGATGCCTGCAGGGTGGGTGTGAGGTCATGAGGTCCAGAGCCACCCTCCTTCCTGAGAACACAGTCTCTGCCTCGCAGCAGCATGTGTGCCAGCGACCCCTGCTCCTCCCAGGACCCGGAGGCCCTCGCACCCCATGGCCTGCTCCTTGGTCTGAGCATCACAAGAGAGCGGTGACATAGTTCAGGAGGGACTCCTGCGCAGAAGAAGGAAAGACACCCAGAGATGTTGCTCCCTCTGACCAGTGTCACACAGTGAGTCCAGGCTCAGGCAGGGCAGGCCTTCTGGTCTCTGCCCTGCAGTGGGACCCAAATCCCTGGGGAGATGTTCGGGGAGAGGGAAGCAGTGGAGCGGCATGGTCTGGGGCGGGACAAGGCAGGCACCAGCACCTTGGAGAAGATGGACTTTTCATTCATTTATCGATTCAACAATGATTCATTGGGAGGCCGAGGCAGGAGGCTCACTGGAGGTCAGGAGCTCGAGACCAGCCTGGCTAACACAGTGAAACCCTGTCTCTAATAAAAGTACAAAAATTAGCCAGGCGTGGTGGTGCACACCTGTAGTCCCAGCTACTCAGGAGACTGAGGCAGGAGAATTGCCTGAACCTGGGAGGCAGAGGTTGCAGTAAGGCGAGATCGCGCCACTGGCCTCCAGCCTGGGTGACAAGAGTGAGACTCCGTCTCAAAAAACAAAAACAAAACCAATTGTTCCTAAAGGGCCTGTTGTGAGGCAGTGAAGCCCAGGAGGTCGGGAGGTAGACACTCAGGTCAGGGCTGGAAATCCAGGCGTGGGCAGGACATGCACGCCCTGCAGGTGCTCCTGGGGTCACGGTTTTGTATTTTGTTTTTGGTTTTGTTGAGATGGGGTCTCTGTCTCCCAGGCTGCAGTGAAGTGACGCAATCACAGTTCACGACAGCCTTCACCTTCTTAGGCTCAGGTGATCCTCCTGCCTCAGCCTCCTGAGTAGTTGGGACTACAGGCATGTGCCACCACACCCAGCTAATTTTTGCATTTTTCATAGAGCCATGTTGCCCAGGCTGGTCTTGAACTCCTAGGCAAAAGCAAACGACCCTTGTCCATCTCCCAAAGTGCTGGGATTACAGGTGCAAGCCACCATGCCTGGCTTTCCTGGGTCACTGGATAAGACACCTAAGTGTTTTTGTGCCTTAACTTGCTTATCTGTAAAGTGGGGATAAGAACAGTCACAGGGGGCCGGGCGCGGTGGCTCAAGCCTGTAATCCCAGCACTTTGGGAGGCCGAGGCGGGTGCATCACGAGGTCAAGAGATCGAGACCATCCTGGTCAACATGGTGAAACCCCGTCTCTACTAAAACTACAAAAAATTAGCTGGGCATGGTGGCGCTGCCTGTAATCCCAGCTACTCAGGAGGCTGAGGCAGGAGAATTGCCTGAACCCAGGAGGTGGAGGTTGCGGTGAGCCGAGATCGCGCCATTGTACTCCAGCCTGGGTAACAAGAGTGAAACTCCGTCTCAAAAAAAAAAAAAAAAAAAAAGAACAGTCACAGGGGCTGGTGAGGGCTGTTGTGCACACGGCATGGGGCCTGGCACAGAAAGATGCTGGATGGAAGAGGCTGGTGTTGCTGTACTACCAACAACGAGCACACGTTTGCAGGTTTCCACAGCACGAGTCACAGTGTGGGCTAGGAAAGGGTATCAGATGCAGAGGAGGGCAGCCGGAGAGAGGAGGAATGGAGTCCTCCTAGGGAGGCTGAGGGGCACCTGAGCTGGGTGTTGAGGGCTCTGTAGGAGCCCATCACACTGAGAACTAAGAGACGCTCAGCCACTGGAAATTCCCAAAAGGGCTTGAGGGAGCTGGTGCCAGCTATGCTGGGACCCAGGGCGCCCCGGAGGGTGCGTGGGGAGGCTGCTCTGGGAGTCCCTGCAGCTGCCCTCTGAGGACTTCCTATGGTAGGCGGGCCTCCTGCTGCCTCCTCTGACTGTTTTTCAGCCTCTGGGGGGAAGAGGGTGAACCACCCAGTCACCCGGCTGGAACTACTGAGGCAGACCCCAGAAAGGGCAAGTCCGCTACCTTGTGTATCCTGGGGTCCTGATGCCTGGAGTTCCCCCCATTCTGTCACCAGGGGAGAGAACAGTGTGGGGGCTGAAGCCAGGCAAACAGGGTTCAAAACCCAGCCGTGCCATCTGCAGGCTGTGGGACCATCGGCAATCTTCATCTCTCCATGCCTCCCTGGTCTCATCTGTAAAATGGGAAGAAGGATTGTACCTGCTTCATAGGACCAGAGTGAGGGTGCTATGGATTCGCGTCTGACAGAAACAGCTCAGCCCAGCATGCCTAGCGCATAGTAAGTGCTCAGTAAATGGTAGCCCCTTCCCAGCATCGACTGAACTCCTGACCTGAGCAGGCTGCAGAGGCCCCACACAAGATAAAGAGAAGAGGCTTGTTGCATTTGTGGCTAAGGGCATTCAATTCTCTTTCTTACTTTCTTTTTCTTTTTTTATTTTTTGAGTCAGAGTCTTGCTGTGTCACCCAGGCTGGAGTGCAGTGGCCCAATCTCGGCTCACTGTAACCTCCGCCTCCCGGGTTCAAGCGATTCTCCTGCCTCAGCCTCCCGAGTAGCTGGGACTACAGGCATGCGCCATGACACCCAGCTAATTTTTGCATTTTTAGTAGAGATGGGGTTTTACCATGTTGGCCAGGATGGTCTCAATCTCTTGACCTCATGATCCACCCGCCTCGGCCTCCCAAAGTGTTGGGATTACAGGCGTGAGCTGCTGCCAGCCAAGGCTCTGTTCACTTTCTGATCAACAATGTGTGCTGTTGCATCAGCAGTATTAAATAAAAAAGAAAAATATTAAAATAACAACGTGTGTTCCATCTCCCATCACACTGGAACCGCTGTACCTCTGGCCTCCTCACCCTGCCTCTCTGCTGAGCCCAGGGCCCCCTTCTTGCATCCAAGAACGTCACTCTAGCAATGTCCTGGCCACACCAAATCTTCTCACGGTCTCTGAGCTTGGAAGGCCTTAGGGCATGTGGAGTCCAGCCCCTACGCAAGTACCCACCCGTGGAACTGGGGCACAGGAGTAAAGGCATTCGCCAGAGGCTGGGACCTGAAGTCCAATGCCCCCTGCCCAGGTCCTTAGATAGATACTGCTGTGGGAATTTTTTTTTTTTTTTTTATGAGACAGAGTCTCACTCTGTCGCCAAGCTGGAGTGCAGTGCCACAATCTTGGCTCACTGCAACCTCCAACTCCCAGGTTCAAGCAATTCTCGTGCCTCAGCCTCCCGAGTAGCTAGGATTACAGGCGTGCACCATCACACTAAGATAATTTTTGTATCTTTAGTAGAGATGGGATTTCACCATGTTGGCCAGGATGGTCTTGATCTTCTGACCTCATGATCCACCTGCCGCGGCCTCCTAAAGTGCTGGGATTACAGGTGGGCGCCACTGTGCCTGGCCACTGCTGTGGGAATTTTGAGAGGAGCCCTGGCTGGGCATGGTGGCTCATGCTTGTAATCCCAGCACTTTGGGAGGCCGAGACCGGTGGATCACCTGAGGTCAGGAGTTCAAGACTAGCCTGGCCAACATGGTGAAACCCCATCTCTGCTGAGAATACAAAACTTAGCCAGGTATGGTGGCAGGCGCCTGTAATCCCAGCTCCTCAGGACGCTGAGGCAGGAGAATCTCTTAAACCCGGGAGGCAGAGGTTGCAGTGAACCGAGATTGCACCACTGCACTCCAGCCTGGGCAGACAAGAGTGAGACTGTCTTT
>NW_016107569.1:2418865-2427753 GCF_001604975.1 Cebus imitator | reverse complement strand
TTGAGCTGGAGTCTTCGCAGTCTTGCCTGGGCTGGAGTGGAATATTGCGATCTTGGCTCACTGCCGCCGCCTCCTGGGTTCACATGATTCTCCTGCCTCACCCTCCTGAGTAGCTGGGATTACAGGTGCACACCACCACACCCAGCTAATATTTTTGTATTTTTTAGTAGAGATGGAGTTTCACTGTGTTGGCCAGACAGGTCTCAAACTCCTGACCTTGTGATCTGCCCACCTCGGCTTCCCAAAGTGCTAGGATTACAGGCATGCACAAGTCCACGTGGAGGGCTCCGGAGAGCAGCAGGGGCTGGACCCGGCATTGACCTTGAGAGGTCTTTTCCCTTCTCTGATGCCCGCTTTCCTGGTAGAGAATGAGGAAGCTGGACAAGATGGTCCTCTCTCTCCATTCCCATTGGGGTTCTTCTGTTTTGTGTCCCTGGGGTAGGAAGGGGCCAGGATACCTGACCATCCAGGTCAGAAGTGGCTCTGTAGCTCTCCTCGGGCTCTGCCAGCGTCTCCCAGCTCCCTTCCTGAGCCAGCCTCTGAGATGAGGCCTGGCAGGAGGCTGGGGACAGCCTCAAGGACCCTCGGTTGACCCTCAGTCTTCGCCGAGGGATGAGCTGGAGACAGGTGGTGAGCGACCGCAGGCCGTCCCTCCCCAGGCTGTGGTTTCCAGCAGCGCTGGGGGATGTGGGGTGGAAGCAGAGGCCGCCTTCCTTTGCCCTGGGCTTGGCGTGTTGACCCTCTGAGACTCAGTGTCCTCATCTCTAGAACGGAAGTGACAGCACAAAAAACACCCGTCTCATAGGACTGCCATGTCCACACATTTATATATACAAAGCACATAGAATGCAGCCTTTCTTTCCCTTCTCCTCTCCCTGTCCTCACCTTTCTTTGTTTTGTTTGTTTGTTTGTTTGTTTGTTTTTAAGATAGGGTCTCCCTCTGTTGCACCCAGGCTGGAATGCAGTGGCATGATCGAAGCTCACTGAAACCTCCGCCTCTTCAGATCAAGCGATTCTCTTGCCTCAGCCTTCAGAGTAGCTGGGATTACAGGCGTGTGCCACTGCACCTGGCTAACTTTTGTATTTTTAGTAGAGACAAGATTTCACCATGTTGGCCAGGCTGGTCTCGAACTCCTGATCTCAAGTGATCCACCCACCTCGGCCTCCCAAAGTGCTGGAATGACAGGCGTGAGCCGCTGCACCCGGCCTAGAATGCATCCGTTCTCAGTAAGCATGCAGTTAATGCTACGGGGAGTAGAGTTATTGACTGCCAGTTATTAGAAATATTATTATTAATAACATTATGAAAGGTTACCAAACATTTACAAATCACTGCAAAAGGAGCATATTTGAATTTCAAGAAACAGCAGTGCGGGGCACAGTGGCTCAGGCCTGCAATTCCAGCACTTAGGGAGGCCGAGTTGGGAGGATCGCTTGTGTTCAGGAGGTTGAAACCAGCCTGGGGAACTTGACAAGACCTCATCAGGCATCATGAGAGTGAAGCCATGTGGGGTGGCTCACACCTGTAATCGTGGCACTTTGGGAGGCCAAAGTGGAAGGATCACTTGAGCCCAGAAGATCGAGACCAGCCTGGGCAACGTGGCAAAACCCCGTCTCTACAAAAAATACAAAAATTAGCCAGGCGTGGTGGAGTGCGCTTGTGGTCTCACTACAGCTGCTCCGGAGGATCACTTGAGCCTGGGAGGCTGAGGCTGCAGGGAGCTGTGACCACACAACTGCACTCAGCCTGGGTGACACGGCAAGACCCTGTTGAAGGAAGAGGAAAAAAGGAAAGGGGAAGAGAAGAGGAAGGGAAGGGGAGAAGAGGGGAGGGGGAAGGGAGGGGGACAGGGAGCGGGGAGGGGAAGGGAAGGGAAGGGAAGGGAGAAGGAGAGAAGGGAGGGGGGGAAGGGAGGGAAGGGAAGGGAAGGGACAAAGAGGGAAGGGAAGGGGAGGGGGAGGGGAAGGGAAGGGAGAGGGAGGGAGGAAGGAAGGATGGAGAGAGATGAAAGAAAGAAAAGAAACAGGGGAGGGAGGGAGAGAAAGAAAAAGAGAGAGAAAAGGAAAGGAAGAAGGGAGGGAAGGAAGGAGGGAGGGAGGGAGGGAGGGAGGAAAAAGAAGCAGTGGTTTTGTTGGAAGACGGGGGGCTAGGAGCCTGCTTCGGTGTCCCTGGGGGTCAGCGGCTCCCAGTCTGGCCATCATAACCTGCCCCTTCCCTTTCTGTTAATTCAGCCCCTCAGTCCCCCTTGGGCTGGTCAGTAATATTGGGAATGGAAATTCCTAGAGTTCGAAAGACCAAAGTGCCTTCAGCCGCTTCTCCTGAGGCATGGCTCGGTTCTCCCAGACAGCCCACTCTCCAGCCCCGCCTGTCCGTGACCGCCTCCCCAGGCCCCAGGCGGGGCCCTCACGACCTCCAAGGCTGCCCTGACTACTGGACAGTTCGTCTTGCGAGGCAAAACCCACCCCTCTGGCTAACCTTCTGTGGCTCTGCCTTCCGGGTCCTCCACACCCTCTGCCTCAGGCAGGTCCTCCGGCCTCAGACGCGGTGGCCACGAAATCAATTTCTCTCCACCTGAGACCTCCCCTGCGCCTTGCCCATCCTGGAGCAGGAAAGAGTTAGGTTATGTTTGCACAGAGCCCTGGCCCCGGGGAATGGCGGAAACACAGTCCTCCCGAGCAGCTCGGGGACCCGCGCCCTGCAGCACCAGCCACCAGCTGTGGGGCTTTCTTGCTGCCTAGCACAGAACTGAGACAGAGAAGAAGGCAGAGATTTGCCTGGAGCAAATACATCGAATCCTTCCGCAAACACACATTCCCCTGAACACCGACTCCAAAGATACCGAGAAGAGGCCGACTGGATTAGATTTCTTTGGGGCCTGTCGCCTGATTTTGTTGCCCGTCTTGGCGTGCGGTCCCTGTAGTGACTCTGCAGGGTGTTGGATTTCTGGAAGCCGCTCACAGGCGGGTGTGTAAACTCTCATCTCCGCATGTTACTGAGGGACCCTTGCGAGTTTCAGCCCCCGGGTCCGTGGGCTCGGGGGCAGTGAAAGGAAGCGGTTAAGGGTGTGAGCTCAGCTCCTGTCCCAGCCTCATTCCCCAGGACCGTGTCCCTTCCGCAAGTCACTTTGCTTCTCCAGGCCTCAGGTTCCCATCTATGAAACGGGGCAATAATCATCCCCACTTAGGGCTTTTGCGAGTTTCTTATGAGGTCAACTCTCCAGTGCCTCAGACCCAGTCCTGGTCACGCGGTAGGTCTTTGATAAGTGAAATTTTTTTTTTTTTTTTTGAGACAAAGTCTCGCCCTATCTCCCAGGCTGGAGTGCAAAAGGCGTGATCTCAGCTCACTGCAACCTCCGTCTCCTGGGTTCAAACGTTCTCCTGCCTCAGCCTCCCGAGTAGCTGGGATTACAGATGTCCACCACCACGCCCAGGTAATTTTTGTATTTTTAGTAGAGACAGGGTTTCATCGTGTTGGCCACGCTGGTCTCTAACTCCTGACCTCATGATCCACCCACCTCGGCCTCCCACAGTGCTGGGATGACAGGCGTGAGCCACCACACTAGGCTTTGTTTTTGCGTCTCGCTATGTCGCCCAGGCTGGAGTGCAGTGGCGCAATCTCGGCTCACCACAACCTCCACCTCCTGGTTTGAAGCCGTTCTCATCCCTCAGTCTCCCAAGTAGCTGGGATTCCAGGTGCCTGCCCCCATACCCAGCTCATTTTTTGTTTTTAGTAGAGATGGGTTTCACCATGTTGGCCAGGTGGTCTCGAACTTCTGTCCTCAAGTGATCTGCCTGGCTCAGCCTCCCAAAGTGCTGGGATGACAGGCGTGAGCCACCACGCCCGGCCTGATAAGGGAAATAATTTGATCTCAGCTGGAAGAGCTTGGAGAACTGGCGAAATCAGTCAGATTTAGGGGAGATAACTCCCCTTGGTGAGAGACTAGACACCACCATTTGGTCCTTTCTGGCCCCAGGTCTGTGGTTCAAACTTCACGATGCTTGAGATGCACCGAAGAGAGCTTGTAAAATGCTGAGTCCCGGGCCCTGTGCACAGAGAGTCCGATCAGTAGAATCTGGGGAGGCCCGGGAATCTGCACTTTACCAACATCCTGTCCCACAATGCTGGGAACAGGGGCGCTCCCTCCAGGTGGGCGGAGGAGCCGGAGTTCCGGAGTGAACAGGTTACCATTGTTAGAATCGAAAGCTTAGAAGAGACCTACTTCCTAGAGCTGAGAGTGTTGTCACAAGACAGTCTCCCAGGCTTGAGCCTTGGGGCATGGAGACCTCAGGAGGGAGGGTCACAGACTGTTCTGGAAGCAAAGGCTGTGCTGACTGACACCACCTGGGCTGGGCACTGGTGGGGACAGGTGTGGTATGGCCGGGGGTAGGTGGCATAGAGGGTGGCATTCGTACTGAGGCCGTCAGTTCAGGGTGCTGCCTGTAGGGTAGGACCTGGGTTTGATCCCAGCATGTCCTTTCTACCTGTGTGACCTCGGGCCTGCGGCTTCCCCTGCCTAAGCTTTGTTTCCACCTCTGCAAAGGGATGACAGTCGTGCTGTCCCTCCACACTGATGAGTTACTGAGAGGCCAATGAAGCTTTATCTCCTGGGACTGTCATTTACCAAGGCCCTGGGCTTAACCACCTATTCGTAACTTCGCACCATTCTTCTTTTTTTTTTTTTTGAGACGGAGTTTCACTCATGTTACCCAGACTGGAGTGCAATGGCGCGATCTCGGCTCACCGCAACCTCCGCCTCCTGGGTTCAGGCAATTCTCCTGCCTCAGCCTCCCGAGTAGCTGGGATTACAGGCACGTGCCACCATGCCCAGCTGATTTTTTGTATTTTTAGTAGAGACGGGGTTTCACCATGTTGACCAGGATGGTCTCGATCTCCTGACCTCGTGATCCACCCGCCTCGGCCTCCCAAAGTGCTGGGATTACAGGCTTGAGCCACCGCGCCCGGCCCATTCTTCTTAACGTGGGTCCCCAAGATGTAAAATCTTCAGGCCCCATAAAACCTGGGTCTGCCCCATTCACCTAACAGAGCTATTGCAAGTTTTGGTGTAAGAAGACAGGCAAAGTCTTAGGCAATCCTGGGTGGCAAATGGAAGCCTCAGTCTGCTTCTGCATCTTGGAAAGAGAACAACCTGGCACCCTGGACAAGGGGGACATTTGTCCAGGGGAGGCCAGCTGAGCCTCCATCCCTGTTCTGACTGCCCCGTAGCCCCCATGGCCTCAGGGCTCCAATCTCCCTAGCGCAGACTAGAAGCAGGTTGGAAGGAGAACAGAGGAGAAGGGGGTTCGAATGGCAGGGTAAGGGCGTCAGGGGAGGCGGGGAGTCAAAGGACGAGATTGAGCCCCTCTGGCTGCCATATGCGACCCTCCGAAGGGCCAGGCTGGTGAGAAGCCAGGGGTGAGGGCCCTGAGCAGCAGCCTTGAGGTTGACCGGGTTTTAATAATTATCTTCAAATGTGTGAGCCCCGAGGGAGAAGCAGATTATATGGGACCCAATATCGGGGCTTGGGGGAGGGGAATACTGGGGGTCTAGGCACGTTCCCTTCAGTGTAAAGTTTCCCAAGGACAGGACCCCCCAACCCCGCCCCCACACGCTCTCTGCCCAAGTCCTCATCTCCCACCTCCTGAGAAAGGCAGATAAAGACGTGGAGGATCCGAGAGGGCAAGGCCTTGCCTAAGGCCACACAGCAGGGCAGCGTAGGACACAAATCCAGATTTGGACCCAGCTCTACCTGGTCAGTCCTTCCTGCTCCTAACCCCTCCCTAATACCGCCCTCTGCTGTGGGCGCAGTGGCACGTAGTGGGCTCGCAGTAAGGTTGGGGATGAAGGAAGGCAGGAAGGGAAGAAACGCCTAGGCCAGGCTCTTCCCACGCCCCCGTCTCCGCGGCCCGCTTTTCCCAGCCCGGCCGCCCGCCCCCATCTCCCCTCCCCGTCTAATTGGGAGGTCTCCGAGCCGTCTCCCCCGCTTCCTCGCGTTCCCCCGCGCTCCTCCCGGAGCCCACCCCGAGGCAGCTTTCTCACCACGGGACCCACCCGGCCGGCGTGGGGACGCCTCCCGACCCCGAAGCCCGGCAGGAGAGCCGCCACCGGGGCCGGGTGGTCTCCGCGTCGCACGGCCCCCACCCCTCGGCCTCCCCCGCCCCCGCCACAGGCGGCTACAATTGATTCGCCCATGATTAACTGATGGGGTCGCGCGCACGCCCGGTGTCTCCAGGACGGGGCTCCCCGTTAGGGTTAGGGGGCGCGGGGACTCGGGGCCGCGGGGCTGTGCGTGCCGGGGCCCACGGTTTCGCTCCGCGGGCCTCTCTCGCTCCCTTGCGCCGGGTTTTTCCCTTTTTCTCTTTCCTTTTTTTCTTTCCTGGAGCCGAGCCCGGCGCCAGGAGTCTGGAACCAGCTTGACAGGCTTTTGAGTTATGGAGGGGGAGGGGGTGGGAAAGGGGGAGGTGCGGGCGGCGCGGAGGGGGAGGGGAAGGGAGGGCGCCGCCGCGGCGTGGGGGCGGGGCGGGCTCCCCGGTTTGGAGACTCGCCCCGACTTTGGGGTCCGCCGGCGGCGGCCGGGCGGGGGGCGGGGGCCACGATCTTGAGGGGTGTCACCCCGCGGGGCCTGGGGGGCGGAACGGGTCGGGCTTCAGAGCAGCCGTAAATGAGGCCCGGGGCGGGTGGGTGCGGACACGGCCTCGGGGCCGCGGCCTCCCCCGCCGAGCAGGCATTCCTTTCCGCTGAACTGGGCGCCCCGGCCCGCGCCGCGCCCTGCACGCCTGGCGCTCGGTGATCCGGCCCAGGGCGGGGGAGCGGGGAGCGGCCCCAGGCGCTCCTTCCCAGGAGCTCGGCTCCCCGGGAGGGAAGGGAGTGACGCCCGGTGAAGGGGGCGGAGCCCGAGAGACCCCCGAGGGTCGCTCAGCCGGGCCGGCCTCCGCCGCCTGCCCGGGTGTCTAACCCCCTCTCCGATCCCGTGCCCGGATCTGACAGTCGTCATTCACGCCCCTCCTCCCTGCGACTTTGGGCTTGGTGACAGACCCCGACCCTCGAAAAGCCAGGAGCACAGTAGGCGCCCCAGCCGCTGGCAGAATTGCACGGGCGCTCTGCCCGACGCCCCCAGCCCCAGGGCCGGGCGTGGGTGGAAGTGTCTGGAAGGATGGGCTCGCCAGAGCTGGGCACGTCAGCGCCCCGCCGAGAGAATCCGGAGCCTGGGGTCTCTCGGGGGGGACTCAGAGTATCCGAGGAGGAGCCTCCTGGATGCTAATAGAGACCCCAGTTAGTGGCGGCCCGCGAGAAGCTTGGTGACAGTGCTGGCCTGGCCCGGGCGCAGGCAGGCTCCGTGAGGCCCTGCATGCAAGTCGTCACTTGCCACCGGGCCCTGCACACGGTAAGCCTCGGCACTTGGTCGCTGTGGTTTGATTTTATCATTTCGGAGGGGCTCACCTAGGCCTAGCAAAGCACCCCTCCCGGTGCCCCAAGGGGAGTTCCAGAATGTGGAGCGGCTGAGCGGCCTAGCTCCTCCTCCGAGTCCCCACCGAGCCAAGTGTCGAAATCATCCCAGACGAAGCTGCTGAGCAGAAATTTCCAGTCTCCCTGGCAAAGCTGGGAAGGTTTTGGGTGCGGCTCAGAGACGCAGCTGGGTCAGCTCTGTGGGTCCAGGGCTGGGGAGGGACCCCCAGATGTTCTATGAGATCCAAACAGCACCCCCAACTCTGCAAAGGCAAAGGCCTTTGTCCTCGATGATCCACAGAGGCTCAGGGCAGCCGCGAGATCGGGGTCCGGGTGCTGGCGCCAGCCTCCTTTAGCCCCCTCCCGGGATCTGAGTGAGCGAGCCCCCACCTTTGGAATGCCGGGTAACAGGGTTGCTGTGTGGATGGAAGCAGACTGTGCCGAAAACGAACACTTCACACAGCTTCTGCCGGGGAAAGCACCCCAGAAATGCGGGCTGTCTGACTTAGTGATGTCTCAGTTATACCACTTGTGGGGGCTCCCCGGTCCCCCCCAGGGGCCCACCTTGCCAGTTCTTGGCCACAGGAGGAGTATGAGCCCCTCTGTCAGGACGGTGGGTCTCTTTGAGGCTGTGCCTATCGTGAGCCGCCTGAAGCACTCACAGGGAACTTAGCACACTGGCAGACCCTTGCTTTGTTCTCAGGGCTGTGTAACCCTTGGTGAGCAGCTCGGTTCTCTGAACCTGGTTCTCCTCTGCAAAACAGAGACAATGGCCTGGGATCCTCTCACTAGAAGGAAGTAGCATTGGAGGGGGAAGAGAGCGGGGGAGCGCCCCAGCACTGTCCCAAACTGGACAGGTGACTTTGGACAAGTCTGAATGAGACTGAATAAGACAAGACTGAGTAACAGATGAGAGCTTGCTGGTTACCCTCTGCCCCGGGCCAGCGCTAGATGTTTTACATGCACTGTTATCACTGTTACTCATGGAGGGAGATTTTATTATTAACTTTCTTTTCCAGATGAGGTAACTGGGGCTCAGAGAGGTTGATTCACTTTCTCAAGAACACACAGCTAAGAAATGATAGAGTCGTGATTCAAACCCTCACCTGCTGGCTTAGAGTCCGAATCCCTAAAGAAAAAGCAAGCAGGGTGTAGTGGCTCATGCTTGTAATCCCAGCACTGTGGTAGGCGGAGGCTGGAGGCTCACTGGAGCCCAGGAGTTTGAGACCAGCATGGACAATGTGGTGAAACCTCACCTCTACAAAAATACGAAAATTATCCGGGCATAGTGGAGCACGCCAGTAGTCCCAGCTACTCAGGAGACTGAGGTGGGAGGATCACCTGAGCCTGGGGAGGTCAAGGCTGCAGTGAACCGCGATTGTGCCCCTGTGCTCCATACAGCCTGGGCAACGGAATGAGACCCTGTCAAAAAAAAAAAAAAAAA
>NW_016107569.1:2369371-2418825 GCF_001604975.1 Cebus imitator | reverse complement strand
AAAAAAGAAAAGAAAGAAAGAAAAGAAAAGAAAGAGAGAGAGAGAGAGAGAGAGGGAGGGAGAGAGAGAGAGAGAGAGAAAGGAAAGAAAAAGAAGAAGCAACTTGAATTTTTTTAATATAACATTTTAAAGTGCCTACTGTGTGCAGGGCGTCAGGGTAGATGAAGAACAAAAATGAAGATACCAGGTCCCCAGCCTTTGAGATGCTCTTTCTTAGCCGAGTGGGGACACAAGACTCGGAGGAGGCGCTCCTGAGAGTTAGGTGTGAAAAGCAGCACCCTAGCCATGTCCACCAGTGCTGAGGGCACCGTGAGAGAGGTGGGTTTTGGTGTAGCAGATGGGGAGGGAGGAGAGCTGGGAGAGGAGACTCGGTGGTGGGGGGGGGGTGGACAACAAAGGCTGGTCTTGAGCAATGAGGATAAATCTCAGTGGAGGACACGGGGCCATTCCCAGAGGTGGGCACAGCAAAGGCAAAGGCACGGTGGCAGGAGAGGAGGCCACATTCTGCCGAAGGGCCCGCAGCCCAGCGTCAGGGAGGGTAATGGGGAGAGGAGGGGCTAGGGTGCTCCCAAGTCTGGCCCAGTGCTCCCAAGTCTGGCCCAGGCTCCAAAGGCCCGAGGAAGCTGCCTTGCTTTATAAAACTGGGGAGCCATGGAAGGCCTTTGAGCAGAGGTGGACGTCATCTTATTGAAGCTTTAGAAAGACAGCTGTGTAGGCAGAGAAATGACCTGGAAATGTACACGAAATCTAGAATGACAGCGTCAGGATGTAGTGCACGAACTACAGTTCTTTCTTTAAAAAAAATGGTGGTGTTTTGTGTGTGTGTGTGTGCATTTGCCATGTACAGGTATGACTATTCTAACAAAAGAAGGGAGGAAATTTTCAAAAGACAGAGGGGAGCCAGGAGGCAAAGAGACAGCAGGAGGGAGCTGGGAGCTGGTGGGCCAGGCTGCCCCTCTCACTGTGGCCCTGGCTGTTTGGGTGATGGGCCATCTGGCAGATCTGCAGGGAGCCCAGCAGGCAGGGCCATGGGGCCTCCGAGACCCCTCTGTTACCTAGAGCCTGGGCCTTCCCTGGCCCATGACAGTTTCAGCCTGTTCCCTCTCCTTTCCGCAGTCAGTCCCCAACGAACTCCTCCCCATGGAGACTGTGGGACACAGACCAATCCTTAAATCTCATTCTGGGCCAAATGGGGACAGTGATTCCAGAGGCCTCCCTACGTCCTTGAGGACAGATCACCCCATCAAAGAACCTCAGCTAGTATGGACAAGTGTCTCTTGGTCTGAATATAATCCTGAAGAAAAAAAGTTATTCTCCCAGTTTTGCAGATCTGGAAATAGAGGCCCTCACAGTGAGGAGGGAGCAGAATCCTCACCCAGGATGGACTCACCCAGGAGTGCGGACCGGACAACTAGGCTGTACTGCCTCAGGCCCTTTAGGAGAAAATCCATCCTCACAGTCTCCCCGGCTCTCTTGCCTTTGGCCTGCCCTGGTTCCTGTTATAGAATGGGGGCTGCAGGCGGCTGCCCCTCTGAGCTAGTCCCCCTTCCTTGGGCTGCCTCTCCTAGGCAAACTCCTATTTACCCCGTGAGGCCCAATTAAATTATCACTTCCTCTCCAGAGTCCTCTGGCTGCACCTCTCTCCTCTTTTCTGTGTTCCTGTGGAGCTCCCAAAGGGAGGGGAGAAAAGGCTCTGGGGACATGGCTGAGACGTGAGTTCCCCCCCGGCCCTGCGTGGGCATAGGAGGGAACAGTCCGCCTATTCTAGGATGGATGTGAGAGAGAAGATGGCCTTGGCTCAACCCAGGGCAAGGCAGGCTGACCAGCCCTTGGGGTTATTTGGCTTGGAGGCCAGAGGAGGACAAGTTCCAGGAGAGAGAACCAAAGATTCAGGCTGCCTAGTGTGGCCACCGCCCATCAGCCCTAAGGTGATCGCAGCCCCTTTCTGGTCACTGAATGTGTTCACCCCAGCTCTCTGTGGCAAGGCTGCGGGGGGAGCTATCCTTTGTGCACAGGTGCCCCTCGTCCCTTACCCCTAGTGACCATTCACACACAGAGGTGAACAGCCCCTTGAGGGCCTGGAGGCGCCTGGGCCAGGTGGAGATGCCCAGAGTGGAGAGCAGAGAATCCCAGTGCCTAGCACAGTGACTGGCACACAGAAAGCACTGAAGCATTTGTTGGTGAAGAATGAATGAATGAATGAATGAATGATTCCCTGATCTCAGGCCCAGGCAGCAAGGCCTGGAGTGCAGGGTGGCTCCTGGCAGGCTTCAGGGATAGGGAAGGGACAGAGCGGGTATTGGGAGAGCCACGGGAAGGCAGCCTCTTCTGACTTGGGAGGGAAACAGAAGGTGAGCTGTGTTTCGGGGGAAAACACCCCCTCTGATGCCTGGCACCCAGGAATCTCCAGGTACCCCCAGATCACCCCCCAGTGCAGACCCTCCGCAGTTCCCCAGGAGGCACCACAGTGGGGCCATTAAAGCCACGGTCTTGGGATTCAGACATTTCTGGGCTCCAGTCCACCCCTCAGTGGTGGGACCAGTTGCCTCAGTTTTCCCATATGCACAGGGGACGGATAGGACCACGTGCTGCACAGGTTTGCTGGGGAGGCCATGTGAGAGGTACCAGCTCAGCACATCCTGCCTGCCATTGTTATAAACAACGGCACGGGAGAGTGGGGAGCAGAGAGCCTGGGGAGCAGAGCCGGCCAAACCGCCATACCTTGGGCTCGGGCTCCCCTGTGCTACTGACCTATGGGGTGGCTTTGGACAAGGCCCAGCCTCACTCCAGGCCTTAGTTTCTCCATTTGTGCAGCCAGGCCCTCCTAACTTGGACAAGCCTTGGCCCTTCTCCAAGCCCCACAGAGACATCAGAGACAGTGCACACAGCCCCTGGGGCTGCCGACAGACACACAGGCACACATAGGCACGTACACACCGGCACACAGACACAGGACAGACTCACTTTCGGCCCCCACCCTGCGCCCTCCCAGCCGCTCACGCTCGCTCACACTCATGCTCACACTCACACCCCCTCGCCCCAAAATCTGCTGAGCACCAACGGTTGGTGCGGGCGGGGTTGAGAACGGGAGGAAAAAAGCCCACGACTCAGCCGGGGAAGAGGGGTGCGGTGGGGGGAGGACGGGCGAGGGAAATGACAGCCCGCGGTCCCCCTCGAGTCCCGGCTCATGAATATTAATGCGGCGGTAATTAAAATGCAGGGACGCAGCAGGATGGATGCGGCTGCCTCCGGAGCGCGGGGGAGCGCGGCGTCTGCAGGCGGGTGGAGTCCGCTCCTCGCGGGCGAAAAGCGGGGCCGGGCTCCGGGGCCTGGGGCCGGGGCGGGCGGGAGGGGACACACTTTTCGGCGTCCCGAGGGTCCCCGGCCCCCCGGCCCCCGCGCCGGCCCCTCCGCGCCCTGCCCCGGCCGGGCCGCCCGCCAGGCCGCCGATTCCCGGAGCCGGCCCCCTCCCGCCCTCGCGGCCGGCTGATGTCATCTGCACACAACTTTCCGCTTCCCGGCCCGTCTCGGGACCCTGAGTCATCGCCGCCCCCGGCCCCGGCGCTGGCCCGCGGCGTCTGTTTGTGCAGAGCGGGGCCCCGCGGCCCGGGCCTGACGTCAGGCTGGCGGGGCCTGGAACTGCCCCGCGCCGCGGCCCCCTGGGGGCAGGACGACGCCGCTTGGGGCCGCGGGCCCGCGGGTCCTCGGAATCCGGCTTCGAAGCCGGCGCCGCCTAGTGCCGCCGCCTGAGCTGAGCACGCGCCTTCAACTCCGTGAACTTCGGCTTCCTCATCTGCCACTTGGCAGACTCGGCTCAGCCAATCTTCCTAGACTCCCGGGGTGAATTGTACAGTTGGGTAAACCGAGGCCCAGAGATGGGAAAAGGACCACCCAAGGTCATACAGCCACCCAGAGTTACAAGTCCTTTCTGCGGCATTCCACGCTGTCATGCACGTGTTACCTAAGAGAGCTTCCTGGCCCGTGCTGAGAAACTGTGCCTACCTCATCTGAGGCGGTGGGGGGGCTCTGCAGCAGGACCCCCAGGCTGGAGCCCAGGTCAGGCCACTCCACTTCTGGCCACAGTTTTCTCATCTTTAAAAGGGTGCAGTGACAGTATGAGGACCTATGGCGTCCCCCAGAACACAGGGTCAAAGAAGAACACAGCCATTGCAGTTTGAAGCCCATGGGGCAGGTGAGTCACTATTGGGTCACTATTGAAGTCAGGTGAGAAGGACTTCTTGAAGTCAGACCACCTGGGTTCAAATCCTGGCTCCTGCTTCTGGTTCCTGCAGCCAGTGGGCCTGGGAAAATATGTTCATGCCGGAAACGCCTGCCCAGCCCGTGCCCAGTCACACGGAGCAAGTGCCCCAGGAATGTCCTGAGTCCAGATTTACTGAGGGGAAACTAAAAACCCTCTGGGTACTGGGTCTGGGATCCCAGGCCCTGTGGCCTCCCAGAGGCTTAGTTGAAAGCTCTGGCTGTCACTCTCCGACCCCCACCCAGCACCTGCCTGTCCAGGCCTGCCCCCCACCCCTCCACCTGGTCAGTGGTGGCTCGGCCTCCTCTCAGCCCCTCTACCCTTGCAGGCCATACACACCCTCAAAGCTAAGGAGCTCACACTGGTGGAGGAAGGCCTGCCCTGTCCCTCCCGCACGCTGCCTCTCCCTCCCTGCCCCAGCCTCACGGGAAGCTTTCAAGCCCTCAGGTGCTCCAGGCTGCCTCTCCATGCCTCCAGGCTTTGCACGTGCTGTTCCCTCTCCCAGTTTCCTGGTTAACTCCTCCGCCTCCATCCTCGACAGGCTCTTCCCCTGGAGAGTGTCCCAGTTAGCACCCCACAACACACACACACACCAGCACACACTCCCCACATCACAGGGACCACATCCCACACAGCCACAGATACACTGCATGACACAGATCACATGCACGAAGGTGCATGCTCCAGCATGCCTGTGTGTGCGCGCGCGCGCACACACACACACACACACTCCATGATACACTTATGCCCTGACCCCCACAGACCATTCAACACATACCTCACATGCTCTGACACACAGTAAGCACACAAAGACCGCATGGCTCATGTCTGGGCTGCCGGGGTGCCCTCCTCTGGGCTCGTCCAGCCCCCAACCTCGGCCTTTACCCCCGGATGAGGACAGGGGCCCCTCCATCTCCGTTTTCCTCCATTTCAGGTCAGGGCCCTGCACCAAGTCTCTCCCAGCTACTGCCTGGACCCGGACCCCTCCCACAGTCACCACTGTCACAGTCCCACCTCCTTCAAGGTCTCAAACACCCCTCCCCTGCTTCTGGCAGGAGCCACCCTCACTCCCTCTATTGCCCCTCCAGGCCCAGACTTCACCCTCAGGTCACCCTCACCTGGGCTTGGGGTGCCCTACCCCAACCCCAGGCCCTGGCCTCTGAAATATTTGGTGACTTTGAACTGAGCCAAAGGCTTAAGCTCACATCTGTCCAGAGCATCAACTTTCTCTTCTGCAAAATGGGCTAACACTGAAAGCACCTTGCAGAATCTCAGCACGGTGGATATTGTCAGCACAGCCAGCGGGCTTCTGTGGGCTGAGTTTGTGTGTAACCCGAGACTTGGCAGGGACAGTTCCTCCCCAGATGAGTGTTCTACCCCCAAGTGAGCATCCTGGTGCCCTTCCTGCAAATCAGGTGCCTGAGGAGGCACTTAGTGCGGAGCCCTGGGTGTGGGGTATTTGGTGGGGGTTCCTGACAAGCGACTGTGGTTGTCTGTTCCCTCTCTTCAGGGGGAGCCTCCAAGGGTGGCCTGGGCTCACATCGGCTCCTCCAGTCCAGCAGAGCACTCCCTGGCTGCCCAGCCTGTGGAAAGAACTTGCTGAGCAGGGTGGTGAGCCCCTCCCCACGGGTGACCAGAATCAGAAGACAGGGCAGGCGGCAGGAGCCAGAACGGAGGGAGAGCAGCTGAGCTGCCCGCCCTTGTCCTCCCTGCCCTTCAGGTGTTAGGGACCTTCCCATGCCCCAGCAGGAACCCAGCGGCTCACCGGACCCGGACTTAAGGATGGGGCACTTTACCCATATGCAGAGATGAGAAACAGAGGCCCGAGGAGGGAAGCGACCGGGCACAGGGTGAAACAGCCAAGGGCCGCGCCTGTGTTTCCATCTGCCTCCCTCCTGCCTGTGCTGGAGTCACATGCTGGTGTGCAGGAAGCAGGAAGACAGCCGCTGCCCTCACAGGCTCAGGGTCTAGCAGAGTCCACAGGGAGCACAGGCGAGTAAACAAAGGCAGGGAGAAAGAGGAGGGCAAGGAGGGGTGCCAGGTGGGGAGCAGGGGGTTCCCATGCTCAGGGGTATAAACACATGGACGCATATGCACGTCCCAGAGTTTCTTCCAGAACTTCCCCCCCACCCCCCCACCCCGAGATGGAGTCTTAGTCTGTCACCAGGCTGGAGTGCAGTGGCACGATCTCGGCTCACTGCAACCTCCGCTTCCCGGGTTCAAGAGATTCTCCTGCCTCCACCTCCTGAGTAGCTGGGATTACAGGCACGCACCACCATGCCCAGCTAATTTTTGCATTTTTAGTAGAGACGGGGTTTCACCATGTTGGCCAGGCTGGACTCGAACTCCTGACCTCGTGATTTGCCTGCCTTGTCCTGCCAAAGTGCTGGGATTACAGGTGTGAGCCACCGCACCCGGTCCTTTCCAGAACTTTTCTATCAGTTCACTTTCCCATCTACATGGAACACCTTTGCCCACGGCTGGGGGCAGAGTGGTTAAAAGCAAAATCTAGACTCCTTGCTGTGTGGCCTCGGCCAGGCCACCAGTGCCTCCATGTCACGTCCTCCTATAGAAAAGGGATGCATAGCCCTCAGGGCTGTTGTTGAAGGGTCCTTGAGATGCCTGCGAAGCTCTTGGTGTCGGGACCCAAGCTCAACCCTGCCCCAAGGACTGCCCCCAACCCAACTGCAGGACTCGGTCCCCCAAACCTCTAGCCGCCAGTCTCTGCCTGAACCCCAGCACCTGGCAGTTCAGCTCAGTTCATTTACAAAGCCCAGCGTAGGTTCATGTTCGATGAAGGCTGGCCACAATGACAAGACTGCTAGGGACGACTGGCTCCCTGGCTAGGTACTCAGGTCTGCAGCCTCTCCGAGGAGCACTGTTTCAAACAGAGATGAGTTCCAGAACCGCGTGGTTGGTTTGGTTGGTGGAGCCATGAGCTCCCCGCTGGCTGCCGGAGCCCACTGGTTAGCAAATGCGCACTGACCAGAGTTCATAAGTACCGATCACTGCCATCCCATGTGACCCAGGTCCTGTGCGATGTCCCGACAGCCCCACCGGCCGTGTGCGGCTCAAATGAGGCACGGACGAGGAAGCCGAGGCTGGGAGGGGAGTTCCTGTGGCCCTGGCCTCGCAGCTGCTCCAGCCCTGTGCTGTCACCCCCAGGCCATGCTCTGCCTTTGTCTTATCGACAGAGAACAGATGTGTTCAGTGCCCACCTCGCCTAACTCACACCAAGCTGTTTCCCAGCCACCCAAGTCTTGGGCATCCCTGCAGGACCTCCACAGGGAGTCCCTGGATCCCTGAAGGATGGATCATCAGAGGAGCTGCCAGGCTGTCGGAAGTGAAAGGGACCTCAGGGGTCACCACTGTGGCCAATCCCCCACTGCACACCCAGAAAAGCTGCAGCTCAGAGACATGGAGACACTGGTCCAGGGACCCATAGTAAGGCCTTGGCCCAGCTGAGCCTAGATGGGAGGAACTCCACTGCCTGCATTCAAATCGGGATCTGTCGCTGGCCAGCTAGGAGCCTAAGTCTGAATTTCTCTGCGCCTTAGTGTCCTATTCTGTAGAGTGGACATAGTAATCGCTTGTATTTCAAAGATTGTTGTGAGAAATAAATGAACTAATACATGTAATATGCTTAAAAGCAGGGCCCAGGTCACAGTGAGCCTGCAGTAGATACCAGCTGCCATGGTGTCTTGATTTCAAGCCTGGTGTGGATGCATCCGACTCATGAAACTTCAGTGACGCCTGCTCTGTGCCAGACACTGAAGATGGAGCAGTGAACAACACTAACCCAGCCTGCCCTCCTGCTGCCTGTAGGCCAGGTAGGAAACACACTGGAAACTGACAACTCCATGTGCTTATGGCCACGTGGTTTCTGCTGGTCTGGGAGCCAGGGACAAAGAGCAGAAAACATGGTTTCAGGTAGAGGGGGAAGCGTGCATGAAGACCGTGAGGCAGAAGGACACAAAACTGAATTGGAGAGAAGGCCCACGTGGCTGGAGCTCAGAACCCAAGGGGAGGAAAGGGGAGACATCTGGAGTCTGGGGATGATATGTAGAGTCCAGGAGCCAGCACTGGTTAGAGAGGGAAGGAAGCCAGATCTTTAGAAAGATCTGGCTGGCTGACCTGTGGAGGGCAAATAGGAGGCTGGGGTGGGGGGTGAGGCAGAGAGTTGAGGCTAGGAGCCCAGGGGACAGGAAGGAGATGGAGCGGCCAGATAAGGGGGATAAGGGTGGGGGGCAGTGGGGACAGGGTAAAGGGAGCTGACTCATTGAGGTGAGAAGCTCCCCAGGGTTGGCATTTGGCTGGGACGTGGGGAATCTGGCTGGGGTGGGGGCGTATGGCTGGAGGTGATGGGCAGGAGCAGGCTCAAGGAGGGAGGAAAGACCCCCCGTCCGCCTCTGACCACCCTAGCGGCGGCAGCACCCCGGGCCCTCAGCCCACAGACTTGAGCCCTGTGCTTTAGACAGCAGTGCTCCTGCACGGGGGAACATTTCCAGCTGGAGCCATCGGCCCCTCGACCATGATCTGGCACCTGGGGCCCTGGAGTTCCCTGTTCCGTGGCCCCCAGCCTGTATCCTGGGTGCATTCTCCTGAAGGTTGTCTGAGCTGCCCTTCTGGGCACCCCTGAGCCCTAGGAGTGCCCAGGAGGTGGCTGCCGGCAGGGGGTGTGGACAGGACATATGCAAGCAGCCTGGAGTGACTACTCCTGAGCGCTCACAGCCCCTCAGGGAAAAGGACAAAACATGGGCAAAAAGAAAAGAAGAGGCCAGTAGGAAGCTGAGACCAGAGGCTGGCGCTGCCCCCACTGCAGTTCCTCCTGTGGGCTCCAAGGAGCCTGAGAATTCTAAACACAAACCCAGCCCTCCAGGTGTGTTTGTCCTTATGAAGGTGTATTTGTCAAGGAAAGAGGGCAGAACTTTTTTTTTTTTTTGAGACGAAGTTTCACTCTTGTTGCCTAGGCTGGAGTACAGTGGCGCAATCTCTGCTCACCGCAACCTCTGCCTCCTAAGTTCAAATGATTCTCCTGCCTCAGCCTCCCGAGTAGCTGGGATTTCAGGCAGTCAGGCTAATTTTGCATTTTTTAGTAGCGACGGGGTTTCTCCATGTTGGTCAGGCTGGTCTCGAACTCCTGACCTCAGGTGATCCCCTTGCCTTGCCCTCCCAAAGTGCTGGGATTACAGGCTTGAGCCACCGCATCCAGCAACAGAACATATTTTATTTAGCAGTTTGTTAGCTTGATTTAGAACTTGTAAGTACCTAGACATGAGGTATGTGGGCCTCGGTTTGCACTCCAGCCCCACGCTGACCCCTGGTGCTGCCCAGAGAGAAGCCGCCTCCTTGCGCTGACCCCTAACCAGCAGGATGACCCCCAGGGGATCCTGCAGGCTTCCTTCAGAGCTTCTTATGCCATGTACCCCTGCTGGGCTCCATCCAGCCTCCCTGCCTTTGTCTGAGTGTCCTCTTGCCTCCCCGTTTGAGGGTTCAACTCCAGCCCCTCCCTGCCCTCACCCTTCTTCCTATCCCTATCCCTGGAGGTCCTGGGCTCTCCATCTTGTCACTGGTTTTATTTGCCACAGTGGCATGTGTCATGGGCTGACCAGCTGGGTATGAGTCCTGTCCCTCCTTCCGGAGAGACGGAGTGCTCCTCCCAGCAGAAGCAGAAGCAGAATCTTGTCCTGGGAGGAGTACAGCTCAGAACCCGCAGACTCGGGTCAAGTCCCGACTCTGACTTTCTCGATGCGTGACCTTGGGAGGCAGCTTTGCTGCTCTGAGCCCTGTTTCCTCTTCGGAAAGCCCATAATAATAACTGTATCTCTTGCAGGGAGGAGACAAGGTGGAATGGAACGCAGAGCCCACGTGTGCCTGGCACTTGGCAAGTACGCAGGGAAGAAATTGGGAAGGGCAGGAGTTACATCATTCACTTCTGTTTACAGCTAAGCAAACACGCAGAGGCTCAGCGAGGTGAAGCCAGTCGCTCAAGGTCACACAGCCCGCCGCGGGGCAGGGGCCCAAGACGTGGTTGTCTGACCTGTGCTCTAACCACTGTACTCTCCGGCCTCGAACAGGCTTCTACATTACCTTTCCCTGGTCTACGTGGCCCTCCAGCGCCTGAAAGCCGCTTGGGGGCCGCGGAGGCAGTAGGCACGGCCAGGGCAGTGTCCGCGGGGCGGAAAGGGTTAACGGACTCCGCCGCATTGGGCCGTCCTTCAAGGGGGGAGCTAGCCAATGAGCGCGCGCCGCGATGAGGTAATGTCGGGACCACGCGGAGTGGGCGGGGCTGGCGGGGACCCCGCAGAGCTCTGCGCTCCTTCTCTCCCCACCCACTCCTCACCTTTGACCTTGCTGTACCCCACCCCTCCCCCAACCTTACCCTTGCAGAAACCCCCGAACTGGAGGTCTCGGCTCCCGGGCCGCTGGCCTGCCTTAGTCTGGGACAGGAACCCGGAGACGTCCCGGCCTCAGTCATATCCTCTGGGCCTCAGTTTCCCTTTCTGCAAGAAGGGGAGTGGGTGATCGCTAAAGACCCCACCAGCAGTGGACGTCCTTGGACCCCGGGACAGTTTTCAGCCCTTCCCTGCCTTGGCCTGAACTTTAACGGCCCCAGCGCTGGCCCCGCTCAGGCGGTGCCCAGAGCCAAGGACCCAGGACTCCCCCAGGTCACAGGGAGGGAGCCTCACCGGCCCAGCCTCGCCCTCCATGTGGCCCCGACCCATCCCTTGGGTGATGCACCTGGCGCGCCCACCGATGCCACCAAGCTCTGTTAGCTATACCAGCAGCGGGACCTGCCGGCGTGGCGGTCAGAGGTCAACATTGATCCCACCACCAGTAAAATCGAGGGCCTACCGTGTGGCCGCTCAGGGACTCAGGCTTGGACACGGCCGAGCCTTGCCCCGGAGCTGCCCGCGCCAGCCACCCCTCCCGGCAGGCCTGCAGGGGACCCGTCCGCCCGGTTCGCGCGGTCCGGGTACGAAGTGGTTAACGCCTTTCCAGCCGAGCTGGCACCGCGCGGCCGGGCTTATTAGTCAGCTCGCGGGGAGGCGGCGAGGGGAGGGGAGGGGCTCGAGTGGAGAACCGCAGAAAGCTATTCTCAGGGGCTCCCGAGTGTGGGGAGGGCGGCTCAGCAGGAGCTGCTGCTTCCCAGAAAGTTGATTATTTTTAACCCAGGAAGAAGAAAGGAAGGAGGCGAGGGAGAAGGACTCAGAGAAAAGAGGAGAGGAAAAGGAGGAGAGGAGAGGAGAGAAGTGGGGGCGGGGGAGGTCCGGGAAGGGGAATGGGGAGAGGGGAGGGAACGGGAAAGAGAGCAGGAGAGGAGAGGCCAGCGGAGGGGAGAAGGAGGGGAGGCTGCGGGGTGATGGAGGGAGAGGGAGAGGCAGAGCCCAGTTGGAGCTGGGGAAGCCAGCTGGCAGGGCCTGGGGAGGAGGAATGGGCACTGCCACCTCTCCTGTACCCCTGGGGCTCTGTGGGGCTCCGTCCTGGCCTCCTGGTGCCCCAGCTGAGAGCAGCCCCCCCAGCATCATCAAACGGGCTTGGAGGAGTGGAAGGCACAAGTCAGCTGCAGCCCTGTCCTGGGGGCTCTCCAGCCCGTGGGCAGCACACCAACACGTCCTTGCCCTTGGGGTGACCACTGGGACTTAGGACTTGGGAGCCCTAGGGGAAGGGCACGGAGGGCTTCCTTGAAAGCCCTGGGTCTCTTCAGGGAAGGCTTCCTCGAGGAGAGGGTGGAAGGGACTCAGGCTCCCTTTTTCCTGCTTCTGGGGGGAGCCAGGCTGAAAACCAAACCCAGAGAGGGCCCTGGGAGGGGGCTGGGGACACAGTGACAAACAAGACAGCCACAGCCAGGCCCACACAGGGCAGTCCTGCAGGAGCGATGGTGGCTGCACACATCGTGGTGAATAAGGCACTAAAGAATGACAGAGGGCTAGTGGGCAGGGAGCACCAGTCCCCTGGGGCTGGCCTCCGCAGAGGGCGAAGAAGACCTTCCCCGAAGGGGGTGCCTGAGGACCAGAGTGGCTGACGAGGGGAGGAGACTGGTGGAGGCGAGAGGGACAGGGGTGCTCTGGACGGGACCCCCAGCCCACAGACCTGAGAGGCTGAGAGGGGCTCACTGTGGCCAGAGGCTGGGAAGGGGACATTCGTCCTGAGACCAGCTGTTGTCTGTGGTGACCGGAAGCTTAGGAAGGGTGTTACAGAGAACAGACTAGATCGCCAAAGCTTACTCAGAATAGTAGGGACAAGAGTGGACACAGAAGCCGACTGGGAGTGTGGCAATGAGATCCCAGGGAGATGGTGGCGGCAGGCTGAGGCGGTGGGGGAGGTACAGAGGACAGGACGTGGTGTGGCGTGGCCCGAGGGTGAGGGAGGCCAAGGAGGGGTTGGGGATGCCCTGTGGGCCCTGCCTTTGCAGGGGGTGAACGCTGGCGCTGTCCCCTGAGGCAGAGGACAGCATGGGCGCAGGTTCATGGGAGGCCAGGCATTTGTTTTAGGACATGGTGGGGGCAGCCAGGAATGGTGTGTGGGGGGTGGAACAGCTTGAGCAAAGGCGCAGAGAAGAGACAGGCAAAGAGTTCACGTGGCATGGGGGACATGCTGGAATCTTCCGGAGAGGTGGGCCTCTGATGCAGGAAGAGGGGTCTGCTCTGGATCCACAGGCAGTGGACCGCTATGGACGCGTAGGAGTGGGGGAGGGAAAGGGGGCTTCCAGCTCTAGACACAGTGAGGGAGCCCACCACCTGCGGACCGAAGCTGAGGGTAGGGGAGTATCACTGGGGCAAGGCCTTAGGGCTCCAGCTTCAGGACAGCAAGTGTGTGTGAGAGAGTGAGGGTAAGGGTATGATAGGGCCAGGCGCGGTGGCTCAGGCCTGTAATCCCAGCACTTTGGGAGGCCAAGGAGGCTGAGAGTTCAAGACCAGCCTGGCCAACATGGAGAAACCCCGTCTCTACTGAAAATACAAAAATTGGCCAGGCGTGGTGCATGCCTGTAATCCCAGCTACTCAGGAGGCTGATGCTGGGAGAATCGCTTGAACCGGGGAGTTGGAGGTTTCGGTGAGCCAAGAACGTGCCAGTGCACTCCAGCCTGGGCTACAAGAGCGAGACTCCATCTCGAAACAAACAAACAAAATGATAGTGCAAGAGTGTGTGTGGATGAGTGTGAATGAGTGGGTGTGAGTGTGTATGAGTGTGAGTGTGTGTGTGAGTGTATAAGTGAGAGTGTGTGTGTGTGTTTGTGTGTATATGTGTGTGTTTGTGTGTGTGTAGAAGTGAGAGTGTGTTTGTGTGAGTGTATATGTATGAGCGTGTGAGTGTATAAGCGAGACTGTGGAGGTGTTTGTGTGTGAGAGTGTGAGTGTGAGACTGTCCGACACACTAAGTGCCCTGCCCTCCACTTGAGGCACAACCCATGGGACACTTCCAACCCCTCCAGGACCAGGGAATGGCCCAGCCAAGCCAGACCAGGAAATGAGGGATGGAGGAGGGGCTGGGCGGCTGCTCTGAAAACCCCCCAGCCCTGGTCACTCTGGAGCCCTGGAGCAGCATCTGAGCCCCTCCTCAAGGAGCCAGGTGGCTGGAGGGCAGCATCCAGGGTCACCTACCCACTTCCTACTCAGGACCTGATCTGTCCTCTCTCAGGATGGAGCTCGGGGCTGCTGAGCTCAGAGCTGCCCACCATACCAGGCCCAGTAGCTCAGCTGAGGTCCCATTCCAGATGGTGGCTCGGGCCGACAGTGGCCTGGGCTGTTGGAGGAGGATGAAGGTCTAGAGAGTCACAGTGACCCTGGGAGGCAGGGAGAAAGTGGGAGCCAGAGAGGAACCCAAAGTCCCAGAAACTGCAAAAAAAAAAAAAAAATTGCCAGGGAGAGGAGGAGAGAGAAGAAGCCACGTGGCACAGTCTCTCTGTGGGTCTATTGAGTTTGGCCCAGATGACTCTGAGCTGACTCTGCAGCCACAAAACCTTAGGGCCGTGAAGATCACATCCAGCACCTGAAGGACTCTCCCTGGGATGGAAGCAAAGAGGCAAAAACAGAGTCCTGAGCCCACGAGTAGGGAAGAAGGGGACCCCGGACCACAGGGGACGCTGGCACTCCACGCCCAGCAGTGCAACAGGAAGTCAGAGTTAGGGACAAACCTGAATCCAAACCCGTTCCTGATTGACGAGTGTCTCCAGCCTCTGCCTTCCTCTGTTTCTTCATCTGCAAAATGGGGATAACAATGGTTCCTCTATCCTCAGGGGCAGAGAAACAATGGAGGGAAGCCCCTTAGTTAAGGAAGTGGCCTGTCCTGGGTCCCTTGGGTCCTTGAAATGTCCCCAACAGTATTAAGAGCATGAGCCCTCCAAGATGGAAGAGAATTAGATTAACACGATCTAACCATGGGCCAGGCAGTGTATTCATTTCTTTATTTGTTTGTTTATTTACTTAAGACAGAGTCTGGCTCTGTTGCCCAGGCTGGAGTGCAATGATGCGATATCGGCTCACTGCAGCCTCCGCCTCACGGATTCAAACCATTCTCATCTCTCAACCTCCTGAGTAGCTGGGATTACAGGCGCATACCAACATGCCCAGCTAGTTTTTTTGTATTTTTAGTAGAGACAGGGCTTCACTGTGTTGGCCAGGCTGGCCTTGAACTCCTAACGTCACACGATCCGCCTGTCTCAGCCTCCCAAAGTGGTGGGATTACAGGCGTGAGCCACCGCACCCGGCCCAGGCAGTGTTCCTTTTCCTGTCTTGCAGATGAGAAGACTAAGGCTCAGAGAAATTTCTAGTCGGCCCAGAGCTAAATATACAGCAGGAAGGTGGGGGAATTGCGAATCAAACTCTCGGGCCTGCTGTCTCCCTGGGAATTCGCTCTCACTGCCTCCATATAAAGAAATACACGTGCAGGAGGCAGCCCAGAGCACCCTCCTCTCCCTCCCAAAAACCCACACAGTGATCCTGGCCAGACCCCCTGGGACCAGGAGGAGCTGTGTCCCCATTAGGCATCTCTGAGCTGTGCTTTCACATTGGGGTCCCCCCCAGGGCTGGTGGAACACAGACAGGGGTGGCCAAGGCAGAGAAAGAACCCGACAGGCCAGGAGCCGGCTTTTCTCCCGCTTTCTTCCTCCCTGGCTTCTTTGTTAAGCTCCCTTTCAGCTGAACCGGCAGAGCCTGGGTGTTCCGAGCTGACGGTAATTGCTGCGTCTAGACAGTGTCTGGTATGAGGCCTCCCTCTCCGCGCCTCGCCGGCCTCCCCGAGGCTGCTGTTCCCAGCCCTGCTGGCCCCTGCTCTGCGCCCTCGGTTTCCCACACCCCTGCCCCTCTCTGGCTGCCCAGGGTGCCCCGTCCTGCCTCCCTCCTGCTCTAGGCCTCCCTCGATTTTTCAATCCTCGCATCTCTGTCTCCCTCCCCTGCTGCACCCCAGGCACCGGCCTCGTTCCTCCCATGGCCTGAAATGCAGGGAACAAAGGTGGTTTTGCATCAGGCTGTGTCTGGGAGACCTTGGAAGGAGAGTGAGCCAGGCAGACCTGCCCGGCTCTTGGCCCCCCAGGAGCCAGAGGCTCGCATTGCTGGCTTCTGGGCTGAGCTGGGAAGTTCTGGGATTGATGCTTGAAACAGCCTTAAGGCCCTTTCCCTCATCTTCCTACCCGGTCTAAATGGGCACCCAGAGAAATCAATGCAGGAAAGACTTGGGATAGATACAAGGAAGAACTTCCTGGTGATTCTGTCCGACCAGCAGACATGGATGGGATGGTTTCAAGAGCTTCAGGGGACAGGAATTCAGTCTTCACAAGGTCTAAGAAGTTTCTCCTGCCTTGCTCAGATCTGCAGCTCTGGAAGTTTCCCCAGAAGCCAGAGTCTCCTCACTGGTATCAGGTGCTCAGGGTGACCCTGAGATATTAACAACCACAGCCAGCATTTGCCCGGCCTTTCCTGTGCCAGCACGGTGCCAACTCTGCATGCACAGCAACCAATATAATCCTCTCCAGGGCCCTGAGACACAGAGAGAGTGAGCTTATGATTAGCTCCATTTTACAGATGAGGAAACTGAGGCACAGAGGGGTTAAGTAACTTGCCCAGGCTGGGCGTGGTGGCTCACGCCTGTAATCCCAGCACTTTGGGAGGCCGAGGCGGGTGGATCACGAGGTCAAGAGATCGAGACCATCCTGGTCAACACGGTGAAACCCCGTCTCTACTAAAAATACAAAAAATTAGCTGGGCATGGTGGCGCGTGCCTGTAATCCCAGCTACTCAGGAGGCTGAGGCAGGAGAATTGCCTGAACCCAGGAGGCGGAGGTTGCGGTGAGCCGAGATCGCGCCATTGCACTCCAGCCTGGGTAACAAGAGCGAAACTCCGTCTCAAAAAAAAAAAAAAAAAAAAAAGTAACTGCCCAAAGTCACCCAGCCAGGAGAAGAGAAGCCAAGGTTTGAAGCCACAGAGGCTGGCTCCAGAGCCCCAATAGTGACTGAAAATAGGAACAGGAAATGCTTAAAATCATCTCCCGGGGACCGGGATGAGTCTGCAGCGTCTAGTGTTCCCTTGCATGTCACAAGGCTGTTAAGATCCAGGGTTATGCCCACTATATAGATGAAAAGAGAAGAGCCTGGGGCTGCAGGCGGTGACCAGAGGGTGAGCTAACTGTGTCAGAGAGGCCTAGCAATGCAGGCTGCTGGGCTGCAGGTAAAGGCTCACCGTGGAGCAGCAGCTCAACACACGTGCGGGGCCATTTCCCAATTCTTCCTTCCGGGCTCTCTTGGGCACCTCCTGCCCTGATCAAGCTGGGGGAGATAGAGGCCAATGTGTGGCTCTGTCCAGGAGACCATAGCCTACAGGAGACTGGCAAAGCAGCCAGCTTCAATCTGGAGGAGGAATTGTGATGATGCAAAGGATACGGGACCTCTGGGAGCCAACAGGAAGGACGCTACATCCAAGAAGGCTCCCTGGAGGAGGTAGGATCAACATGGCTTCCTGACAGATGAGTAAAAGGGGGGCCAAGAGGGGAGGAAAAGTGTTCCAGAAGAGGAAATTGGCACATAAGAAGGTCTCAGCCAGTTGCAGTGGCTCACGCCTGTAATCCCAGCACTTTGGGAGGCTGAGGCAGGTGGATCGCCTGAGGTCAGGAGTTTGAGTCCAGCCTGGCCAACATGGTGAAAGCCCATCTCTATTAAAAATTCAAAAATTAGCTGGGTGCTGTGGCGCGTGCCTGTAATCCCAGCTACTTGGGAGGCTGAGGCAGGAGAATTGTTTGAACCTGGGAGGCAGAGGTTGTAGTGAGCCGAGACCGCACCATTGAACTCCAGCCTAGTGGACAAGAGCGAGACTGAGTCTTAAAAAAAAAAAGGTCTTAAAGTGAGAGAACAGGGTAATCTAGAAGAACTAGAGAAACTTAAAGAGCTGTGTCAGGCCGAACAGTGGGTGGAAATCGTGAGGCTGGATCCCGGCTGATCAAGAAGGCCAGTGAGTGCCAGGCCGAGAGCTGGGACTCATCCCCAGGCAGGGAGGCCTACTGGGAGACTGCTCTGAGGGTCCAGGCAGGCGGGGTTGCGTTGGCCGTGAGGATGTGGAATGGAGTGAGGCCGGCAGACTGGAGAGGCCCTCAGGAGTTGCAGAAAGAAGGCCTCCTCTGATGTGGAGCTGGCCTGCCCTTGTGATGCGGATCCAGACATGGGGAACAGCATGGGCAAAGCCTTTCTTTTCCTTTTTTTGAGACAGAGTCGCTCTGCTGCCCAGGGTGGAGTGCAGTGGTGTGATCTTGGCTCACTGCAACTTCCACCTCCTGGGTTCAAGTGATCCTCCTGCCTCAGCCTCCCAAGTAGCTGGGATTACAGGCATGTGCCACCGTGCCCAGCTAAATTTTGTATTATTATTATTTTTAAGGTGGAGTCTTTCTCTGTTGCCCAGGCTGGAGTGCAGTGGCACAGTCTCGGCTCATTGCAACTTCCACTTCCCAGGTTCAAGCGATTCTCCTGCCTTAGCCTCCAGAGTAGCTGGGATTATTGGTGTGTGCCCCCACGCCCAGCTAATTTTTTGGATTTTTAGTAGAAATGGGGTTTCACCATGTTGACCAGGCTGGTCTCGAACTCCTGACCTCAGGTGATCCACCTGCCTTGGCCTCCCAAAATTCCAGGATTACAGGCATGAACCAGACAAAGGCTTTCGAAAAGAGAGCAGCCAGGTGAGCTCAGGAGGAGGACGCACGGGAAAGGCAGTGGGGCCAGGCGCTGAAGTACATTTGGAAGCAAGCAGGAGCAACAGCGAAGGTTTGCTGGCTCAGGTAGGAGGATTAATTGGAATGACTAAACTGGAAGCTCCGCCAGACAGATTCGAGGAGCAAACCTGGAGGCAGGAAGGCCGGGAGGAGGCCGCTGTGGTGTGATTTTTCTTTCTCCACAGGTTGCCAGGCCATGATTTCTGGCCACTCCGCCCTTTCTGTGACTCATTTTGTTTTTGTTCTTTAGAAATGAGGCCTTGGCTGGGTATGGTGGCAGGTGCCTGTAATCCCAGCTGCGCAGGAGGCTGAGGCAGGAGCCTCGGTTGAACCCTGCAGGTGGAGGTTGCGGTAAGCCAAGATCACGCCACTGTACTCCAGCCTGGGCAACAGAGCGAGACTCCCTCTCAAAAAAAAAAAAAAGAAAAGAAAAGAAAAGAAAGGAATGAGGTCTCTCTACGTTACCCAGGCTGGAGTCCAGTGCCTATTTACAGGCACGACCATAGCACGCTGCAGCCTTGAACCCCTGGACTAAAGCAGTTCTCCTGCTTCAGCCTCCAGAGTAGCCGGGACTGCAGACAGGTACCACAGAGCCCAGCCTGAGTCATTCTGATTGTGTAACCAGCTTCCTGTCTTCGGGCTGGCCCACACCCTCCACCCCCAGCTGGAGAGGAAGGAGGATGCTGGTCATTCATTCCTCATCCAGGCCATCGACGGAAATGTCAGGCAGCGCGAGCCCACGCCTGAACACCTCTGGGCTCAGCTCTGGGACTGACACTGGCAGATGCATCGATGAGCCCCCGCCTGCCACCTCTGGGCCTGCGCCGTGGGGATGTGGCCGAGGGCCTGGGGCTTCAAGTCTCCAGACTTGCTGAAAGCACAGTGCAGCCCTCATCCGCAACGGCAGACAAGCAGAGACGCACCTGGGCTCTGCCCGTGCCTGGCATGGTGAGGCAAGGGTGGGGCAGGAGTGAGGGTCCTCTCCATGCAAGCGGGGAAGAGAGAAGACCAAAATTTCACCCTGACGTAGAGCCTGTAGACTGTGAAATGCTGTGCTCCTGCTAGTCCGATTCCAGGGTTTTGCAGCCTGGTAAAGGAAGAAACCAGGCTGAGGCATGTGATGGGGCAGGCAGGGATGCCACAGTCGTGATCACGGTCAAGACCAGGGTCATAGCGGCTCACACCTCTGATCTGAAATTCCTGGGCAGATGGTTCCAGAACTCAGAATTTTCCCAGCTGTAGAAAGATGGGGCCAGGCGTGGTGGCTCATGCTTGTAATCCCAGCACTTTGGGAGGCTGGGGTAGGCAAATCACCTGAGGTCAGGAGTTTGAGACCATCCTGGCCAACATGGTGAAACCCTGTCTCTACTAAAAACACCAAAAAACTTAGCTGGGTGTGGTGGTGCATGCCCGTAATCCCAGCTACTCGGGAGGCTGAGGCAGGAGAATTGCTTGAACCTGGTAGGCGGAGGTTGCAGTGAGCTGAGACCACACCACTGCACTCCAGCCTGGGCAACAGAGCAAAACTCCATCCCAAAAACAACAACAACAACAACAACAAAGATGATGTGTTACCTCACATATTTCCTGACACCCCCAACCAGACATATTTGCATCTGCAGCAAAACAGATGAGGAAGTATTCTAAATAGGCTCTGAGTGTCAGTTTTCTCATCTCAACAATGGGGCAGTGGTGGCAGGCACCTCCGGGCTGTCCTGAGAATCCGATGCCTCCCACTGCACCAGCCAGCCTGGCACGGGCACAGGTCCCACCCCAGGCCCTTTGCACTGGCTGCTCCTTTGGCCTGGAACATTCCTCCCCAGATACCCCCTGAAACAGCTCTCCCGCTTCCTTCAGGCACTGCTCAAATGCTGTCTCCTCACAGAGGCTTTCCCTGACCAGCCCATCTCTCTCCTCTTCCTGCATAGCCTCTGTCACCTGACATTTATGTCATCAATTGCTCATTTATTAATTTCCTGCTCTCCCACAGTGGCACCCGAGCTCTGTGAGGGCAGGACTTTGTTCTGTTGTGGCCTGTGCCCCCAGCACCTCGGACAGTGCCTGCACGGCGGGCACCCCATTTTTCCTGGATGAAGGGTTTTCTGTTAAATGTGTCTGGCACATCAAAAAGGCCCAATAAAGCCCAGCAGGTGCCGTTGCTATTAGTATCCGTTGAAAAAGGTCCTGAACTATCCCAGCCCTTGGTTCTCCAGCCTGTGAAATGGGCATCCTGGGGGCTGAGGCACTAGCCTCCGGAAGCTGGTAGGGAGTCCCTGCAGGAGAGACAAAGAACACTGCCGCCCCCCCGGGGGCCTGCGCCCCTCACAGGAGAGAGAAGCGGCGAGGGTGGGGGGAGCAGAGGGAGCTTGCAGCCCCCCCCAGCAGGGCCGCCAGAAGGACATACATAATTCATTGCCAAATGGGGCTGCGGGTGGCTCTCTGAGGCGTGTGCTGGGGGCTCACTCTACGCCTGGCACTTCAATGACTGCTCCTCGCACGTTGCCTCATTGCATCTTCATGGATTTGTAGAGTGTGATCCTTCCCCTGCCCCGCCCCATTTTACCCAGGGGGACCCTGAGGCTGAAAGGATGCGGCCATCGTGCTAGTCGCACAGCCTCTGGTGGCCAAGCCAGTCCTCGGGTCCCCAGATTCAACCCCCAGTGGCCCCCAGTCAGTGCCTCTCTGTTGAGGGAAGAGACCTGCCTGGGGAGGGGATGGGGGTTACAGAGGAGATCCCACCCCCAGACAGGCTGCAGAAGAGGGAGCTGGGTCTCAGCAGGGCTGGGGAGGACTCTGACCCCAGCCCTCCGCCCCAACCTGCTGCCCTCCTCTCCTGGAGGAGATGCTCCCCAAAGTAGCCATCCTGAGGGCTGGTTCTGGGGGTTGCGGGGGGGAGCAGTTTGCTCAGCTGTAAAATGGGAATAACAGAAGCTGTCCCTGGGGCTACGAGATCAAGGTGCTTAAGAAAAGTGGTGGCCTCAAGCCTGTAATCCCAGCACTTTGAGAGGCCAAGGCGGACGGATTACGAGGTCAGGAGTTCAAGACCAGCCTGGTCAATATGGTGAAACCCCATCTCTACTGAAACAAAATACAAAAATTAGCCAGGTGTGGTAGCAGGTGCCTGTATTCCCAGCTACTCGGGAGGCTGAGGCAGAAGAATCACTTGAACCTGGGAGGTGGAGGTTGCAGTGAGCCAGGACTGCACCACTGCACTCCAGCCTGGGCAACAGAGCGAGACTCTTGTCTCAAAAAAAAAAAAGAAAAGAAAGAAAGAAACAAAAGTGGTGTCTGCTGAGGGGAAAAGTCGATCCCAAAAGGTTGCATACTCTCATTCTCTTTATTTGTTTGTTTTTGTTTTTGAGACAGGGTCTCGCCCTGTCACCCAGGCTGGAGTGCAGTGGCGGAATCTCAGCTCGCTGCAACCTCCACCTCCTGGGTTCAAGTGATCCTCCCATATCAGCCCTCCAAGAAACTGGGGCTACAGACATGTGCCACCGTGCCCGGCTAGCTAAATTTTGTATTTTTGTAGAGACAGGGTTTCACCACGTTGCCCAGGCTGGTCTCGGACTCCTGAGCTCAGGTGATCCTCCCACCTCAGCCTTCGAAAGTGCTGGGATTACAGGCACGCGCCACCGCACCCAGCTAATTTTTGTATTTTTAGTAGAGACAGGGTTTCACCATGTTGCTCAGGGTGGTCTTGAACTCCTGGCCTCAAGTGATCCACCCTCCTCGGCCTCTGAAAGTTCTGGGATTATAGGCGTGAGCCACTATGCCCAGCCTTGATTCTATTTAGATCGTTGTTTTGGCATAACAGAATTTTAGAAATGGAGGGCAGATTAGGCCAGGGTGAGGGGTGGGCTGGAAGGAGGTGAGCGGTGGCAGGGATTGTGGTCATAAAAGAATGGGAGGGACAGCTGGGCGCGGTGGCTCACGCCTGTAATCCCAGCACTTTGGGAGGCTGAGGCAGGTAGATCACAAGGTCAGGAGTTCCAGACCAGCCTGACCAACATGGTGAAACCCCATCTCTACTAAAAACACAAAAATTAGCTGGGCGTGGGGGCGTGCACCTATAGTCCCAGCTACTAGGGAGGCTGAGGCAGGAGAATCACTTGAACCAGGGAGGCAGAGGTTGCAGTGAGCCAAGATCACACCACTGCACTCCCGCCTGGTGACAGAGTGAGACTCTGTCTCAAAAAAAAGAAAGAAAAGGAAAGGGGGGAAAAAAGAATGGAAGGGATCTTGTGGTGTCGAAAACGTTCTGCATCTTGACTGTGACACAGGGTACACAAGCCTGCAATAACACTGCACAGAGCTGAATACACACATGAGTGTAAGAAAAACCAGGGGCCATCCTGGCCAACATGGGGAACCCATCTCTACTAAAAATACGAAAGTTAGCTGGGCGTGGTGGTGTGCGCCTGTAATCCCAGCCACTCAGGAGGCTGAGGCACGAGAATCACCTGGACACAGGAGGCAGAGGTTGCAGTGAGCCGAGATCATGCCACTGCACTCCAGCCTGGCAGCAGAGCCAGACTCCATCTCAAAAAAAAAGAAAAACCAGGGAAATCTGAGCAAGATCAGTCAGACCTTGGTTCTGCTGGTGTCCAGTAGTTCTGTAAGACGTTACCATCGGAGAGACTGGGTGAAGAGGGGTACCCGGGACCCTTCTGTTTTATTTCTTATAACTGTACAGGAATCTACAATGATCTCAACAAAAATGTCAATTAAGGCGGCTCCAGGCACACGGCCTATGGGGTAGCCCTGCTCCAGAAGGAGCAGTCAAAAAAATGTTTTTTAATTAAAAAAAATTTTCAATTAAAAAATGTTATCTTCCTCTGCCCAGAAAGGGTTAAGTGAGTCCCTCCAGTTAGCTCCCCCTCCCCCACAACCACCCAGACCAGGCCCGGGAAGGCTGGCCTTTGCCTGGCAGCTGGAGTTTTACTCTACTGTGGACTGTACTTCCTGCATCACTCCAAGTGTCTCCAGTCTTTATTCCAGAATGTTCTGGTCCTCTCCCACCTTTCAAGGATAGGAATTCAGTGGAGCTCCATAAGAGGCTCTGGAGGAGAAGAGGAAGGCCCTTGTCATCCATTGGCCTCAGGCTGGGAAATCTCCATTCCAGTCCCAGCCCAGCCTCGATATTAGGCTCTCAGTCTAGGGTGTGAGAGCCACGCCCCCACCCCCTTGGTCCTTTGCCTCCAGGAGAGTTGGGGATACTGGAAAGAATGTTGAGTGTCAGAGCCCCGCACAGTGGCTCATGCCCGAAATCCCAGCCCTTTCTGAGGCTGAGGCAGGTGGATTGCTTGAGGCCAGGAGTTCAAGACCAGCCTGGTTAACTCAGTGAAACCCTGACTCTACTAAAAATACAAAACTTAGCTGCGTGTGGTGGTGCACGCCTGTAATCTCAGCTAGTCAGGAGGCAGGGGAATTGCTTGAACCTGAGAGGTGGAGGTTCCAGTGAGCCGAAATCATGCCACTGCCCTCAAAAAAATAGTTTAATTTAATCAAAAAATAATGTTTGGCCGGGCGTGGTGGCTTATGCCTGCAATCCCAGCACTTTGGGAAGCTGAGGCGGGCAGATCACCTGAGGTCAGGAGTTCCAGACCAGACTGGCCAACATGGTGAAACCCCATCTCTACTAAAAAAGAAAAAAAAAATAGCCGGGCGTGGTGACAGGTGCCTATAATCCCAACTACTAGGGAGGCTGAGGCAGGAGAATTGTTTGAAATCGGGAGGTGGAGGTTGCAGTGAGCCGAGATCGTGCCACAGCACTCCAGCCTGGGTGACAGAACGAGACTCCCATCTCAGAAAAAAAAAAAAGAAGAATGTTGAGTGTCCGGCAGCCTGGGTGGAACCTGCTGTGTTTCTACCTGGTAGAGCCTGCTGCGTTCTCTAGCTGAGCTCCCAGGTCACCTTCACAGTATGACTCTAGACAATCCCCGTCACCTCTTCCGTTCTTAGATGCCCCATTTGAAGAATGAAGGAGGTGGTCTCGATGGTCTTTAGGGTCTTCCGGGCTGATGACGAGTGGGGCCTGGCCCCTCTGCTGCTGGCCAAAGAGGACTTTATTTCCCATTCCGTGTGGTTGAACAAGAATTGCTCCAGTCCTGCCTTTAGCCCTTCCCTACATGTGACCTTGGCCCTCTCTGCGTTTCAGCATCGATACAGTGAGAGACTTACACAGCTCCGGTTAGTAAGTCATTCAGCAAACATGTACTGAGCACTTACCAAATACTACGTGCTGGAGTGGACACTGGAGAATGGGCACGGTGGCTCACGCCTGTTATCCCAGCACTTCGGAAGGCCAAGGCGGGCCAGTCACCTGCGGTCAAGAGTTTGAGTCCAGCCTGGCCAACATGGCAAAATCTCATCTTTACTAAACATACAAAAATTAGCTGAGCATGGTGGCACATATCTGTAGTCCTAGCTACCCGAGAGGCTGAGCAGGAGAATCGCTTGAACCCGGGTGGTGGAGGCTGCAGTGGGCCCAGATTGCACCTTTGCACTCTGGCCTGGGCAACAGAGTGAGATTCTGTCTCAAAAAAATAAATAAATGAGGAGAAAAAAATACCATCTCTGTTTTCCCAGAACTTGTAGTCTGGGAGGGGGGAATGCCGAAAGTAAATTAAAAATTGCTGGCCGGATGCAATGGCTCATGTTTATAATCACAGCACTTTGGGAGGCTGAGGCGGACAGATCACCTGAGGTCGGGAGTTCAAGACCAGCCTGACCAACATGGAGAAACTTCGTCTTTACTAAAAACAATACAAAATTACCTGGGCATGGGGGTGCTTGTCTGTAATCCCAGCTACTTGGGAGGCTGAGGCAGGAGAATCACTTGAACCCTGGAGGCAGAGGTTGCAGTGAGCTGGGATTGCACCATTACACTCCCGCCTGGGCAACAAGAGTGAAACTCCATCTCAAAAAAACAAAAAACTGGAGCTGAGATGATGAAAAGAAGGGAAATGTCCAGCTAGGATGGTGGTTTCAGAGGCCACAGTGGGAGCTTCCCAGAGAAGGGATGCTTGAGCTGAGTCCAAGCAAAAGGGCTGGTCGGGGCAGCAGCTGCTCCAAAACAGGGGCTGGGGGCTTCTGCAGAGAGAGGAGACATGGAGCGACCACGCCTAGAGAGGGGCAGCAGCTTCAGTGAACAGCGCAGGGCAGCAGGTCCGAGGAGGCCGGCTGCCAGGGGAAGGAGTCTCATCTCCATCCTAGACAAAACAAGGGATCTTTTTTTTTTTGAGAGGGAGTTTGACTCTTGTTGCCCAGGCTGGAGTACAAAGGCGCAATCTCAGTTCACTGCAACCTCCCCCTCCCTGGTTCAAGCAATTCTCCTGCCTCAGCCTCCCGAGTAGCTGGGATTACAGGCACCTGCCACCACGCCCAGCTAATTTTCGTATTTTTAGTAGAGACAGGGTTTCACCATGTTGGTCAGGCCAGTCTCGAACTCCTGACCTTGTGATCCATCTGCCTTGGCCTCCCAAAGTGCTGGGATTATATTCGTGAGCCACCACACCTGGCCGATTGGGTCTTACACATGAATTGGCTGGGCACGGTGGCTCACGCCTGTAATCCCAGCACTTTGGGAGGCCAAGGCGGGCAGATCACCTGAGATCCGGAGTTCAAGACCAGCCTGACCAACATGGAGAAATCCCGACTCTACTAAAAATACAAAATTTGCCAGTCATGGTGGTGCATGCCTATAATCCCAGCTACTCAGGAGGCTGAAGCAGAAAAATTGCTTGAACCTGGGAGGCAGAGGTTGCGGTGAGCCGAGGCAGCACTCCAGCCTGGGCCACAAGAGCAAAATTCTGTCTCAAAATAAAATATACATATATATACATATATGAATTTTGGGAGAAGCTCAAACATTTAGACAACAGTAAGGAGAATACAAAACCACAATGAGCTACCACTTCAGACACCAGAAAAGTTAAAGTGAAAAAGACTGACAATACCAAATGTTGATGAGGATGCAGAGCAACCAGAACTCTCAGACATCGCTGATGGGAATCTAAATTAGTACAACCACCACGAAAGCGTCGGTAATGTCTAATCGTGTTGAACGCACCCTGCCCCCTGACCCGCTTCCACTCCGGGGCATGCAGGCAAAAGAAATGCATCCATGTGCTCATCAAAAGATGTAACCTGTGCCAGGTGAGGTGGTTCACACTTGTAATCCCAGCACATTGGGAGGCAAGGGAGGAGGCTTGAGCCTAGGAGTTCGAGATCAGCCTAGGCAACAAGGCGAAACCCCGTCTCTACTAAAAATACAAAAAGTAGCCAGGCATGGCGGCACGTGCCTGTAGTCCCAGCTACTCAGGAGGCCGAGGCATGTGGATTGATTGAATCGGAGAGGTAGCATGGAGAAACCCTGTCTCTACTAAAAATGCAAAATTAGCCGGGTATGGTGGTACATGCCTGCAATCTCAGCTACTTGGGAGGCTGAGGCAAGAGAGTCACTTGAACCCGGGAGGCAGAGGTTGTGGTGAGCCAAGATTGTGCCATTGGACTCTAGCCTGGGCAACAAGAGTGAAACTCCATCTCAAAAAAAAAAAAAAAAAAAAAAAAAAAAAAAAAAAAAAAAAAAAAAAAAAAAAAAAGACATAACCTGGAATATTCCCACCAACATTATTCATGATAGCCCTAAATTGGAGAGAATCTGAATATCTCCAGCTTCAGAATGGATAGAGAAATTATAGACTATTCATTCACACAGTGGAACACTGATCCATTTTAAGAATAAACAAACCGTACACAACAATATGGACCATCTACCACCATAATATGCAAAAGATTCCACTTATATAAAGGGCGAAAACAGGCAAAACTACTCTATGGTGTTAGAAACAGGGGTAGAGGTGACCCTCCTGCAGCAGGAGGGTTAGTGACGGGATTTCCAGGAGGTGGAATTAGTGGACTGAACAGCTGAGAAGTTGCTAGAACAGCAATTTGTTCCTCAGGGCTTTGCACCCAACTGTGGTCCAGCATGGAGTCTGTCTGAGAGGCCAGATGTGGGGTCTCTCACAGGGGAATGGGAAGTGTCCCTCAGGGTCCCATGACCCCCCCTTTCCTTGCCCACACCACCACAAACTGGTAGGAACCCAGGACCAGTAGCCCCCATGAGCTGACATAGAGTGTAATGGAAGCTTCTCCTGCAGCAGGCCCCGGACACCGCTCCGCCCCACATGCACAGCCTGCTGACCAAAGCTGTCCGCCGCCTTCACTAGAGAGAGCCAGACTCCAGGAATAAGTAAGGAGCTAGCCTTCCAGGCTCGAGACCAAGAGCTTCTCTGGGGAAAGGGGCTTCTTCCCCTGAAGGTCTGGGGCACTGGGAGATTAATGGGCAGACCTCTGGCCTCAGCTTCCAGGGAAGGGAAAGGTGTGGGCAACATGAGGTGGCCACACTGGCCACAAGCTGATGACCCCGGCCGGCCTCAGGATGTCTCAGCTCTAGGCATGATTTTGGGGTTTTCTGTTTGTTTTGGGGTTTTTTTGAGATGGCATCTCCCTCTGTCTCCCAGGCTGGACTGCAGTGGCACCATCTTGGCTCCATGCAACCTCTGCCTCCCGGGTTCAAGCAATTCTTCTGCTTCAGCCTTCTGAGTAGCTGGGATTACAAGCATGCACCACCAGGCCCGGCTAATTTTTGTATTTTTAGTAGAGACAGGGTTTCACCATGTTGGCCAGGCTGGTCTTAAACTCCTGACCTCAAGTGATCTGTCTGCCTCAGCCTCCCGAAGTGCTGGGATTACACGCGTGAGCCACCACGCCCAGCCTAGGCATGGTTTTGGCAATCTGTCTCTTTGTGCCTTGGCTCCTTCTCCTCCCCCTCTGTGGAGGAGGCAGGGAAGGAGGGGTCACTTCCCTATTCCTGAAACGCAGGCATATAACCTGCATGCAACCATCAGGTGATCAGGGCCCCATCTGTCTGTCCTAAAGTCAGTGGTCAACAAAGGCTGATTAGACGAATGCTCAGCTCTGGGCTGCACGTGCTGTGGGTGGCTCACTGACAGGCGTGAAGGAAAGGCAGGACTCTTATTAGAATATGTTCAGGGTTTTCACCGAAGAAGTCCCGAGCGTGGGCCAGGTACTGTGCTCAGTGCTTTGATGCACAGTCTCATTTAATTCTCACCATTTACACACCAAGAGTTCAGCCAAGATTCTTTTCAGTCAAGTCTGGCAATTTCTGCCCTTCAACGGCAGTGCCTATCCTTTTGCCCATAATACGCTTATCGCTATGGGCGGGTTTAAGTCGTATCATCTTGCTGTTTGTTATCTATGTGTCCCCCGTCTTTTGTTCCTCCTTTACTGCCTTCTGTTTGGTTTTTATAAAACATTTTATTCCGGCTGGGCACGGTGGCTCAAGCCTGTAATCCCAGCACTTTGGGAGGCCCAGGTGGGTGGATCACGAGGTCAAGAGATCGAGACCATCCTGGCCAACATGGTGAAACCCCGTCTCTACCAAAAAAATACAAAAATTAGCTGGGCGTGGTGGCGTGTGCCTGTAGTCCCAGCTACTCGGGAGGCTGAGGCAGGAGAATTGCTTGAACCCGGGAGGCGGAGGTTGCGGTGAGCCGAGATTGTGCCACTGCACTCCAGCCTGGTGCCTGGTGACAAAGTGAGACTCTGTCTCAAAAAATATATATATATATATTTTTTATTCCGACTTCTCTACTTGCTTTTTAGCTATGCCTCTCTAGATTTTGGATGCTGTAGTGACGGTTACGCTGTGCATGTCTTTAATATCCGGTCTACTGTCCAATAATATTACCTCACTTCGTGTATTATGTAAGAACATTACAAAAATATAATGCCATCACGTCTCCTCCAGTCTTTTGTGTTATTGTGGTCACATATTTTATTGTTATATGTGTTATAGATCCCGGAACACATTGTTATTTTTGCTTTAAAAGGTGAATTAATTTTTAAAGAATTTAAGAAAAGAAAAATCGTCTTTTGTGTATATTCACATACTTACCATTCCCAGCAGTCTTCGTTTTGGTTGTTTTTTCCCCCCCATAAGCCTGAAATTCTATCTGGTATCATTTTCCTTTAACCTAAAGACTTTTCTTTAGCATTTCTTTTTCTTTAAGTTGGAGTTTTGCTCTTGTTGCCCAGGCTGGAGTGCAATGGTGTGATCTCGGCTCACTGCAACCTCTGCCTCCCGGGTTCAAGCAGTTCTGCTGTCACAGCTTTCTGAGTAGCTGGGATTACACACAACTGCCACTACGCCTGGCTAATTTTTGGTATAGCTAGTAAAGACGGGGTTTCACCATGTTAGCCAGGCTGGTCTTGAACTCCTGACCTCAGGTGATCCGCCCACCTCAGCGTCCCAAAGTGCTGGGATTACAGGTGTGAACCACCACACCTGGCTTCTTTGGCATTTCTTATACTACAGGTCTGCTGGCAACAAATTCCCTGCTCTATCTAAAAGTGGTTTTATATTTCCATTTTGAGGGATGTTTTCACTGATACCGTTCAAAGTTAACAGGTTTATTCTTTCATGACTTTCAGATGCTGTTCCATTGTTGGCTGACTTGCATTGTTTCTGTGAGAAGTCTGCAGTCTTTTGCAGCCTCGCTTTCCTGCATGTAAGTGCCTCCTCACACCCCACCCACCCCAGCTGCTTTCCAGATTCTCTCTCTTTGGTTTTCACCAGTCTGCCCATGGTGTGCCTAAATACGGTTTTCTTTGCATTCATCCTGGCTGGGGCTCACTCAACTTCCTGAATCTGTAGATTAATTTTCTTTCTTAAGTCAACCTTGGAATATTTTTTTGGTCTTATTCTCTCTCTTTTCTTCTCTGAAATGACAATTAAATGTATGTTAGACTGCTTTATCCTGCCCCACAGCTTACTGAGGCTCCATTTTCAATCATGTTTCTCTTTGTGCTTCTGATGGCAGTGGTGGCCCATCTGGAGTGGCTGCTGCCATCACACCAGCTGCAATGGGAGGTGTAGTCAGGGCTGCATACTCCCTGGGGACAGATAGGAGCCCCACCTCTTCTGAGCTGGTGGGGCAGAAGCTCCCTGGATGCAGCCACAGCCACCCAAGTTATGCCTGTGGTCCTGGACCTCCCACAGCATGGAGCAGGCAGGAGCCCCACCCCACTGGGCACAGCTGCCACCCAAGTGGTGGCTGCAGACCCAGGCCTCCCTGGGCTCTTGGTTGGGGCAGGAACAGGCAGGAGCCCTGCTCTCCCAGGTGCAGCTGCAGACCCAAGCCTCCCGATCCATGCAGCAGGCAGAAGCCCTGCGCACCTCACCTCACCCCCTGCAGCTGCAGACCCAAGCATGCTCAGATCAGTACTGACACACCAGCCCCCAGCCACTTCGGCCCCCTCCAGACTTTGGGCACCAGCAAGCATACGAGGGAAGCTGATGGGGATTGAGGGCAGCTCCGCACTGGCCTGCAGGTGCCCCTTGGTACCTACAGCCTGGGTGCCATAAATGGCAGTAGGAAGCAGACACGTTCATGGGCAGAAGGGGGCGGGTCTCCAAGGAGGTCCCCCCTTCAGGCCAGGGAGGGCCTGAAGGCTGGGGATTGGGCTGCCAGTCCCACGGGCTAAAGTTGGAAACTTTCAGTGCCTTTTTCGAGCCTGCCCATGGCCACTCATGGACCAATCAGTGTGCACTTCCTCCCCTCTGAGGCCCATAAAAGCCCCAGGCTCAGCCAGAGCTAAGCAGAGGTTGGGAAAGCTAGCTGCAGAGAGGAGCTACCACTCCAGGGCCTCCTCTCTACCGAGAGCTGCAGAGATGATGGGATGACCTGCCTGCAGAAGATCTACCCACTCCAGGGCCTCCTCTGAGCTATTCTGTTACTCAATAAAGCTCCTCTTAGTCTTGCTCACCCTCCACCTGTCCACATACCTCATTCTTCCTGGACACAGGACAAGAACTTGGGACCTGCTGAATGGTAAGGCTGAAAGAGCTGTAACACGAACAGGGCTGAAACACGCCCCTTGCTGGCCACACTGTGGGTGAAGATAAGTAGAGAAGAGCCACAGCCCTTCAGGGATCCCAGACCTGATAGCTCCCCAAGCCAGGGCTATGACTCCCTCTTTGGGGCCCTGCAGTTTCTGGAGCCTCCAAGCTTCTGGGCACCACCATGTACCCTGATGGCAGCCTTGAAAGATGCTTGCAGTGTGCCTGATCCAGTTACAGCCTCGCAGAGAGCCAGTGCCCATGCTGGCACCTGGAGCTGCCCACCTCACTGCAGCAGCTGGCATGGCTGACTGTGTGCAGGGCCCAGACCCCATGCTCGTTTGCTCACACACCCTTGGCTGCTCCATGCTTGACTTTCCCATGGCAGGCATGGAATCCAGGCTGCTGGTGTGAGCTGAGTGCAATCTGCCAGGCCGGTGGGTGGAACAAGCCCAGTGGGCCTGAGCAAAACTCAGGCAAAGATGCCATGGTCCACAGTGGTCTCCAGTCAGAAAAGTGACACCCCAAAGATCCTGCAACACTTCCATGTAGAAAATTTCTACTGACCTGTCTTTACATGTATTGGCCCTCTTAAAATTCAGAATAATATGCTATTGCTTTTTTTAGACAAGCTCTCACTCTGTCACCCAGACTATAGTGACGTGATCACAGCTGACTGCAGCCTCAAACTCCTAAGCTTAAGTGATCCTCCTGCCTCAGCCTCCCAAGCAGCTGGGACTGTGGGCACAGGCCACCATGCCCGGCTAATTTTTGCATTTTCTTTTTGTAGATATGGGGTTTTGCCATGTTGCCCAGGCTGGTCTTGAACTCCTGGACTCAAGTAATCCTCCTGTCTTGGCTTGGTGCTGGGATTACAGGTATAAGCCATTGTGCCCAGCCAAGTCTAACATGCCTTAGTCACATCCAATGAATGTTCAATTTTAGACAATGTATTTTTTTAGTTTAAAATTTGATCTGATTCTCTCTTTTTAAAAAATAGTTGCTGTATCTCCCCCTCTCATCTTTTTCTTTTGAGACAGAGTCTCACTCTGTTGCCCAGGCTGGTGTGCAGTGGCATGATGCCAGCTCACTGCAACATCCATCTCCTAGGTTCAAGCGATTCTCCTGCCTCCACCTCCCTCCTGCGACTACAGGCACATACCACCACTCCTGGTAATATAATTTTTTATATTTTTAATAGATATGGGGTTTCACCATGTTGGCCAGGCTGCTCTTGAACTCCTGACCTCAAGTGATCCACCTGCCTCAGCCTCCCAATGTATTGGGATTACAAGCATGAGCCACCATGCCCAGCCTTGTTATATGTTTAATTATATCCACCCCCTTCCAAAGATATGTTGTATTCCTAACCCCCAGTACCTCAGAATGTGACCTCATTTAGAAATGAAGTCATTGCTGATGTAATTACTTAAGATGAGGCCATAATAGTGCATTAAGTAACACTTAATGCAATGTGCCTGGTGTCGTGTTTTTTGTTTTTGCTTTTGTTTTTTTTTTTTTTTGAGACAGGATCTCACTCTTGCCCAGGAGTGCAATGATACCATTTTGGCTCACTGCAACCTCTGCCTCCCAGGCTTAAGCAATCCTCCCACCTCAGCCTCCTGAGTAGCTGGGACTATAGGCATGCTTACTGCACCCAGCTATATTTTGTATTTTTAGTAGAGATACAGTTTCGCCATGTTGCCCAGTCTGGTCTTGAACTCCTGGGCTCGAGTAATCCACCTGCCTCGTCATCCCAAAGTGCTGGGATTACAGGTATAAGCCACTGTGTCCAGCCGAACTGGTGTCCTTATAAGAAAAGAGAGGAGGCCAGGTGCAGTGGCTCATGCCTATAATCCCAGAACTTTGGGAGACCAAGGCAGACGAAGCATTTGAAGCCAGGAGTTCAAAACCAGCCGGGGCAACTGGCAAAACCCTGTTTCTACTAAAAGTACAAAAATAGCTGGGCATGGTGATGCACGCCTATAATCCCAGCTACTCCAGAGGCTGAGGCAAGAGAATAGCTTAAACCCAGGAGGCGAACATTGCAGTGAACTGAGATCATGCCACTACACTCCAGCCTGGGCAACAAAGTGAGACTCTGTCTCAAAAAGAAAATAAAAAAGAAGAAGAGAGAGGCTGGGAGTGGCGGCTTACCTGTAATCACAGCACTTTGGGAAGCTGGGGCCGGTGGATCGCTTGAGCCCAGGAGCTTAAGACCAGCCTTGGCAATACGGTGAAACCCTGCCTCTGCCAAAAATACAAAAATCAAGCCAGTCTCATAACCCAGTGTCAAAATAAATGAACAAATAAATACATTAAAATGTAAAAAGAAATAAGGAGAGCCCTGGGAAGAATGCCATGTGAGGCGGAAGGAGGAGATCAGAGGGACGCATCTGTAAGCCAAGGAATGCCGACGCTGGCTGGCTGTCACTGGAAGCTAGGAGAGAGACACGAACAGATTCTTCCTGAGAGCCATCGGGAGAAATCTGCCCTGCTCATACCTGAATTTTATACTTTTAGCCTCTGTAAGTATGAAAGAGAAGATTTCTTTTGTTTTATGCCACTTTGTTCCAGTGGCCCTAAGAAATTAATATACTCCTTAAATTACTCTTGCCTTTATCCATTATAATTTCCTTTGCTTTACCTTATAGATTCATTTTACTTTGTTACTTTCTTTTCTTTTCTCTTCTTTCTTTCCATCTTTCTCTCTTTCTTTCTTTTTCTTTTTTTCACCCAGGCTGGAGTGCAGTGGTGCAATCATACCTCACTGCAGCCTCAAACCCTGAGCTCAAGCAATCTTCCTGTCCCAGCCTGTCAGCTAGCCAGAACAACAGGCATGTGCCACCACATTTAGCTAATTTTTTTTTTTTTTTTTTTTTGAGACAGAGTCTCACTCTGTCGCCAGGCGCCAGGCCGGAGTGCAGTGGCGCGACCTCAGCTCACTGCAACCTCCACCTCCCGGGTTCAAGCAATACTCCTGCCTCAGCATCCCGAGTAGCTGAAATTACAGGCACGTGCCACCATGCCCAGCTAATGTTTTGTATTATTTTTTTTTTTTTTAGTAGAGACGGGGTTTCACCATGTTGACCAGGATGGTCTCGATCTCTTGACCTCGTGATCTACCCGCCTCGGCCTCCCAGAGTGCTGGGATTACAGGCTTGAGCCACCGCGCCCGGCTAATTTTTTTTTTAACTGACTCTTGCTCTGTTGCCCAGGCTGGAGTGTAGTGGCGCAATTTCGGCTCACTGCCACCTCTGCCTCCTGGATTCAAGTGATTCTTCTGCCTCAGCCTCCCAAGTAGCTGGGACTACAGGTGCACACCATCATGCCCAGCTAATTTTTGTATTCTTAGTAGAGACAGAGTTTCACCATATTGCCCAGGTTGGTCTCAAACTCCTGACCTCGTGATCTGCCTGCCTCAGCCTCCCCAAAGTGCTAGGATTACAGGCGTGAGCCACTGCTTCCAGCCTCAGCTAATTTTTAAATTTGTTTGCAGAGACAGGGTCTTGCTGTGTTGCTCAGGCTTGTCTTGAACTCTTGGCTTCAAGCGATCTTTCCACCTTAGCCTCCCAAAGTGCTGGAATTATAGGCATGAGCCACTGTGCCCAGCCTTCTTGTAGATTGCAATAAAGGAATGTATTATAATGATTTAAAGTCTGCCTATGAATCTCAACATCAGTGGCTGTTTCTATTATTTTAAATCCTCATTATGTGTCCCATTTTTCTGTTTCTTTACCTATCTAGTAATTTTTTATTTTATGCTGGACATTGTAAATAATAACAGTATGGAGATTGTGGGTGTTGTCCTCCTCTGAAGAATTTTGCATATTGCTCTGTTTAGCTGCTGACCATTCACCTTGATATGGTGGAGGCTTGATTTTAAACTTTGTTGGGTTAGGTTTGTTTAGTGCTTCTTCCTAAGTCATGATCTCCCAGGATCTCAATGAAAAAGCCTGGTGTGTTTACCAAGCCCCACTGGGTGAGATTTGAACTAGAAAATCCATCTTCCAAATATCAAGCAGCTACAGGAACACATGAGCCCCTCTTTCTGTCTTCCATCCGTGTCTTCCCCCAGGCTTCTTGGAGTCATGCCCCATGCCAGAGCCGGCTGAGGATTTCAGGGGAGTTTTCTCCCTCTGTGGCTCTCTTTTCTGAGATTTCTTTTTTCTCTCTCTCAATTTCCAGTTGCTCTGGAAGCCCTAAACTCCGACTATGTAGTCTTGAGTCAATAAGACTTCTATTTTCTGCTTGATTTCTGTTAGTGATGTACCACATAAACTAGGGGATGCCCTCCGGGATAAAGCCAGTGTGAAAGGAAAAATAAATCTTGGGACCCCCAAATCACTGAGCTAAAGGGAAACGTCAAGCTGGGAACTGCTTAGGGAAACCTGCCTTCCGTTCCATTCAGTCACCCCTCTGTTCACCGAGATAAATGCATATCCGATTGCCTCACGTGGAGAGGCTAGTCAGAAACTCTAAAGAATGCAACCATTTGTCTATTATCTACCCATGACCCGGAAGCCCCTCCCCTCCCCTGCCTTTGCCGGGAGTTGTCCCAGTGTCTGACTGAACCAATGGACATCCTACACACATCGATGTCCCCCTAAAATGTATAAAACCAAGCTGTGCCCTTACCACCTTGGGCACATGTCATCAGGACCACCTGAGGCTGTCAGGGACACGTGTCCTCAACCTTGGCAAAATAAATCTTCTAAATTAACTGAGACCTGCCTCGGATTTTCACGGTTCACACCAGATAAATGCGACTCTCACCAGTATGACTCCCTTCTTCCAAGAACTACATTCCTAAAATAAATAAACAACCAAAAAAGAAAGAAAAAAAAGAACCACATTCCTTTCTGTCTCTGCCTATTTTGGGTCACTCTTTAGTACTTTTGAACAATTTTTTTTTTCTTTTTGTGAGACAGAGTTTCACTCTTGTTGCCCAGGCTGGAGTGCAATGGCGCGATCTTGTCTCATCGCAACCTCCGTCTCCCAGGTTCAAGCAATTCTCCTGCCTCAGCCTTCAGAGTAGCTGGGATTACAGGCATGCGTCACCATGCCCGGCTGTATTTTTAGTAGAGACAGGGTTTCTCCATGTTGATCAGGCTGGTCTCGAACTCCCAACCTCAGGTGATCTACCCACCTCCGCCTCTCAAAGTGCTGGGTTTACAGACGTGAGCCATTGTGCCCGGCCTTCGAAAAAATTATTTTATATATATATTTTTCAGATTTTATTGTTGTTACCAGCAGAAAGTTAGTCTGACACAAGTGACTCCTCCACTCCCAGCAAGTCTGCTTCATAGGCCGCTGCACTCTACTACCTAAGACTTAGAATCGAGGGTTCACGTCCGGTCTGGTTTTAGACTTGACATTGGAAATAATATGACTCAGTGGAAAGTACAGGCCCTTTTGTTGGGGTCCGGAGCCAGCCAACCCTGAAATTGAGCCTTCACCTTAACCCTTCACTGTGTGACCCTGAGCAAGTCTCTTTACCTCACTGAGCCTCGGTGGCCTCATCTGTGTAATGGGAATCACCCTGTCTTGCAGGATGAAGAATGGAAGGAACCCCAGTGAAAACCCAGCACATTGTTAAGAGTGAATTACAGACCGGGTGCGATGGCTCACGCCTGTAATCTCGGCACTTTGGGAGGCCAAGGCAGCAGATGACTTGAGGTCAGGAGTTCGAGACCAGCCTGGCCAACATGGTGAAGCCCCATCTCTACTAAAAATACAAAACTTAGGCAGGTGTGGTGACAGGTGCCTGTAGTCCCAGTTACTAGGGAGGCTGAGGCAGGAGGATCACCTGAACCGGGAGGTGAAGGCTGCAGTGAGCCGACACTGCACCACTGCACTCCAGCCTGGGCAACAAGAGTGAAACTCCGTCTTAAAAAAAAAAAAAGAGTGAATTACACAGTTCTTTTCTCACAAGTAAAGGTCCCCAAATGATGTGACAGTAAACTAGACCCAATGCTTGCTTTGAGTAAGACCCCACCCTACTCTGGTGACATGTTTTGACGTACAAGCTGATGTCCACAAGTCTGGTTTTAGTTTTCACTGTCATGTCAGGGGTGCACCTGCGGAGTGCAGAGAACTGCATCACCAAGAATGGCCCAGACTGTGCCTCCTGGGCAGCAGAAAGTCGCCAGTTAGAGGGCTCGTGTCTGGGTGAAATCAATTCCTGATTGAGCGGAAGAGGTTAGCTCGGTGACACTCCCTCCATAGGCTTTCAACAACAATCCAAATAAGAAATCAAAATACCTGACATTGATGGGGACAGTCCCCCTCTGAAGTGGCAGGGGTCACTGACACAGCAGCCAAAACAAGCACCTTGGCAGAGGGAACTGCTGTCTTCAGGCAGGGCTGTGGGAGTCAGGGCTGCTCCTGGACTAGCTCGTGTGGCCTTGGGAAAGACCCCGCCCCTCTCTGGGGCTCCTCCCATCACTTGAGTGGAGAGATGATTTCTTTTAAGACAGAATCTCGCTCTGTTGCCCAGGCTGGAGTGTAATGGCGTGATCTCTGCTCACTGCAACTTCTACCTCCTGGGTTCAAGCGATTCTCCTGCCTCAGCCTCTTGAGTAGCTGGGATTACATGCTCCCGCCACCACACCCTGCTAATTTTTTTTTTTTTTTTTTAGATGGAGTCTTGCTCTGTAGCCCAGGCTGGAGTGCAGTGGCATGATCTTGGCTCACTGCAACCTCCACTTCCCTGATCCCGGTTCAAGCAATTCTTCTACCTCAGCCTCCCGAGTAGCTGGGATTACAGGCATGAGCCACCATGTCCAGCTAATTTTTGTCTTTTTTAGTAGAGACAGGGTTTCACCATGTTGGCCAGTCTGGTCTTGAACTCCTGACCTCGTGATCTGCCTGCCTCGGCCTCCCAAAGTGCTGGGATTATAGGCGTGAGCCACTGCATCCAGCCAATTTTTGTATTTTTAGTATAAACAGGATTTCATCATGTTGCCCAGGCTGACCTCGTGACCTACCTGCCTCAGCCTCCCAAAATGCTGGGATGACAGGGGTGAGCCACCACACCCAGTGGAGATATGATTTCTAAGGGTCCACCCCAACATGGGATCAGAAATGAGGAGCCCTGACCCCTGACCATGGTCCTGCCTCCCACGTGGTAAGTGAGGTTGGGCACCTCAGTCAGTCTCTCCATCTGTAACACAGGGCACATGCCCAACACTGTCTGTATCAGGCCGTCAAGAGTACCTCAGAAATAATCAGGTTATCTGAAAACCAGCGCAGCAAACACGTAGTGCACCCAAAGATCCACGGCCTCGTACCTCGCTGGGCAAACTCAACAGTCTTAAGGCAATTAGGGGAAATGGAGCCAGCTCCCCTTGGGGAAAAAAAATGAGAGCTTTCAAAGACAGACAAATAACTTGCAATTTAAATGCATAAGAGACCAGGCTGTGCCACCACATATGCAGATAGATGCAAATGATATGCAAATCGCCCGAGTAAGCCTGGGTTTGCCAACGTCCTTTGCCAAGCAGCCAGTTATGGGGTTCAGCCAGGTCTGATCTGTGCCAGAAGCTCACATCTGGGGCCCAGAGGCCTTGGGTGAATGTTCAATGGCACCTCCTCCAGGAAGCCTTCCAAGATCCAGTAGTTCTCAGCCCCCTCTCTGCTCTCTCCAAGGCTTGGAGTCTGCCTCTGAATCATCTGCAGGGGTGGTTACTTCTCTGCCTCCAGACCGTGAGCTCCCAAGGGGAGGGGCTCCCTCTTGTTCACCACCACACCGGCAACTGGCACAAAGCCTGGCAGTGAGGAGACACCAGGGCTGCAGGCCAAGTGGACACGGGAAGGTAGGATGGGTGGATGAGTTTGTTTCTAAGTCCTCCTCCATTCAGGACAGGGCTGAGCCCTCTTCGGGGCCTTCAGCTGTGCTGTCACCCAACAATGAGTGACATTCAGTATCAGTGCCTCATTACCCATGAACATGAAAGGGCTGAAGTTTGCAAGTGACATGTCAACTATGGGGCAGGAAAGCCTCCCTTCAGCGGTTATCATGACTTTCTTACCCTCTCTTCCATTCTACCATCCCTTCTGGGGTGGGCCAGGGCTTGATGCAGACGAGGCATACAATGAATAAGCAGTAAATAATGGCAAACCCATGAACGAATGAGTACATGAATGAACAAGTCAGTGAGATTTCTGCTAGCTTGCCAGCAATTGCCCATATTGCCGGAAATTGCTAGAATTGTCAGAAGCCAGAGCCCGTTCTGTCTACGCCACAACCCTCAAGTTCTGCTACGGATCTTTGTCTATATGTTGTAGCCATTATGAGTGCTTTTCGGTGTCTGTGAATTTCAGGACTGTGGCAGACACTTTCTGTGTCACGTCACGTGCCCTTGGCCCCCTCTGATCAGGGTTGCAGCATGGGTTCCACCTCCTGCTGGCAAGGGGCCACCTCTTGCAGGTGCCACCTGCCTTGGGGGTGAAGGCTCCCAGAGCAAACTCCTGCGGTGGAGGGCAGGCGCCAGCGGATAGATGCCCCCACCTGGAATCTTCCAGAAGACCATTCTAGGAGGCATTCTGTTTGCTTCCAGAATTCCCAGAGGAACCCAGCCTCTCCTCCCCACCGCCACACTCTCCCGCCTCCTGGCATCACCCCCAAGTCCTTAATGCAGGCTCTACTTTCAAGGGACCCTAAATTAGGACAGAGGCACAAAAAAATCTCAAAAAATCTGGTTACCATGGCTGTGCATCTCACGAATATGGTATAAACGCGAATGTGGAAAATAGATTGAGGATGGCTCGTGTTCACAGCCGACGTGAACCATTTCATTTGTAAGCCAGTGTTGAGGGGCACTGACCGAGTGCTCATTCATTCATTCATTCATTCATTCTTGGCCACCTGTGCCAGGCACTGAGCACCACACACAAAGTCACACCCTCGTGGCACTCACAGCCCGATAGTGAATACCGAGACTGGGTGACTCATCATCCGGGGAATCGTTTCATTATGGATGGGCGCTCAGCACCTGCATGATGTTTGTTTGTTTGTTTTTTCTGAGACGGAGCCTCGCTTTGTCGCCCAGCCTGGAGTGCGGTGACGCCATCTCAGCTCACTGCAACCTCCACCTCCCGGGTTCAAGCGATTCTCCTGCCTCCCAGCTCCCGAGTAGCTGGGACTATAGGTGTGCGCCACCACGCCAAGTTAATTTTTTGCATTTTTAATAGAGATGGGGTTTCACCATGTTAGCCAGGATGGTCTTGATCTCCTGACCTCGTGATCTGCCCACCTCCGCCTCCCAAAGTGTTGGGATTATAGGCGTGAGCCACTGCGCCGGGCCGTTGGTTGTTTCTTTGAATCCTCAGACTATTCGGTTCCTCTGGGGGCACAGCTGTGTCCATTTAGGTGAGAAAATGGGACTGGAGTGTAGGGGCCTATTGGCTAAGGAAGGTCAGACAGGTCAGAAGCGGTGGAGCTGAGGCCTGAACCCACAGCATCTAATCTGTAGCCAGCAGAGGCCCTCGGCCCTTGGATCAGCCGAGGAGTCACCTGGCCCAAGCTCTAGACAAATGTGAGACACATAAGCCATCTTCAGTGTTCTGGCAGCCACATTAAAACCAAATAAAAAGAAACTGGGGCTGGGCGTCGTAGCTCATGTCTGTAATCCCAGCACTTTGGGAGGCCAAAGTGGATGGATCACTTGAAGTCAGGAGTTCAAGACCAGCCTGAGCAACATGGTGAAACATGGAGGCAGAGGTTGCAATAAGCCGAGATTGTGCCACTTCACTCCAGCCTGAACAACAGAGTGAGATTCTGTCTAAAAAAAAACAAAAAGGAAAAGAAACGTAGAATTCTTTCTCATAATATTTGTATTTGCCGGATGTGGTGGCTCACCTCTGTAGTCTGAGCACTTTGGGAGGCCAAGGTGGGCGGATCACGAGATCAGGAGTTCAAGACCAGGTTGGTCAACATGGTGAAACCCCTTCTCTTCTAAAAGTACAAAAATTAGCCAGGCACGGTGGCGCTTGCCTGTAATCCCAGCTACTCAGGAGGCTAAGGCAAGATAATCACTTGACCCTGGGAGGCGGAGATTCCAGTGAGCTGAGATTGTGCCACTGCACTTCAGCCTGGGCAACAGAGCAAGACTCTGTCTCAAAAAAAAAAAATTGTATTTAACCCAATAGATCCAAAATATTATCACTTTGACATGTAATAAATATTTAAGGCCAGGCATGGTGGCTCGTGCCTGTAATCTCAGCACTTTGGGAGGCCAAGGTGGGCGGATCACATGAGGTCGAGAGTCCGAGGTCAGCCTGACCAACATGGAGAAACTCCATCTCTACTAAAAATACAAAATTAGCTGGGCGTGATGGTGGGCACCTGTGATCCCAGCTACGTAGGAGGCTGAGCCAGGAGAATCACTTGAACCCAGGAGGCGGAGGTTGCAGTGAACCAAGATTGCACCATTGCACTCCAGCCTAGGCAACAAGAGTGAAAACTCAGTCTCTTAAAATAAATAAATAAATAAATAAATAACTATTGAAGATTATTAATGAGATATTTACTTTTTTTTTTTTCCATACTAAGTCTTTGCATCTGTGAGCATTTCACACTCAAGGCACACGGCAGTTCAGGCTAGCCATATTTCACGTGCCCTGCGTGCAGGACCGTGCGACCCCAGCCTCCACGGTGCCACCACCGCTTGCCTTGTGACCTTGGGCAAGTGCTTTCTCATGTCTAAGTTTCCGTGAGCTCCTCCCAGTGTGTCCTGCTATCACAGAGGGAAAGTGCTTTGTGACCTCACTGTGAGCTGGTCACGGTGACCTTCCTTCCAGCCATCTGCCCTGGCAGCCAGGGAACCCACACAGACAAAGCTGCTGAACTTGCGTCTCTCGCTTTTGAGGGGGCGCAGGTTTGGGGAGACACACATCTGGTTCCCATTGTGGAAACAGATCTCTCTCCCCAAGCTTGGGCTCTGGAACCCGGTCTTGAGATGGAGGGGGCGGGGCTGGGGAGGAGCCAGTGACCAAGTCTTTTGCTGCCCCTTTTTTTTTAAGGCTTAAGTTTTTTTTTTTAGAGCAGTTTTAGGTTCACAGCAAATGTGGAGAGGAAGGTGTCGAGACGTTCCATATGTCCCTTGCCCCCACATGCACAGCTTCCCATTATCAATGTCCCCACCAGATGTGTTACGAGAACCCACACTGACACATCATTATCACCCCACATTCTCTGCCCTTTTTTTAGCGTGTCAAAACAGGTGAGTCTCTCTCACCTCGTCAAAGGCCTGCTCCCTCTCACCCTCCCCCAGGCTGAGCGCTTACTAGGGCTAATTAGAGTCCATTTTAACCCAAATGACCTGTCACCTCCCGATTAAAATGCTGGAGGACAGTTCTGCTCCTGCAGTATGTGGGACCATCTGGGACGGGGGAGGAGGTGAAGGTCGGGTTCGTGAGGGGCCTGGAACGGCTGCTTTCATGTTGTCAAGTGCAAAGTTGGTGCTCGGAGCTGCTGCAGTGGGAACACGGCTTGCTCGTTTGCGCATTAGACACACACATCTCTCCAGCGCCGAGGATGCCGGAGATACAGAGAGGAGAGGAAGCTGGCCTCGCCCCCAGGGAGTGCAAGTCTGGTGCAGGAGAGAAGGCAGCAAGCAAACAACTACAGTGAAGTGCCAGGGCCTGCAGGAGCCGTGTGGGCGATGTGTGTGGGTGGATCATGGGTGGACATTCAGCCCGGGCCAGGGGTGGGAGCAGCAAGTTCAAAGCAGGGTGGCACGGCGCCTCCCAGGGAAACTGGCCAGCCATGAGATGGGACCCGAGGCAGGCTGGGTCCAGGCCAGGGTGGGCCTTGAATACCAGGTTCAAGAGAATGAACACCGTCCTCTGTTCTCTGAGACTCCTGCTTCGAACAGCCGCACTGCTTGGTACAATTGCCAATTAGGTAGAAATGGGGCAAATCCATTCCCTTGCATTTCCCCAATATAAACCACTATTGATGGTCTGCTGCAGGGAATACAGAGATGCAAAAAGCATTTATTTTATTTTCTATTTTTTATTTTTTTTTAGACAGAGTCTTGCTCTGTTGCCCAGGCTGGAGTGCAGTGGTGCAATCTCGGCTCACTGCAACCTCCGCCTCCCAGGTTCAAGTGATTCTCCTGCCTCAGCCTCCGGAGTAGCTGGGACTACAGGCACATGCCACCACACCTGGCTAATTTTTGTAACAAAAAGCCTTTTTAAGAAAACCAAAAAATAGCCAAACAAAACCCTGGACTTCCATTTCCAGCCATATTGCAGACTAGACAGCAGAAGACCTTCCTGCTACAACATGCTACATGGAAATGGTGGCCAAAATATAACAAATATCCTTTTAAATGCATGGCTGAGCTTGCAAGAAAGGAAAAGAACTCCCCGGGGACAAAAGCACAGAAGAAGCTGAAAACTAGAGCAGGAATCAGGCAGCCGGTATTGGTGTAGTGTGGGCAGCATGGGGGAGGTGGGGGTGCTGGTCTCTGCAGTGTGGGGATTGCAGTTTACAGCCCCTATGGGGACAATAAATGAGGCTTTGGGCTCCACAAGGCAGGGGATTGTAAATGAGACCCACCCCCAAGCCAGACTCTCCAGAGTTACATTCTCAGTGAAAAGGTAGACAAGGGTAAAAACCAGTCTCCTCTCAGGCGGATCACCTGCCACATCTGGGCTTGGAGTGGGGAAAGGAGGCTGCTCTGGGAATTTGTAACCATAGACTTAGCCTCAGGGGGTTTGAGATTTAAATTTAGACTGCTACTTACATGCTCTGGGGACTCGCAAAGCAAGAACTTAACACAAAAACAGGTCCCTTGGCATGGGGCAGAAACAAATGCAAACATACACTAGAGGGCTATGACCTCAACCCAGGCTGCCCAAGTTTCCCACAGAGAGATGCCCCTGCAGATGAGCTCACAAAGGTAAATTACAAAACAAAAGTAGCCATAACCAAGATCCGGCTGCAAAACCAACAGTACAAGTGGACACCCCAAGAACCTCAGATGATAGATCCAGGAGAGAGAGACCATGAAATAGCTATGATTAAAATTACTAATGACAGGCCAAGTGCAGTGGCTCATGCCTGTAATCCCAGTACTTTGGGAGGTTAAGGTCAGCAGATCAATTGGGCCTAGGAGTTCAAAACCAGCCTGGGAATCAAGGCAAAACCCCATCTGTACAAAAAATACAAAAACTAGCATGGTATGGTGATGCATGCCTATGATCCCAGCTACTCAGGAGGCTGAGGTAAGAGGATCACTTGAGCCTGGTAGTTTGAGGCTGCAGTGAGCCATGATCATGCCATTGCATTTTAGCCTAGGTGACAGAGCAAGACCTTGCCTAAAAAGGAAAAAAAAAAAAGACACTCATCACTTTGGGAGGCCAAGGCTGTTGTATCACTTGAGGTCAGGAATTCAAGACCAGCCTGGCCAACATGGCAAAACCCCATCTCTGCTAAAAATGCAAAAATTTGCTGGGCATAGTGGTGTGTGCTTGAGGTCCCAGCTACTCGGGAGGCTGAAGCCGGAGAATCACTTGAACCTGGGAGGCAGAGGTTGCAGTGAGCCGAGATGGTGCCACCGTACTCCAGCCTGGGTGACAGAGCAGGAATCTATCTCAAAAAGCAAACTAATAAAAAAATAAAAAAGTTTTGGGAAATATCAAAATGATTTAGATATAAAAAAAAAAAAAAAAAAAAAACAGAGTTCCTGGTTAGAGACAGCAGAATAAACTGCAGGTATTTATCCCTGCTACTTCCTGAAACTCCTTTAAAATGGCAGAAAAGGCATTTTCAAAATATCACAATGACAAAGGAAATGGGATGTGAAGCAAGAGAAACAAAATTTTGAACCTGGAAAGCAGTGGACGAATGGGAACCACCTTCGTGGATGAAAGACCTGAGCCCTAAGCTGAAATGACGAAAGCCTGGAAATAAGAAGAAACCCCCAAGGCGAGGAATTCAGTACCAGGTGCTTCTGGAGCAGAGGTAAGGAGCCTATTGAATCACAGGGGATTTGTTGAAAGACCGTTTACAGAGCCCTCAGTAACCAAGAGACACTCCCCCCAAGGTGACTCTCTCTACCATAAGCCAGAAGACAGGTGGTTTATTCTGCAGACGGTTGAAGCCAAGGATCTCTGGACTGAGGAAAAGTAAGTCTAGCTGGAGACAGGGGCATCTCATTGAAAATAGAGGAATCCCTTGAGGGCCTCTGTACTGAATATGAAGACTCCCAGTTGGCATCGGGGCTTAGTATGAACCTGTAGGCAGGAGATTCAAAGAAAATTCCCTGGGGATCTGAGAAGCCCAAGAGCAAAGACCAAAAGACACTGACATGGTGAGCTCGCTGATGAAAGAACCCAGCCAGATCACCCAACAGTGAAGTTCTTGGTGGGCAGCCAGCTCTGAGCTCTCAACTGCCTAGCAGCCTCTTCTCACAGGAGTCAGTGGTCACTAAGGCAATTGAGGGAGGCTTCCAACACAGAGACAAACAATAACAAATAGATTTTTTTAAAGAAAAGACTTTGGAAAGAGATAAGGAGAAGAAAATATATATTTAAAAAAAATCATTAGTACCAAAAATGAACTAGAGCACTCATTAAACAAGAACAGCATGTTATTAAAAAGGAACATTCTGGCCAGGCATGGTGGCTCACACCCATAATCCCAGCACTTTGGGAGGCCAAGGCGAGCAGATCACTTGAAGTCAAGAGTTCAAGACCAGCCTGGCTAACACGGTGAAACCCCATTTCTACTAAAAAAAAAAAAAAATTATTGGGGCATGGTGGTTCACACCCATAATCCCAGCTACTCAGGAGGCTGAGGTAGAAGAATCGCTTGAGCTGGGGAAGACAGAGGTTACAGTGAGCAAAGATCGGGCTGCTGCACTCCAGCTTGGGTGACAGAGCAAGACTGCGTGAAAGAAAGAAGGAAGGAAGGAAGGAAAGAAGGAAAGAAGGGAAAGAAAGAAAGAAAGAAAGAAAGGAACATTCTGAGAACAAAAAATACCTCTTGTGTAGCACATATTAAAAGCTTAGTGGATAGCTGTGTGTGGTGGTTCACGCCTGTAATCTCAGCACTTTGGGAGGCTGAGGCGGGCGGATCACGAGGTCAAGGGATCGAGACCATCCTGGCCAAGATAGTGAAAACCTGTCTTTACTAAAAATACAAAAATTAGCTGGGCGTGGTGGCACGCACTTGTAGTCCCAGCTACTCGGGACGCTGAGGCAGGAGAATTGCTTGACCCCAGGAAGTGGAGGTTGCAGTGAGCCAAGATTGTGCCATTGCACTTCAGCCTGGCAACAGAGCGAAACTCCATCTCAAAAAAAAAAAAGCTTAGTGGAAGGTTTGGGAGATACGGATAACCCAGACAGCAGAGCAAAAGGACAAGGCAGAGGAGAGAAAAGACATGAAAGTTAACAAATCGTTCTGGGAGACCTAACCTCCAAGTATGAGGAGTCTCAGAAGGAATGTAGAAAATAAAAGAGAGAGAGACCATCAACTAAGTTACTCAAGTAAATTTCTTTATTTTTATTTATTTATTTATTTTTTAAAGATGGGGTTTCACCATAATGGCCAGGCTGGTCTTGAACTCCTGACCTTAGATGATCCACCCACCTCTGCCTCCCAAAGTACTAGGATTACAGGCGTGAGCCACCACCCCTGGCAATTTCTTTATTTTTTAAAAAATGTATTTTATGTATTGTTGTTGTTTTTGAAATGGATTCTTGCTCTGTCACCAGCCTGGAGTGCAGTGGCACTATTTCAGCTCACTGCAACCTCCACCTCCCGGGTTCAAGTGATTCTCCTGCCTTGGCCTCCTGGGTAGCTGGGATCACTGGTGTGAGCCACCACACCCATCTAAGTTTTTTGCATTTTTAGTAGAGATGGGGTTTTGCCATGTTGGCCAGGCTGGACTCGAACTCCTGACTTCAAGTGATCCACCCGCCTCCGTCTCCCAAAGTGCTGGAATTACAGATGTGAGCCACTGTGCCCAGCCACTTTCTTTAAATTAAATGATGTGGAGCTGGGCCCAGTGGCTGATGTCTATAATCCTAGCCCTCTATGAGGCAGGTGGGAGGATTGCTTGAGCCCAGGAGTTGAAGACCACACTGGGTAACACAGTGAGACTCCATCTCTACAAAAAAGATTAAAAAGATTAGCTAGGCATGGTGGCAGGTGCCTGGGGTCCCAGCTACTTGGGAGGTTGAGATGGGAGGATCGCTTGAGCCCAGGAGGTCAAGGCTGCAGTGAGCCTGATCATGACACTGCATGCCAGCCTGGGTGACACAGCAAGACACTGTCTCAAAAAACAAAACGAAAAGATATGAGTTTCCAGATTGAAAATGGGTAACAAGTATCTTACAAAATGGATGAAGATATTTGCACATGAAAACGCATTAATGTACTTTTATTTATTTATTTATTTATTTATGAGACGGAGACTCACTCTGTTGCCCAGGCTGGAGTGCAGTGGCATGATCTTGGCTCACTGCAACCTCTGCCTCCTGGGTTCAAGCAATTCTCCTGCCTCGGCCTCCTTAGTAGCTGAGATTGCAGGCGCATGCCACCATGCCCAGCTAATTTTTTGTATTTTTAGTAGAAACAGGGCTTGACCATGTTAGCCAGGCTGGTCTCGAACTCCTGACCTTAGGTGAACCGCTCACCTTAGCCTTCCAAAGTGCTGGGATTACAGGTGTGAGCCACCGCACCCTGCCATCTGTAGTATTTTACATAGTACAGGGGGTGAATAGGATTTATGCAATCACAACGTTGTAAACTTTCAATATTGAGCTAGCCCACATGATGATTTCAGTATGTTGGGGGAATGAAGGAGCAGGAAGTGGGAGTGGGGGGGAGGGGCGGTGGTGCTGGTGAAAGTCAGACAATTTCTTTTGTGGAAAGTTGACAGACAATGCGTAAGACTAAACACACATGCACACACACAGTTATTTAGGGATACAGAGGGAAATTTAAAAAGCAACAGCTAAAAGAGTTCAAAGAGTTTGCATCTAGGAGCAAAAAACTGAGGAATTCCAGGATGGGGGACAGGAGGCTGTAGTTTCTCATAATAAACTTTGTGGACCTAGTTGATGCTTTAAACTGGACATGTGTATACAAATGAAAATTTAAAAGCCATTGAGAAAGATTTACATTTGGATACGTTTCTCGTATAATCATATGTGCCATCTTGAATCCTCTCAGCTCCATCAGTTTATGAGGGTCTTGGCCACTTGTTCTGTCTGAACCAGTTCCACAAGGGCACAGCTCTGTGCAGGCACAGCCTGGCGGCATTCTCACCTCCGACCCCCACGGGCTTCTCCGTACTTGTGCTTGAAATGCCATGGGATCCACCAACGTCCATGCATGTGCAAGACGGCTCCCCAAGACCAAGAAATCAACAGTGATGACTATCAAGCAGTGGACACATTGAATAACTTTTCATATGGGCTCTCCCCGTTTCCTATTTCCCTCCTTCTAGCTTTCCTGTGGCTGTGCTCCCTAACACATTACTAGCCTTTCACTTTTACCTCAATTCTCAAGCCCTAGACAGCGGCTCTGGAAAGCAAATCTTTGGTTTGAGATTTGGTGTTGGATTGTTCAGATCATACTTAATAGTGGAAGGCTGAATGTTTTCTCCCTTAAAATAAGAAATGAGGCTAGGATGTTTTCTGTTACTACTCCTGGTCGACACCATAAAGGAATTCCTAGCCAACGCAACAAGGCAAGGAGAAAAGACATGCGGCTTAGAAAGAAAGAAAGAAATCTGCCTCTCCCCACACACAGGAAGACTGTGTATGTTGGCTGGGCATGGTGGCTCATGCCTGTAATTCCAACACTTTGGGAGGCTGAGATAGGCAGATCACTTGAGGTCAGGAGTTCAAGACCAGCCTGGCCAGCATGGTGAAACCCCATCTCTACTAAAAATACAAAAAATTAGCTAGGCGTGGTGGCACATGCCTGTAATCCCAGCTACTCAGGGGCCTGAGGCAGGAGAATTGCTTGAACCTGGGAGGTGGAGGTTGCAGTTTACCGGAAGCACACCACAGCATTCCAGCCTCAGTGATACAGTGAGACTCTGTGTCAAAAAAA
>NW_016107569.1:2365332-2368201 GCF_001604975.1 Cebus imitator | reverse complement strand
AAAATATAAAACTTGGCCAGGCATGGTGGCCTGCGCCTGTAATCCCTACTTGGGAGGCTGAGGCAGGAGTGTCCTTTGAACCCAGGAGGCAGAGATTGCAGTGAGCCAAGATCATGCCACTACACTCCATCCTGGGCGACAGAGCGAGACTTTGTCACAAAAAAAAAAAGAACTCTCAGAGCTTAACAATAAAAAGACAAACTGGCCAGGCACAGTGGCTCACGCCTATAATCTCAGCACTTTGGGAAGCCAAGGTTCATAGGTCGCTTGAGCCCAGGTGTTTGAGATTAGCCTGGGCAACATGGTGAAACCCAATTTGTGCCAAAAAAATACAAAACTTAGCCAAGTGTAGTGGTGCACACCTGTGGTCTCAGCTACTCAGGAGGCTGAGATGGGAGGATCACTTAAGCCTGGGAGGTCAAAGTTGTACTACTGAGCCATGATCACACCACTGCACTCCAGCCTGGGTGACAGAGCAACACTGTCTCAAAAAAAAAGACAAACAATACAATTTCTTTCTTTCTTTTTTTTTTTTTTGAGATGGAGTTTTACTCTTGTGGCCCAGACCGGAGTGCAGTGGTGCAATCTTGGCTCACTGCAACCTCCTCCTCCCAGATTAAAGCAAGTCTCCCGCCTCAGCCTCCTAAGTAGTTGAGATTACAGGCGGAGCCACCACGCCTGGCTAATTTTTGTATTTTTAGTAGAAACGGGGTTCCACCATGTTGGCCATGCTGGGCTCAAACTCCTGACCTCAAGCAATCGACCTGGCTCCGCCTCCCAAAGTGCAGAGATTACAGGTGTGAGCCACCGCGCCCGGCCATAATATAATTGCTTAAATGGGCAAGCGATTTGAACCAACATTTCAACAAAGAAGATATATGACTGGTAAGTAAATGAATGAAAAGATACTTGATGTCATTCCCTAGTCACTAAGGAAATTTATATGAAAACCACATTGGGTTCCCATTACACACTTATGAAAATGGCAAAGTTCTAAATAATAATATCAAGTGCTATCAAGATCATACCTTGACCAAGCAGGATTTATTCTAGGAAGCAGAGTGATTCAGTAATTTTAAGAGTTAAAAAAATCAGCCAATATAAGGCTGGGCACAGTGGTTCACGTACGTAAACCCGGCACTTTGGGAGGCTGAGGTGGGAAGATCCCTCAAGTGCAGGAGTTCAAGACTAGCCTGGACAACATAGCATGACCCCATCTCTGCAGAAAATTTAAAAATTAGCCAGGTGTGGTGGTGGGTGCCGGTAGTCCCAGCAACTCAGGAGGCTGAGGCGGAGGATCGCTTGAGCCCAGGAGTTCGAGGCTACAGTGAGCTATGACCATGCCACTGCACTCCAGCTTGGAGAATGTCTCCAAAATAAATAAATACATTTAATATTTATCCAGAATAAAAATTCTTAACAACTGGAAATAGGCCGGGTGTGGAGGCTCACGTCTGTAATCCCAACACTTCGGGAGGCCAAAGCGAGTGGATTGTTTATGCCCAGGAGCCCCATTTCTACTAAAAATACAAAAAATTAGCTGGATGTGATGGTTTATGCCTGTAATCCCAGCTACTTGGGAGGCTAAGGCACAAGAATCCTTTAAATCTGGGAGGTGGAGTTTCAGTGAGCTGAGATCACACGCCACTGCCCTCCAGCCTGGGCAACAGAATGAGACTCTGTCTCAAAAAAAAAAAAAAAAAAAAAAAAAGAAATTTTTTAAAAAAAAAAAAAAAAAAAAAAAAAAGACTGTGTATGTTTAAAAATCCCATAGAACTGATAAGTTTAGTAAGGTCACAGAATGCAAATCAATACACAAATATAAAAAATAAATATTATATTCCTATATACTCCCAGTGAATGATTAGAAATGAAAACTAAAAGATAGCACTGAAAAAATTAATATTTGAGCATAAATCTGTATGCTGAAGGCTACAGAACATTAATATGATAAATCAAAGAACACCTAAATAAACGGAGACATATACCATGTTCATGGATTAGAAAACTCAATACTGTTAAACTGTCAATTGTTGCCAAGTTGATCTATAGATTCAATCCAATCCCAAAGCAAATCTAAGGATAGGCTGGGCACAGTGGCTCACGCCTGTAATTCCAGCACTTTGGGAGACCAAGGTGGGCGGATCACCTGAAGTCAGGAGTTCAAGACCAGCCTGACCAACATGAAGAAATCCCATCTCTACTAAAAATACAAAAAATTAGCCAGGCATGGTGGCACATGCCTGTAATCCTAGCTACTCAGGAGGCTGAGGCAGGATAATCACTTGAACCCAGCAGACAAGGTTGCAGGCGAGTCAAGACTGAGCCACTGTACTCCAGCCTGGCAGCAAGAGTAAAACTCTGTCTCAAAAAAAAGAAAAAAGAAAATCTAAGGATAATTTTTAGTAGAAATCAACAAGCTAATTCCAAAATCTATATGGAAAAGCAAACAAATTGGAATGACAAGAATGTTTAAAAAGAACAAAGGAGACTGGCATCATCTGATTTCAAGACTTGCTATTAATATAAATCCACAGTAAGCAGACAGCGTGGGATTGGCAAAGGGGCAGACATACAGGTCAACGGAGCGGAGAATTCATAAATGGAACCACACAAATGTAGCCAAGTGATTGATGTTTTTTTTGGAGACAGAGTCTCGATCTATCACCCAGGTAGGAGTGCGATGGCATGATCTGGGCTCACTGCAACCTCCTGGGTTCAAGGATTTTCGTGCCTCAGCCTCCCAAGTAGCTGGCACTACAGGCAGTAGTCTGGCCAACATGGTGAAACCCTGTCTCTACCAAAAATACAAAAATTAGCCAGGCGTGGTGGCACATGTCTGTGATCCCAGCTACTTAGGAGGCTGAGA
>NW_016107569.1:2360749-2365296 GCF_001604975.1 Cebus imitator | reverse complement strand
TTTTTTTTTTTTTGAGACGAAGTCTCGCTCTATTGCCAAGGCTGGCGTGCAATAGCACAGTCTTGGCTCACTGCAACCCCCACCTCCCGTGTTCAAGCAATTCTCATGCCTCAGCCTCCCAAGTAGCTGGGATTACAGGCATCCACCACCACGCTCAGCTAATTTTTGTAGTTTTAGTAGAGACGGGGTTTCACCATGTTGGCCAGGCTGGTCTCAAACTCCTGATCTCGTGATCCACCGTCCTCAACCTCCTAAAGTGCTGGGATTACAGGCATGTGTCACTGTGCCCTGCCACGAACTAATCTTAAAAAAAAAAAAAGGAACCAAATGGACTTCATTAAAATAGAGACTTTCGTTCATCAAAAAACACCATTAACAGAGGCCGGGGTTGGTGGCTCATGCCTGTACTCCAGCATTTTGGGAGGTCAAGGCAGATGGATCACCTGAGGTCTGGAGTTCAAGACCAGCCTGGGCAACATAGTGAGACCTGTCTCTACAAACAAGTTAATTATTTTTTTGAGAAGGAGTTTCTTTCTTGTTGCCCAGGCTGGAGTGCAATGGTGCAATCTTGGCTCACCGCCACCTCTGCCTCCTGAGTTCAGGCAATTCTCCTACCTCAGCCTTCCAAGTAGCTGGGATTATAGGCATGCACCACCACACTCAACTAATTTTGTATTTTTAGTAGAGACAAAGTTTTTTCCATGTTGATCAGGCTGGTCTCAAACTCCTGACCTCAGGTGATCTGCCTGCCTCAGCCTCCCAAAGTGCTGGGATTACAGGCGTGAGCCAATATGCCTGGCAATTTTTTTTTTTTTTTCCAGACAAAGGGTCTCACTCTATCACCCAGGCTGGATTGCAGTGGCAAAATCCTGGCTCACCGCAACCTCCACTTCTCAAGTTTAAGCAATCCTCATGCCTCAGCCTCCCAAGTAGCTAGGATTACAGGCATGCACCACCATGCCCAGCTAATTTTTGTATTTTTAGTAGAGACAGGGTCATATTGTCCAGGCTGGTCTTGAACTCCTGGCCTCAAATGTTCCACCCGCCTTGGCCTCCCATAGTGCTGGGAGTGCAGGCTTGAGCCACTATGCCTGGCCTTTTTTTATTTTTATTTTTATTTTGGACAAAATATATTTTTTAATTAGCTGGGCTACTCAGGAGGCTGAGGTGGGAGGATTGCTTGAGCCCAGGAGGTTGAGGCTGCAGTGAGCCATGATTGCACCACTGCACCCCAGCCTGAGCAACAGAGCAAGACCTTGTCTCAATAAATACATAAATAAAAGCTCAAGAGATCGAATAAACTCTTGACTAACCACAGAGAGGTGGAAAATAGAAAGCTAGCACCGAAGAATTCACATAGAAGGCAATACAGCAAAAGTGGTAAAAAAAAAATCCAAGAGAAATTAGGAGAAATGGTGGATAATATTAGAAGGTCAAACATCCGTACGACAGGAATTTCCAGAAGTACGATAGAGACAGAATGCCAAGAGACACATATTCAAAGACAAAACAGCTGAGAATTCTCAAAAAGTGAGTAAGTTCTCAGAATAAAGAGACATGAGTTCTCAGAATAAAGAAGCCCAATGAAAGCCAAGCTAAATAACTAAAAATACACATTTCATATGATATGCTGTAATTCAGAATGGAGAAAATCTTTTTTTTTTTAAGACGGCGTTTCACCATACTGGTCAGGCTGGTCTTGAACTGCTGACCTCAGGTAATCTGCCTGTCTTGGCCTCCAAAGTGTTTGGATTACAGGCATGAGCCTTTTTTTTTTTTTTTTTTTGAGAAAATCTTAAAAGCAACTTTGAGGGAGAAAAATAATTACTGACAAAGAAATGACAAATAAACCAATAGTAGAATTCTCCAGAGCCACAAAAGGGGCAAGAAAACAGTGGAATAAGGAAAATTAACTACCAACTCAGAATAATATACCTAGCTAAAATAGCAGTAAAGAGTGAGAGCAGGCTGGGTGCGATGGCTCACACCTGTAATCCCAGCAGTTTAGGAGGCCAAGGCAAAAGGTTCTCTTGAGCCCAGGAATTGAGACTAGCCCTGGTAACTTAGTGAGACCCTGTTTCTACAGAAATTTAAACATTAGCTGGGCATGGTGGCACATACCTATAATCTCAGCTACTTGGGAGGCTCAGGTGAGACTATTACTTGAGCCTGAGAGATTGAGGCTGCAGTGACTCCTGATCATGCCATTGCAGTCCAGCCCAAGTGACAGGGCTAAACTCTATCTCGAAAAAAAAAAAAAAAAAAGCCAGGTGCAGTGGCTCATGTCTGTAAGGCCGAGGCGGGTGGAACACCTGAGGTCGGTAGTTCGAGGCCAGCCTGACCAACATGAAGAAAACCCATCTCTACTAAAAACACAAAATTAGCTGGGCATGATGGCACATGCCTGTAGTCCCAGCTACTCAGGAGGCTGAGGCAGGAGAATCACTTGAACCTGGGAGGCGGAGGTTGCAGTGAGCCGAGATCACGCCATTGCACTCCAGCCTGGGCAACAAGAGCAAAACTCCATCTCGGAAAAAAAAAAAAAAAAGGAGTGAGGGCAAAAGGAAAATATTTTCTTCTTCTTTTTTATTCCAACACTATCCACTTGGAGAGGAAAACATTTTGAAACCTACAAATCCCATGACTTTTCACCCTCAAACTTTTGCTGCAAAACTCTTAAGAGAGATTCTCTGCCAAGAAGAAATATAATTCAAAAGGGAAGGAGTAGTAAGGAGCAGTAGTGGACAAATAATTTAGTGAATGATATTGGTAAATCCAGTTATTATAGCAGGATGTCAGTTCAGCTGCTCTGACAGAGATCCAAAATACTAGCGGCTCACAAAGATAGAATTTTATTTCTCCCTAAGTAACAGTCGGGGCATAAATAGTCATATGGCAGCCCCAAGTTGTCGGAGACTCAGGTTCCTGTGTTTTCTTTTCTCTCTTTCTTTTTTCCTTTTTTACACAGAGTCTTGCTCTGTCACCCAGGCTGGAGTGCAGTGGCAGAATCTCAACTCACTGCAACCTCCACCTCCTGGGTTCAAGCTATTCTCTTACCTCAGCCTCCCAAGTAGCTGGGATTACAGATGCCCACTACCACACTGGCTATTTTTTATATTTTTAGTAGAAACTGGGTTTCACCATGTTGGCCAGGCTGGTCTCGAACTCCTGACTTCAAGTGATCTGTCCACCTCGGCCTCCCAAAGTGCTAGGATTACAGACATAAGCCACCATGCCCAGACATGTGTATATATATATATATATATATATAGAGAGAGAGAGAGAGAGAGAGAGAGAGACGGAGCTTTGCTCTTGTTGCCCAGGCTGGAGTGTAGTGGTGTGATCTCAGCTTACTGCAACCTCTGCCCCTGGGTTCAAGCGATTTTCCTGCCTCCGCCTCTCAAGTAGCTGAGATTACAGGTGCGCACCACCACACCCGGCTAATTTTTGTGGGTTTCGTAAAGACGGGGTTTCCCCATTTTGGCCGGGCTGGTCTTGAACTCCTGACCTCAGGTGATCCAACCCCCTCAGCCTCCCAAAGTGCTGGAATTACAGCCCTGAGCCACTGCGCCTGGCCACTTTTTTTGTTTTTTGAGACAGAGTCTTGCTTGTTGCCCAGACAGGAGTGCAGTGGCATATTCACAGCTCACTGCAGCCTCACCCTCCCAGATTCAAGCAGCTCTCCCACCTTAGCCTCTCAGGTAGCTGTGACCACAGATGTGTGCCACCATGCCTGCGTAATTTTTAAATTCTTTGGAGAGATGGGGTCTTGTGATGTTGCCCAGGCTAGAACTCCTGGACTCAAGCAATCCTTACCTCTCAGCCTCCTGAGTGCTGGGATCACAGGCACGCACCACCACACCCAGCCAACAACTCTCTTTGAAAACTAAGAAGCAGCCAGGCACGGTGGCTCAGGCCTATAATCCCAGCACTTGGAAGGCCGAGGCGGGCAGATCTCGAGGTCAGGAGTTTGAGACCATACTGGCCAACATGGTGAAATCCCATCTCTACTAAAAATACAAAAATTAGCCGAGCGTGGTGGTGGGCGCCTATAATCCCAGCTACTCAGGGGGCTGAGGCACAGGAATCGCTTGAACCCAGGAGGCAGAAGTTGCAGTGAACCAAGATCACACCACTGCACTCCAGCCTGGCGACAGAGCAAGACAACATCTCAAAAAAAAAAAAAAAAAAAAAAAGCAAGGCAAAATATTTAAAGATTTCCTTCACAGGCTAGGAAGAAAATGAAGCTCTTCACCACTGAATATCACCACTTCTATCCAACTTTGTACAGTAGAGACTACTCAGTGCAATAAAGCAAGAAAAATAAATTTAAAGTGTAACAATGAAAAAGAAAGAATTTAAACTGTCACTTCTCACAGACAACATGATTGTATACATAGGAGACAAATAAATAAATTAACAAATAAATGATTAGCATCCATAAGTAAATTGGTCAAAGTGCCTGGATAAAATGTCAACACTTAAAAAATCAGTTGCCTTGGACTAAGAAAAGATAGGACAGGAAATGAATTAATTTTTTTTTTTTT
>NW_016107569.1:2359375-2360660 GCF_001604975.1 Cebus imitator | reverse complement strand
AAAAAAAAAAAAAAAAAGAAAGAAAAGAAAGAAAAAAGAAAACTGTCAGTTCAAATCATAGGTTCAAGAGGAAATTGTTGTAGGAAGGTTTATTTCCTAATCCTGATGCTTCCTTCCATGTGGAGGAGCTAAATCTGCATGACACAGCCAGCCTCTCCCTCGCCCTTTCCACCCTCAGGCCTGGAGGAAGAGTGACTTACCTGATTGGTGAGTGTGGAAACCATAAGATGGGCCCACTTGACTCGCCAGTCCGTTTCTCTTCCTGGGAGTGAGTGAGCTGCCCACAGACAGGGGCCATTCTCTGCTCCTGCACCTGCCACCTCCAGCATCACAGCGACCAGGGGTGAAGGTGGCCAAATCCCCATTTTCAGAAACTCATTTGGCTGTTTTACCTACCCTCATCCTCCAATCTTATTTCTATCAGTTTTTTTAGAAAGTAATTTTTTAAGGCCGGGTTTGGTGGCTCACATCTTTAATCCCAGCACTTTGGGAGACCAAGGCCGGAGGACCACTTGAAGCCAGGAGTTCGAGACCAGCCTGGGCAACAGAGCAAGACCCCATCTCCACGAAAAAAAAAATGTCTTAACCACATAAAAAATGTTTGCCCTCCTCTGCTGACTCTTGTCCTGTCTCTCAGTTAGTTCAAACCCAGGAGGGAAAGGGAAGTTATTCACTAAGCCCACTCAAAGGCAACAGAAATCCCAGTGGGAACTATGAAATATTTGCTAGTGTGGAAAAGAAATATATAATCTTAAGTGCATTTACTTTAAAACAAGAATGATTGAAACATACATGTGTAAAGCTTTCAACTAACTAAAGAAGATTCAAAAAAAAAAAAAAAACAGTGGAAGGGAATAAACAATAAAGATAAGAGCATCAGTGAAAAGGAAATCAACAATTACAAAATGTTCAACAAAGCCCAAAGCTGGCTCTTTTAAATAACATGTAAAACAGAAGAACATCTAGCAAGATCAATCAAGGAAAATAAGAGTAAAGGCACAAATATCTAATATGAGGAACGAAAAAGGTATGAAATTACGGATGGAGTGAAGTTTTAAGAATCATAAATGAAATAGAGAAATAGGAAAGTATATGTGATCAAAGTTTATTCAAAAAGAAGAGAAACTCACCTGCCGGGCGTGGTGGCTCACGCCTGTAATCCCAGCATTTTGGGAGGCCGAGGCGGGTGGATCACGAGGTCAAGAGATCGAGACCATCCTGGTCAACATGGTGAAACCCCATCTCTACTAAAAATACAAAACATTAGCTGGGCGTGGTGGCGCAT
>NW_016107569.1:2355944-2359210 GCF_001604975.1 Cebus imitator | reverse complement strand
AAAAAAAAAAAAAAAAAGAAGAGAAACTCTAAATAAATCAATGGCCGTTAAAGAAAAGAAATCAGTATTTTAAAAATCACCCCTTGGCCGGGCCAGGTGGCTCACACCTGTAATCCCAACACTTTGGGTGGCCGAGGTGGGCAGAGCATTTGAGGTCAGGAGTTCGAGACCAGCTTGGCCAACATGGTGAAACCTCCTCTCTACTAAAAAATACAAGAATGAGTTGGGTGTGGTGGCAGGCATCTGTAAGCCCAGCTACTCAGGAGGCTGAGGCAGGAGAATTGCTTGAACCTGGGAGGCAGAGGTTGCAGTGAGCCAAGATCACGCCACTGCACTCCAGTCTGAGTGACAGGGTGAGACACTTTCTCAAAAATAAATAAATAAGTCATTTTAAAAAATTAAAAATCACTGGGTGTGGTGGCTCATACCTGTAATCCCAGCACTTTGGGAGGCCGAGGCAGGTAGAGCATGAGGTCAGGAGTTTGAGACCAGCCTGACCAACATAGTGAAACCCCGTCTCTACTAAAAATACAAAAAATTAGCTGGGTGTGGTGGCGTGTGCCTGTAATCCCAGCTATTCGGGATGGTGAGACAGGAGAATCACTTGAACCCAGGAGGTGGAGGTGCAGTGAGCCGAGATTGCACCACTGTACTCCAGCCTGGGCGACAGAGAGAGACTCTGTCTCAATAATAATGAAAATAACCCTCCCACTCTCCACGTCCCCAAAGAAACCCCACATGCAGTGGACAGAAATGAGACCAAGACGCTCCTCAGGGGCAGAAGGAAGGAAGAGTTAGAGGCCTGGAAGCGTCCGAGCCTCCTGATCACATCCTCACTCAGGATGCTGCATTTCTGTCCTTATCCGTGTTTCGTTTCACGTGGGCTCCTAAGCTCCCCTTTTCCTTAGGCACATTCAGCTTGGTGTCTGTCATTGTATGCAACCTGCACACAAGCAGGGCTCCCAAATGTCCCAGTCATTTTCAAAAAACGATGGAGTGGCACAACGTCTCCCACAGCCCCAGGGCCCCCTTTATATCAACACTCTCGAAATTCCACATTGGCAGCCACTACTAAAAACAAACTTCCCTTCTCCGTCTCTTTCTGAAACACCTCCAGAGGTTCCCTCACCAGCAGCTGAGCCTATGTGCTTTCTTTCTTTGTGCCAGACAAGCCCAATCCTGGGCGGGGGCCTCTGGTCCTGCCTGCTGGTTGGCTCCGGGAGAATCTCAGCCACCCAGCCCGCACCCGCCCCAGTCCCCTGGGGAGATCTTGGTGAGGAATTTCAGGTGACTAAAGTTTGCCTCCCTGTTGTACTGGAACCAATTCTCTACCTCTCAGAGCTCTCAAGAAGACTCAATGCAAGGTGTTCAGCCCCTCTCTAACACAGGGCTGGGCCTTACAGGTTCAGTATATGGTGTATCACCATCCTCTGCCCCATTGCCAACATGGAAGCTGGCCAAGCAGCACTTTCTTCAGGGGGAAATTTCCTCCAGTAATAGGCAGAGAAAGGAAGGAGCTCTAGACCACTGGATAAGAAACTTCAGGGGCTACTGAATGTCAGAGTTTAACGGGACTTCAGTGCCCAGGCACGGTGCCTCACACCTGTCATCCCAGCACTTTGGGAGGCCGAGATGGGCAGATCACCTGAGGTCAGAAGTTCAAGACCAGCCTAGCCAACATGGTGAAACTCGGATTCTACGAAAAATACAGAAAAAAATTAGTTGGGAGTGATGGCAGTTGCCTGCAATCCCAGCTACTCAGGAGGATGAGGCAGGAGAATTGCTTGAACCCAGGACGCAGAGGTTGCAGTGAGCCGAAATCGTGCCACTGCACTGCAGCCTGGGTGACAGAGCAAGACTCCATCTCAAAAAGAAAGAAAGAAAGAATTAAATAGACTTCAGGGGCCCACTCATTCTTTAAATGGGAAATGGAGAGGGGAGGACCCACACTTCAGGCATGAGCAACCAGGTTATTGCTCGACCTAGAATTTTTCTTCTGGAAGACTCTGGCATACATGCTCCCTTGTAGCAAGCTCCCAGCATGGAGGAGGCAATAGGACAGACTGGATAAGAGCAGAGGGTCCACTCGGGTGCTCGAGCCCCTCCTGCGGACCACCATCATGCCAGCACCACCGCACGTGTGGAGCCCCAGTTGGTAAACCAGTAGCTGGTCAAACGCGTTGCAATAAATATATTTTCAGCCAATGATAACTATTAACTTGGGGCCTAATGAATGAATGCTCACAGAGCGTCTTTGAGGCTTGAGTGAATGGTCTCGTGAAAGGCACAGCGCTATGAGTCCATTAGTGGTGGTAATTTAAGGCACTCAAAATCCTAGGTATGCTGGCTCCCAGAAGATTAAATTCACTGCAAGTGAACATCCAAATCAGTGCCCTTGTGTGAGCCTGCCTTTCTCCACACCCCGTTTTTCTTCCCTTCTCCTTCCAGAAACATCAGGGGTCTGACAGAGCCACGTGATGTGAATAACGCTCTCGCTCTCTCGTAGACTCCAGCATTTGACTCTCAGGCTGAGAACTAGACCTTCTCACCAGGCGCTCCACAAGGCAAGTGGGGTCTCCTTCATTCACGGCTGCACCCTGGTCCCCAGTGCAGGGCTAGCTTGGAATCTCAGTAGAATGAATGCATGAAATGTTAGCCTCACTTTATCAGAGTGCTGGGCTCCCAACACCCTAAACTGAGGGACTTGGGGGGGCACCCCCATTCTGCAGATGCAAACCAAGAAGTGTCAGGGCTTCCGCCTCGCACTTCTCCTGGTTGTTGGAGCATAAGAAGAGGGATGGAGAGAAGGCAGGGCAAAGGAAAGGTCTCCTCTCCTGGTTACCAAGGCACACCCCATGAGCTGGGACCGCAACAGAAGTGCCCTCTGTCCGAAGCGCCCTCCGCTCTCCGTGCTCTGCCTTCACCTTCCCCTCCACAGGGCCAGGGAAGGCCAGGCAGCTCTGGGACCTGGGAGGACCCCAGAGAAAGAGTGAAGGCTGTGACCGTGGCCCCCTGGGCTGCACCCTCCCTCTCCCACCCTGGGGAATTCCAGCAGGGCTCAGGGAGTTTCTCTCGTCAGCCCCTTGATGAAACTTAGGCTCTTTTTTTGAGATGGAGTTTCATTCTTGTCGCCCAGGCTGGAGTGCAATGGCACAATCTCGGCTCACTGCAACCTTCTGCCAGGTTCAAGTGATTCTCCTGCCTCAGCCTCCCTACTAGCTGGGATTACAGGTGCCTGCCACCATGCCTGGCTAATTTTTTTTTTT
>NW_016107569.1:2348686-2355329 GCF_001604975.1 Cebus imitator | reverse complement strand
CCATGCCCAGCTAATTTTTTGTATTTTTAGTGGAGACGGGGTTTCACCGTGTTGACCAGGATGGTCTCGATCTCTTGACCTCGTGATCCACCCGCCTCGGCCTCCCAAAGTGCTGGGGATTACAGGCTTGAGCCACCGCGCCCGGCGGGAGATTTTTTTTCTTTTTTCTGACACGGAGTTTCGCTCTTGTCGCGCAGGCTGGAGTGCAATGGTGTGATCTCAGCTCACTGCAACCTCCGCCTCCTGGGTTCAAGTCCTTCTTTGGCCTCAGCCTCCTGAGTAGCTGGGATTACAGACATGCGCCACCATGCTGGCTAATTTTTGTACTTTTAGTAGAGACAGGGTTTCTCCATGTTGGTCAGGCTGGTATTGAACTCCTGACCTCAGGTGATCCACCTGCCTCTGGCCTCCCAAAGTGCTGGGAGTAGAGTTGTGAGCCACTGCACCCAGGCTTTTTTTTTTTAATGGACTCCATTCTTGAGCGGTGCAGCCTTGGGCAAGTCACCAAAGCCAGACTCTGGTAGCTCATCTGTAAAATGGGCACATTACCGGAGCAAGCCTGGCAACTGGAGCGGGCTTCTCACCACTGCCCACTCCTTGCTGCAGGCCTCTTGGGTCCACCTTGGAGTGGGCTGCAGCTCACAGTTAAGAGCTCAGACTTGAGTGTCTGGCAGGGCTGGCTTTGAGTCCCAGCTTCACCAGTGACTGACTGTGTGTTTAGGAGCTCAGCCCCTGCTGCTCACTTTCCTCATTCATAGAAAGGAATATAATGAGTACCAACTCCCTAGGATTGCTGGGAGACAATCCCTTCGAGCTCAATGCACGCGGTAAGTGCCAACTGTCACTTTATGATTGGCTGAGGGTTCCAGGGCTCAAATCCTGGAGCAAGCCGTTGGCTCAGAGACAGAGCCAGAACCAGGTCCCAGGGAGTGGCACACACACAGCAGTGAGCACAGGCTGTTCCTGGCTGCCCTGTCGCCTCCCCACTTGCTACAAACTTTTCTCTGAGAAGCCCAGGATCTCATGGGCCCTAAGATCTGCAAGGGCCTTAGCCATCTCTGGAAGAGCCCTAAGTGACAGGCCTCCCTCCCTCCCTGATCTGCCCCTTCCCGGGCTCTGCAAGGCCAACCCTCCCAGGAGGCAACAGCATGTCCGGCCTGCTGCTTTGCTGGCCTCAGAGGAAACCCTGTCCCAGCCTGCCTGAAGGTGGTGACTTCCTGGGCTACTGTCTCCAGAGGCAAGCGGCCAGCGCCACCAGGACTCATGAAAGGAGAACTGGAAGGCTGCTAAGGCAGGCAGATCACGAGGTCAGGAGATCGAGACCATGCTGGCCAACATGGCGAAACCCCATCTCTACTAAAAATACAAAAATTAGCTGGGCGTGGTGGCAGATTCCTGTAATCCCAGCTACTTGGGAGGCTGAGGCAGGAGAATCACTTGAACCAGGGAGTTGGAGGTTGTGGCAAGCTGAGATCACGCCACTGCACTCCAACCTGTCGACAGAGAGAGACTCCGACTCAGAAAAAAAAAAAAAAAGGAGAACTGGAGTCTTGACCCTGGTTGGTCTGAGTGTGTGTGCCCTTGCGGAAGTCATGCTTTCGACCTTTGGAAGTGTTTGTTCCTAGAGTGGCACGACACACCCACCAGCCCCGGCCCCTATGCCCTGCCTCCTGGACAGTTGGCTCAGCCTCCTCGGCTAAGGCAGGCTCCCTATTCACGCACCAGGAAGCTCGGGCGGGCGGGCGAGGCGCCCCTCGGAGCAGCGAAGCCCCCGGGGGGATGTTTCCCTGGCCGGGCCGCGCCGGCTGCCCTCGCTCCCCCTCCAGGGCTCCCCATCTTCCCCCCTGACCCCCCATCGCGCCCCTTTCAGCCGGGAAGCCGCGCGCGGTTGCCCGGAGCTGGACGCCGGCCCCGGGAACTCGGCGCTCCTGGGCGCCCCGGCCCTGCTCTCTCCCCTTCGGCCCAGCTGCGCTCGCTCCCGGTCCCTCTGCGGGGCTGAGCCTCCCCTCCGCGCCCCTGCCCTCCGGTTCCCGTCCCTTCCGCCGCCGGGGAGTCTTTCCCTCCTATGTTACCGCCCCATCACCTCCTACTCGCCCCCTTTCCTTCTGGAGCAGAGAGTACAAGAAAACGGGCTCATTCACCACCCCGCTTCGCCAGCCCTTTGGGGGGCGGTTGGGCTCCACGTGTCCCCTTAGCAACGCCTTCCCTACCATCTCCCGGAGATCTCAGGGGCCCCCTCTCCCTCAGACAAACAGATCTTAAGCTGCGCTCTGCGGATGACTTCAGGTTGGGGTGGGTCCTGAAATTCTGTGTCACATTCGGGGTGCATTTATCTGTGGAGAATCCAAAGGTTTTGTCGGTTTCTCAAAGACACCAGTGATTGAGACCGCAGCCCCAGGCCGGGCGTGGTGGCTCACGCCTGTAATGCCAGCACTTTGAGAGGCCGAGGCGGATGGATCACTTGAGGTCAGGCGTTCAAGACCAGCCTGGCCAACATGGTGAAACTCTGTCTCTACTAAAAATACAAAAATTAGCTGCACGTGGTGGCGCACACCTGCAATCCCGGCCACTCTGGGGGCGAAGCAGGAGAATTGCTTAAACCTGGGAGGAGGTTGTAGTTAAGCTGAGATCCAGCCACTTCACTCCAGCCCAGACAACAGAGCAAGACCCTGTCTCAAACAGAAAACAAAAGAAAAAAAGAAAAGAAAAGTGGAAGGGAGGGGAGGGGAGCGGAGGGGAAGCCACAGCCCTAGTGATGCCTCCCTGCACCTTACTAATCTAGCTGCACTTGTTTGTTGAGACCTACTAGGTGCCAGGTGCAGCAACAAGGTCTAATGTAGACCCCGAAAGCCACCCCGCATGCCCTTTCTGTTGATGCCCTGCAGCAACCTGTACAAAAAAAGCACAAAAATTAACCAGGCATGGTGGCGCATGCCTGTAGTCCCAGCTACTTGGGAGTCTCAGGTGAGAGAATCCCTTGAGCCTGGGAAGTGGAAGCTGCAGAGTGCTGTGATTGTACCACTGCGCTCCAGCGTGGGCAACAGAGCAAGACCTCATCTCAAAAAGCAAGGGGGGGCTGGGACGAGGAGGATTTGTTCTTTTCTGGAAAAGATCATTCATTCAACTGCAGGGACAGGGACAAGGGCTTGGAGCCTGAGCGCTCCCCCAACCAGGCTTAGAGTGTGAGGAGCTGTGTCCGCCTCTCCCTGGCGTCTGCATGTCCAGCAAGCACCGGGTCAGGCTGTGCTGGAGTGGGTGCTCCATGGTTTGTTCAATGAACGCTGAATGTGCCCCATGTCCCTAAGCTCAGAGAATCTCAAAACAGCAGCCATCAGTTAAACCTTCTGACCAGAGTTTCTGTGGGGAGTGGAAAAGTTCCTCTTCAAAGTTTCCTTTCTTGTTTAAGAAAAATTCCTAAGTGTTAGAAATAAAAGTTTGTTTTAAACGTTTTCTTCAAAAGCCTTCTTGCTTTTTGCTAGCAGCTCTTTGGTAAGCCCTGTCCTACGTAGCTGTTAGACGTGCTCACAGGCACATAGTACATTCTATGTCCTTGTACTTTAACCAAGATACCTGTGCTGGACGTGCTTACAGGTGTGTCCCAGCTCGCAGCCTGCTCTCCTTCCTTATTTGGACTTCCTGTTTTTGCTCTCCATTGCTTTTACTTGTTTAGAAAAGTTTCAAGTTATTAGCCAGTCTAGTTTTAGTTTAGATTGTGAGGTCTGGCTTCAGCCAACAGAGATCAGACACAGCAGTAAGGACAACCCCAAATGCGTAAGGAATAAATATGTCTGCCTTCCTTTGTTCAGTGTACTCTTATGGCAAGATTACTAATGGGGTACCCTTTCTGCAGAAAAAGAATTGCTTTGCTGAGAGACCCTTTGTCCCAGTACTAATTTTTCTTTGCGGCACCAAAAATAAAAATTTTACACATAGCAGTTTCCCAGGAGAGTGTCCGTACCCTGCACACTGGACTCACCGGGGGGACATAGGGTAGGCTGAGTAACAGAACCTGAAGATGTCCAGGTCATGAAGCTGGAACCTGCAGTGTCACCTGTACAAGGGACTTGGCAGGTGTGATTAAATTAAGGGCCTTGAGGTGGGGAGCTCCTCCTGGATAACCGGGTTATCTGGGTGGGTTCTAAATGTAATCAGTGTCCTTATTAGAGGAAGGCCGATGAAGATTTGATTCAGAGGAGGAAAAGCTGATGTGAAGGTGGAGGCAGAGCTTAGAGTGACGCGGCCACTAGCCAAGAAATGCTGGCAGTGACAAGGAGTGGCTTCTCCCCCTGGGTCTTCCAGAGAAAACCATCCCTGAACTGACTTTGGATTTTTTCCGACTCCAGAACTTGTCTCAAGCTGCCAAGTTTGTAGTTACTCCTTACAGCGGCCCTGGGGAATGAATACAGGATGGGCGTTGAAATGCAGATTCCCGGGTCCCACCCACAGACTGGCCAAGCTGGAACCACTGGGTATGGGGCCAGAGACTCTTTTAAGCAAGCTCTTCCCACCTCCTTCCCGACCCCCAGGATTCTGGAGCACACCCTGCAGTGTGAGAAGCTACGCGCTGGAGCAGAAAGTGAGCGTGGCCAGGGTCAGCCCGCTGGTGGACTTGGGCTCACGGCAGCCTCTCTGGGACCCGGAGGACCCAGCCCTGTGGAGCTCATCTGTGCTCCGCCAGCCTGACTCTCCTGGAGGCCCTGTCCTCAGCTGCCGCAAGACCTGGGAGCGTGTATTCCCGCAGAAAGCTTGCAACCCTGCTTCCCCCCTCCTTCCTGGCTCCTTTCCTCCCCTACCCTCCGTGCTCCCACATGGCCAGCGTCCCGTCACAGCACTGGCCTGTAGCTTCCCCCAAAGGTGTCAGCCATAGGATCCAGCCTGTCTTGACCCCCAGGTATCCCCACCTGATGAGGTCACCCTTGCACACGTGAAGGCTCAGTCAACACTTGAAGGTGCCCAGAATGTCATGGACACATCTCCATCCCCAGAGCTCCTAGCAAAGGGGCACGGACAGCATACACAGGGCACACTTACCCTGCCTCTGCCCCACACCCCTGCCTGGTGGCAGCTAGCAGGTAGAGAGAGGAGGAGCCAGTAGGGAGATCACCCCAGCCTGGCTCTTTGAGGCCAGCAGAGAGCAGTGTTTGGGAAAGTGCAGTGTGAAGGAAGGCAGGCCTGCCCGGGATTTGGACATGGGCCTCTCATCCATCTCTGCCCCTAACCAGCCGTGTGGCTGACCCAGACCACCTCCCTGTCCCTCCCCAGTCCTCTGTGCCTCAGCAAATGGTGCCCAACCCCAGGAGCCCCTTGGAGCCCAGGAGCAGGGTCCTCTGATGCTGAAGTGCCCTCGCTGGAAGGCACATTGTCCACATGTTTGCTTTTTTTTTTTTTTTTTTTTAGACAAAGTCTTGCTCTTGTCCCCTAGGCTGGAGTGCAATGGTGCAGTCTCAGCTCACTGCAACCTCCACCTCCCTGGTTCAAGCGATTCTCCTGCCTCAGGTTCCTGAGTAGCTGGGATTACAAGCACTTGCCACCACCCCAGGCTAATTTCTGTATTATTTTTTTTTTTTTGAGACGGAGTTTCGCTCTTGTTACCCAGGCTGGAGTGCAGTGGCGCGATCTCGGCTCACCGCAACCTCCGCCTCCTGGGTTCAGCCAATTCTCCTGCCTCAGCCTCCTGAGTCGCTGGGACTACAGGCACGCACCACCACGCCCAGCTAATTTTTGTATTTTTAGTAGAGACAAGGTTTCACCATGTTGACCAGGATGGTCTCGATCTCTTGACCTCAGGTGATCCACCTGCTTTGTCCTCCCAAAGTGCTGGGATTACAAGCGTGAGCTACCACGCCCACTGCACATGTTTGCTTTTAACGTGAATGCCTTTTGTTGGGGCCCATGCCCCCCAGGTCAAAGCTGGGTCTGCTGCTCCCTGCTGTTACTTACTCTTACTCACTGAACTTGCCCAGCTCCCTGGCCCTGTGTGTCTTTCCCTGTTCCGTGCCCAGGCATATCACAATCTTGCAAATAAGTGCACCAGCTTCCAAGCCCATAAAAGGCTGATGGCGAAACCTCCTTTCTGCCAGCCCGGCAAGATTGCCACTGCTGGCCCCCTCCGTATCGCTCCCCTCCTGAAACCCTCTGTGGCTCCCCAGTCCCCACATCCGTGGTTTCCAAATCTGCTTCTTTGGATGTCTTTTCCTGCACACCTGTATGCCTAAAATGGATAGACGCTGAGCCGCTCAGGTTGAGGCAGGAGTGAAGGCAAGGCGGGCCCTGTCCTCATCCTCCACTCAATCTTTCATTTGTTGTTTTTTGGGCGGAGCGTTTATTTTTTTGAGACGAGGTCTTGCTCTGTGGAACAGGCCGGAGTGCAATGGCACAATGTCAGCTCACTGCAACCTCTGCCTTCTGGGCCCAAGCAATTCTCTGGCCTCAGCCTCCTGAGTAGCTGGGATTACAGGCGTGGGCCACCATGACTGGCTAATTTTTATATTTTTAGGAGAAACAGGGTATCACCATGTTGGCCAGGCTGGTCTTGAACTCCTGACCTCAGGTGATCCACCTGCCTCGGCCTCCCAAAGTGCTGAGATTACAAGCACGAGCCCCTGCACCCAGCCCTTTCTTTTTAATTTTTTTTTTTTTTTTT